>NW_019392703.1:373457-962087 GCF_000648675.2 Cimex lectularius
TCCTTAATAGCAGAAGCAGCATCTCTGTAAAAGCTGGGTTAATTACTTTGAACAAACCTCCCAAACTGAATAATTTATACATCGGTTCAATTCGGTCAATACTGTCAAAAGCAATCATAAAAGTCGAATTAAATTAATAATGATAATGATAATAATGAAAATGAAGGATGTCAGAGTGTAATATAATGTAATTAATCAATCAAAGTTGTCTACAAATTGGATATCAGCCCGATTGTTATACCTAATTTACTGATTTTGAACGTTTTTGCTAGAGTACTCTAAAGATTTGCAAGGTATAAATAACACACTAATTGGATTATGTAACAAAAGAAGTTAATATATTTTACAATCCGGGGAGGTTGTTTTAGAGGAAAGGTGTTTTTTTTAAAAAGACGTTAATATATAGTAAAAAATTAAATAATTTAGGAGTAAACATTGAGATTGGGCTACTATCTAATTTCTAGCTATGCTAGTTTCAAATGGTGACAGGGAAGGAATAAAATTTGTCCAATAATTGCATTATAAAGGTGGTTTTAGGATTTACGCAAACATGTAAGGATGATAGCATTTGTCACTTTTTATTATTATATAATTTGCAATAGGGGAGGTTCTTGCAATTATAAAATGTTTTACACAATAATGAAATATTAATATGTATATAACCTTTGCCATAAAAGGACTGACATCGAGGCCGACGATAGTTAAGAAAGGAAAAAAAATTGGCGATGGTTTTGGGATCTACGCAAACATATAAGGGAATTACCATTGGTCCCTTTTTGTATCTGTTCAACAAAAAAACAAAAAAAGAAAGAAAACCTGGCGCTCGTTAAAAAGAAACACTGTATATGTAATATAATTAATAAGGTGTGAGAGTAATGTATTTAATCAATGAAATGTAACTAGACTAGGCTAGGCAATCTAGAAATCGATTTTGTAATAAAAGGACCTAAATATATTTTATAATTGGGGAGGTTATTTTGGAGAAAACGTGTTTTTCAAAATGAGAAGTGATATTCTATATAAAACATCCAAAATTTAAATAATTTAGGTATAAACGCTACTATCCAATTTCCAGCCATATTAGTTTCATGTGTGAGAAATCAAATTAGTCCCATATTTCCATTTTGAAACAGGATTATTATATAATTTACAAAAGGGAAATTCTTGCAATTATAAAATTTTTTACACAATAATAAAATATTAATAGGTATATAACATTTGCAATAAAAAATATTGACATCGAAGCCGATGATACTTTACATAGAAAAAAAATTGGCGACGTTTTGGGATCTACGCAAACATGTAAGGGGGTTATCATGGTCCCTTTTTTGTATCTGTTGAAAAAATAAAGAAAACCTGGCGCTCCTTAAAAAGAAACCCTGTATGTGTAATATAATTAATAAGGTGTGAGAGTAATGTAATTAATCAATGAAATGTAACTAGACTAGACTAGGAAATCTAGAAATGGATTTTTTAATAAAAGGACCTAAATATGTTTTACATTTGGGGAGGTTATTTTAGAGGAAATGTGTTTTTCAAAATGAGAAGTGATATTCTAGCAAAAAACCCAAAATTTAAATAATTTACGTACAAACGCTACTACCCAATTTCTATCTATGTTAGTTTCAAATCTCGAAAATAAAATTAGTCCCATAATTCCATTTTGAAACAGGATTATTATATAATTTACAATAGGGGAGATTCTTGAAATTATAAAATGTTTTACACAATAATAAAATATTAATATGTGTATAACATTTGCAATAAAACGGTTGACATCGAGGCCGACGATAGTTAAGAAAGGAAAAAAATTGGCGATGGTTTTGGGATCTACGCAAACATATAACGGAATTACCATTGGTCTCTTTTTTGTATCTGTTCAACAAAACAAAACAAAAACAAAAAAAAACCTGGCGCTCGTTAAAAAGAAACCCTGTATATGCAATATAATTAATAAGGTGTGAGAGTAATGTAACTAGACTAGGCTAGGCAATCTAGAAATGGATTTTGTAATAAAAGGACCTAAATATATTTTATAATTGGGGAGGTTATTTTAGAGGAAAGGTGTTTTTCAAAATGAGAAGTGATATTCTGTACAAAAAATCCAAAAATTTAAATAATTTACGTACAAACGCTATTACCCAATTTCTATCTGTTAGTTTCAAATCTCAAAAATAAAATTAGTCCCATAATTCCAGTTTGCAACAGGATTATTATATAATTTACAATAGGGGAGATTCTTGAAATTATAAAATGTTTTACACAATAATAAAATATTAATATGTATATAACCTTTGCCATAAAAGGACTGACATCGAGGCCGACGATAGTTAAGAAAGGAAAAAAAAATTGGCGATGGTTTTGGGATCTACGCAAACATATAAGGGAATTACCATTGGTCCCTTTTTTGTATCTGTTCAAAAAAAAAACCTGGGGCTCGTTAAAAAGAAACTTTGTATATCTAATATAATTAATAAGGCGTGAGTGTAATGTAATTAATCGATCAAATGTAACTAGACTAAGCGAGGCATTCTGGAAATGGATTTTGTAATAAAAGGACCTAAATATATTTACAATTGGGGAGGGTCTTTTAGAGGAAAGGTGTTTCTCAAAATGACAAGTAATATTCTAGCAAAAAACCCAAAATCTAAAATTTTCTTAAACGCTATCTAATTTCTATCTATGTTAGTTTCAAATGAGAGAAATAAAATTAGTCCTAGTAATTCCAGTATGAAACAGGATTATTATATAATTTACAATTTGGGAGATACTCGTAATAGTAGTTTTTTTTACATAATAACATCTATTATGTAACATTTGCAATAAAAAATCGATGTCGACGTACTTGACGTTTGGAGTCTACGCAAGCATGTCAAGGTAGGCCACTTATTTTATATATTCAAAATATAAGGAAAAATCTCCTGGTGTACTTTATAAGAGACTTGTATATGTCACTTTTTCTCCTACTTATCAGTCCCCTCCCTAAGCTGAAAAATTGTCAAATCGCATTGTATGCCGACGATATTGCCCTATTTAGTTCGGCCTGGAAGTCAGAAACAATTGTGAGGAGACTAACTGAAGGTGCAAATAGGATGTCTCATGTAACAGGTGGAAACTCAAAATAAATTCCCCCAAAACTGAGGCCATACTTTTTACCAGGCGTCGCCCCATCTTTAGACACTAAGTATTTGTTAACAGCTTGTTAATTCCATGGGATGAAAAAATCAAATACTTAGGCGTTATTTTGGATATCAAACTCAATTTCTCTAGTCGCGTAAATGAAATCTTAAAAAAGGGTAGGTGGCTACGAGGTATCTCTTTCCGCTTTTGTCCCACAACTCTGGACTCAATTTCAATAATAAACTCCTACTTTACAAAGTTGTGGTAAAGCCTGTCCTCCTGTACGCCTTCCCCGCTTTACACCTCCAGATCAAATTGGAAGAAGTTACAGTGCACACAAAATAAATTTCTGAGGCTGGTAACCTCTTCAAGCCTCCTCCATGAGAGTACAGACATTAGAATGATAAACGACGAAGCTAAACTAAAAACCTTTTCAATAATTGGAAGGTACCCAATGAATACCATTTGGAAACACAGGAGAATAAAACATATATTAAACTAATAATCAGGCTAATATATGGGTAAAGATATGCATGTGTGTGCGTATATGCACACTGCAATCTTGTAAATTATGTATACGAACATGTATATAAATATACATGCTTTGCACATTTGTTTGATTAATCTTCTAATTTATGATTATTTATTAATTATTATTTGGAGGTCGTGAGATGAGGTCTGGTGTGGCGTAGGTTATAGAAAAGCATTTTCTTTATCGTGTCAACGTTTCAATCTTTATTGAGATCATCTTCAGGGCTCAGTGTTTGTTTTCCGTGTAGATGTGTCATTCTTGTCTGTCGTGTTGACAGTCACAGTCATTCAGTCGCGTCACTCTCAAGAATGACACATCTACACAGAAAACAAACACTGAGCCCTGAAGATGATCTCAATAAAGATTGAAACGTTGACACGATAAAGAAAATGCTTTTCTATAACCTACGCCACACCAGACCTCATCTCACGACCTCCAAATAATAATTAATAAATAATCATAAATTAGAAGATTAATCAAACAAATGTGCAAAGCATGTATATTTATATACATGTTCGTATACATAATTTACAAGATTGCAGTGTGCATATACGCACACACATGCATATCTTTACCCATATATTAGCCTGATTATTAGTTTAATATATGTTTTATTGCCCTGAAGATGATCTCAATAAAGATCGAAACGTTGGCACGACAAAAAAAATGGTTTTCTAAAACCTACGTCACACCAGACCGCATCTCACGACCTCCAAATAATCATTAAATAACAGTCACTAAACACCACACACTTCTAATTTATTAATGTATTTATCTTATTTTTTATTTATTTAATTGGATTAAACTTAAATTGATTATCCTATTTATTATGCCAAGTTACTGTTATATTTTATTATTTTTATGTTGTTATTATATTTGCACATATTTACTCCTGTGACATTGCTAAAGCTACTCAATTCAATATGTTCCTTATTTCATTTTGCTTGTATCCTATTTTTGTGGGGGTTTTTTTGTATTTTCTAAGAGCACAATATTGTTAAAACCTTTATATTTAGACTAGGGATGAAATTGATCAATTGTAACGGAATTTAATAGTGCCCCGCCACTTCCCCTGAAACTTAAAGGAATGAGTTCTATGTAAATTTATTACGAATAAATCAAATCTATCTATCAATCTATCTAGACTTGTATATGTAATATAATTATTAATTTGAGAGTGTAATTTAATTAACCGCTCAGATGGTACTAGACTAGGCAATGCTGTCGCGTCAACGATAGTTTCTAGAGTCATTAATGAACTATGAGCAGTGCAATCTCCACTGCATCTCACGATTCCAACGGTTTCGTTAATTATTATTTAATCAACCGGATTGAATAAAAAGCGTGGGCCCGTGCCGTGGAGGGGTTACAGTTTAGATCATTGACCGAGGTTCTCGGTGTTGAGCAAGAACTGTGAATACATGTGCGCGCGCAGTGCCCACCAACCTCTCCCACCGTGAATACAGTTGACCACCCAACCCAAGCAAGCCCTGGCTCAGTTTTTTCCCCCCACGACGGGACTTATATTGGATTCGCGGAAACTTTATTGCCCCCACGACGGTATCTATTTGTGCAATTAAAGTGTAATCTAATAGTCACGTCTGTGACCGATGGAAAAATTACGGGCCGGCATGACCGCGGATATTCTCATCACACTCATCGATATTGTCCTGCTTGCATGATAATCTACTTCCTTTCCAACGTCCCCCATTGCAGATCGCACATGCCGTAGATTTACGTTGACGATTCAAAAATTCCACGGAGAAATGATTCTCTACGACGAAAATATTCAGTGAGTAACATTCTTCATTATTTGCTGTAAAACTGCAAATCCGTTTAATTGCACGCCATATGGACACCGTGTTCAAAATCTTAAAAAAAAGGGAAGCAGTTGCTCTCATTCCTACCCTTAGCTTAATTCTAACCCCACATTGTACATACGCTCACAAGAAAAAAAAAATTGACCAAAAAATTTATTAACCCCTTCCTAATATCAAAATCAATCATAGAATGTCTTAACTTGTTCTTTAGTAAGCTTAACTTACCTTAGCTTAACCTTCCATTAATCTCGGAAAGCAAATGTTTACTTTATTGGATAAGCAGGTAATATTTTCCAAAATTCAATTATGAAAGCCTCTTTTCTAAAGATTTATATATAAATAGAATTTGTACAAACAAAAGCTTATTATTATTACTTTTTGTTTTACATTTTTTAATGTTACTTAGAGGTTTCCAACCTAATGGCTGCTAGATTGCATTATTTATCCGTTTCTTACAACAAGGCGTTTGAATATATGATTTATTCGTTGTTTTTTTTAAGTGCATATTGTTATATTAATGGTTTTTTTTCTACCATACTAACCTAAAAACCTTCACATGCGTACTTAGTTGCCCAACTTGTTCGTTGCTTACTTATTCGTGTTTTTGCCGTTTTAATATTGATTTTTCCTTAGGAAACCCTTCCTTGTAAAGATTTGAAAATAGAATGGCTGGAAATTGAATTGCAGTCCAGGGTTTCCGAGATTACCAAGACAGAAATAGCGTATATAACACATTCAATTGGATTATGTAACAAAAGGGCCTAGTTTAAAAAAAATCTAAATAATTTAGGTGTAAATATTGGCCTATATCCAATTTCTAACCATGTTAGTTTCAAATGGTTACAGGGAATGTTTATACCTAATTACTTAGATTTTAACGTTTTTGCTGGAGTTTTATAGAATTTGCAGGAGAGAAATTACATATGTTACACCAGTATTTGGATTGTGTAACAAAAAGACCCATTTTAAAAAAAATCTAAATAATTTAGGTGTAAATATTGGCCTATATCCAATTTCTAACCATGTTAGTTTCAAATGGTTACAGGAAATGTTTATAGCTAATTACTTAGATTTTAACGTTTTTGCTGGAGTTTTATAGAATTTGCAGGATAGAAATTACATATGTTACACCAGTATTTGGATTGTGTAACAAAAAGACCCATTTTTAAAAAAGTCTAAATAATTTAGGTGTAAATATTGTCCTATATCCAATTTCTAACCATGTTAGTTTCAAATGGTTACAGGGAATGTTTATAGCTAATTACTTAGAGTTTAACGTTTTTGCTGGAGTTTTATAGAATTTGCAGGATAGAAATTACATATGTTACACCAGTATTTGGATTATGTAACAAAAGGACCTATTTAAAAAAATCTAAATAATTTAGGTGTAAATATTGTCCTATATCCAATTTCTAACCATGTTAGTTTCAAATGGTTACAGGGAATGTTTATACCTAATTATTTAGATTTTAACGTTTTTGCTGGAGTCTTATAGAATTTGCAGGATAGAAATTACATATATTACACCACTATTTTGATTATATAATGAAAGGACCTAAATATATTTTACAATTAGGCAGGTTATTTTGGAGGAAAGACGTTTTTTAAAAATAAGACAATTAATATTCAAGCAATAAACCTAATGGTTTAGTAGTAAACAGTCCAGTTTTTCCGAGGTCAACAAGACAGAAATAGCATATATTACACATTTAATTGGATTATGTAACAAAAAGACCTATTTAAAAAAAAAATCTAAATAATTTAGGTGTAAATATTGGCCTATATCCAATTTCTAGCCATGTTACTTTCAAATGGTTACAGGGAGAAAATATAATTAGTCCAATAATTGCATTATAAAGCAGCAATAATGTATATTTTAAAATAGGGGAGGTTCTTATAATTGTAAAGATTTTTCACACAATATGACGTAATACTCTAGAGAATTGGAAAGAACCTTTTCTGTAAAATGGAACCACTCTAAAACTATCTATGTAAAATTAGTTAAGGGCAATTTTTTTCTTCCCTGTATACATTTTGAACTAAAATGCCTAGAAATTGGAAAGTAGCCAAATGTTTATATCTAATTACTTAGATTTTAACGTTTTTGCTAGAGTATTCTAGAATTTGAAGGATTGAAATAACATATATTACACCAGTACTTGGATTATGTAACAAAACGACCTAAATATATTTTACAGCAGGTTATTTTGGAAAATGTTTTTTAAAAATAATACGTTCATATTCAAGCAATAAACCTAATAATTTAGGAGTAAACATTGGCCTATTATCCAATTTCTAGCCATGTTCGTTGAAATGGTCGCAGGGAAGAAATAAAATTAGTCATTAGATGTAATATTCTAGAGTATTCAAAAGAAGCTTTTCTGTCAAGAATAACCACCCTAATTGTAAAATAGACAGTTAGGGGCAATTTTATTTCTTCCCTGTAAACATTTGAGCTAGCATGGTTAGAAATTGGAAGTAGCCCAAGATTTATATCTAACCCACTTAGATTTAACGTTTTTGCTGGAGTATTCTAAAATTTGCAGGATAGAAATATCATATATTACACCACTAATTGGATTAAGTAACAAAAGGACTGAATGTATTTTACAATTCTGGAGATTGTTTTAGAAGAAAGGTGTTTTGCAAAATGAGAATTTATACCAAAATATAAATAATTTAGGTACAAACGCTACTATCAAATTTCTATCCAAGTTAGTTTCAAATATTTACAGGGAAGAAATAAAATTACTCCTAATATATATTTTAAAATTAGATAGGCTCTTTTAAAGGAAAGGTCCTTTTGAACATTTTAAATTTTTACAGCTTATTGTGTAATTAGAAAAAAACTACAATTACAAGAACTACTATAAAAATATACACTAACGCTGTTTCACAATGTAATTATGGTCTAATTTTATTTCTTCCCTATAAACTTTTGAAACTAACATAGCTTGAAGAAATTGGACAGTAAGCCAATGTTTTACTCCTTAATTATTTAGATTTTACCGCATTTGGTAGAGTATTACGTCTTATTTGAAAAAAAACAACTTTCACCCAAAAGAACCTCCCCAAATGTAACATATATTGTTAGATCCTTTTGTTACATAATACACTTCACTTTTTAATTCCTTTTTAAAAGCTTTATTTTCGCCATGTAAGTATAACTTACTGCAATGATATGCCTTCGCTAATAGTTACGCAAGGAATCCATCTTTGAGTCTAAAAATACAAACAATTAGGTTTCTCTGGTGGGAGAGAGTGATTGCAAATGAAGCGCATCCTTTCTAACATTGTAATCTGATATTGTCCTGTTGCTTACACATTTTACTTATATACTTGTTTGTGGGTTTAAAGATTGAGTAAATACATATTTATACCTAAAAGGAATAATTGAATTAGCCCTTCCACAGGTTGTGAATAGGCTCTGCAACTCACTTTTTTCTTTTTTTAAAGGGGGGTTCGCTATAGCAGAGGTTATATAAACCCTCTGGGTGTCGGTGTTTTTGAAAAAAAAGCCCATTTGTAAGTATGTCGGGTTCGAAAGGCCCTGCATTCGAGCATTTTTAGGATATAATTAAAGTGAAGTTTCAACGTATTATAGATAAGATCAGTAGGTCCATAGAAGGTAAGCCAAAAAGCATTTTGGATATAAAAAAACCTCAGAAATATTTTGGTTTGTCGCATTGTTGATGGCCTCAAACTTGGCAAGTATAGAACAACACAGATCTATATACATCATTAAATATGTTGAGTTTAGCTGGAATGTTATTATTTAACATTAGAATCCATTATACTTAGTGGCCTATTAGCCAAATTACTTCTTTCAATTAATTAATCTTTTTATGTAAGGTTTTGGTTGAAATGAAAAAGTTAGTGTCACGAGCGGGATTCGAACCCAGGACCTTCGGCTCAGTACGCCGCTACTTCTCCAAGTCACAATAGCTCAAGTGGTTAGAGCAGGGACGTATTGAGCCGAAGGTCGTGGGTTCGAATCCCGCTCGTGACACTAACGTTTTCATTTCAACCAAAACCTTACATAAAAAGATTAATTAATTGAAAGATTTAACATTAGGTCAGAACAATTTTTTTTTTTTTTTACGAGGGTTCACAACAGCAGAGGTCATATAAACCCTCAGGGTGCCGGTGTTTTTGAAAAGAAGCCATTTGTAAGTATGTCGGGTTCGAATGCAGGGCCGCTGGATTCGAACCCGGGACTTTTACCTTACAGTGATGAGCGCCGTGTCAACGCCTAAACCGTTGCGACCACCGACCCCCTTGCATTGCATTGAAGCCAAACTTAAATTTGGCAGTTCTCGGGATACTGAAAATTCCGCTGAGGACCCGCCATCAATTACATTCACACTAATAAATACATTCAAACTGACTCGAAACTTTTGTACTATATGTACAATTAAAATTCTAGGAGGCATCGGGTTTTACACCGGTGTCTCACCCATCATCACTCTACAAATATATATAAAATAAAACCTTGGCTGGTGGGTCTGTGACTCTTCATTCCGCAACAAACCTACCCATTCATTGAAATACATGGTAATAAAAACATTCTAGATGGGAAAAACAACGTGTAGAAAGCCATGAAATGCGGCCATATGCATTTATCCGCTTTCAGGTATACAATCAAATTTTCACTACCACTACTGTACCTTACAATATCTTTGATATTCATAAACAACAACTTTTTCAGTGTGGCACCAACATTTCCTATTCTACCAACAAGTTTGCCCCTACCGCCATTTTTATTAAATAGGAGATGTACAGTTAGTCTGGTGTGGCCAATTAGTACTTGGGTCACACTGCTAGGTTGTTATTTACATGTCTATTTGTTGCTTAATATGTTTGGTTGCCTTTTTATCATTTTAGAGTCATAAATGTCTCCATTTACAGTTTTACTTTATTACAGCTTTTTTATTCTTTTCGGTTTCTGCTTAGAATAGAGGCCAGAGAAATTTTTCAAAGAATAATCAATAGTAGCGTCAAATTGCGCAAAGAATTGCACAAGGTTAAAATAGTAATCATTCCAATATTAACAGTCGCAATTGTTTTTGTTTGTTCTTTAGAGCCGTTTTATAGATAAAAATCTCAGATTAGCCAACAATTGTTTAAACAAGTTTTCACAAGATTATCTGATTTTATGCCTCGGGAAATTCTCAAAAAAATCTATTTATATTGAAATTATCTCTCTGCGGTTCTAGGTGAGTACAAATTAGAAGAAATTCATTGATTTTTATGTTTAATTGGACTGTCTACAATAATCACACTGTTTTAGATGGATGCTATTTGCATCATTTTGCTTCTTACCGTAGACAAAAATCAGATGTCCTAGACAAAATATCTATATTTTTATAGTTCACAAATATTTCTCAAAGATTTTCTCGATTTGCTTTGTAATGATTTACTCGTACCTGTCATGCACTATTAAGTGTCGACACTCACACGAGTGTACTACCTATAGAATGTTGGGATGTTCCCATAACTTTCTCACTTTTCTTGTTCTGTAACGGCGGTAATAATAATATAGATTGTGATATCTGATAACTAGTCAGTATAGAGGGTTGAAGCACGTACTTCGCCAACAGCCAATATTAGCCAAACCCAATGTAACTTGGCAGCACAAGCTACTCGAGTCGTACAGTCACCCAGTATCTTGGTTATCACCTGGAGGCCAGATCCGCCCAGGGTCCGGAGCTCAAAACACATCCTGATTTCAAACATAAAGTACATCCAAATGGGCTTTTTTTCAAACACCGCAATCCCGGGGTTGATTTGACCTCTGCTGTTGCTGTCATCATGACCTTCGGAACGTAAACATAATTCAAGAGGTATTATTAGGAAAGCAGAAATAAAATGTAAAATAATATAATATGGTTATTTCATATTGTCCCCATAAACATTACACCAAAAAAATTCAATGAATATAATTATATTTCAATGACATAGTAAATGATCAAAACGCATTCAGGAAAAAATTTAATATTAAATCCAAGTACAAATGTTCCAAACCTATTTAATTTTTACAACTGCACATAGGGCACTTTTCATAGGGTTTAACTGTTTTTTAAACTATATATGGTTGATCCTGTTCCATCCTTTTCATAGTCAAATAAAGCTTCGCACTAGCATAGTTTCTCCCTAAACAGACAAAAACATTGAATCGTGTATATGTAACTAACCCGTCCTTAACCTTTCCTAAGCCTAATCCAGATAATCCTTACCATACCTAACCTAACCTAACCCGTCTCTAATTCTGACCTAACTCAATTCTCTTTCAGGTAACGCGAAATTGATGACACGGCAATGAACGCTCACCAAAAATTGTGTATCCAGCTAAAAATTCAAAAACGTTACCCTAGCACAATATCAGCTATATCTGTTTTGAAATTTTTCGATTTGATCATTTCTCCTGGCCCGATAACGGCGAGCGTGCGTCAAACCTTGATTTTTGCCCTTATTTGAACATATTTACAACCGTTACCGGCCAGTATTGTACAAAAACCGGATTTTCACATGATTCGCAATCGAGAAACGTGCCTACAGATTTTCTCGTCCGGTTGAAAGGGTTCACACGTGGCCTCAAGGTGACACCATTTGGTCGATACCAAGTTTCGCAAGCCTCCGGCCGTGAAACATGAAAAACGGACATTCCCTAAATAAGGATTAAACATATACAAAAAGAAAGGAGATATAAATCATATTTTGTTCTTTTAAACATTAAAATCTTAACATAAATGATTCACAACTACACTAAAGCAGTTAACAAATATGTCAGTTTGTAATTTTCTTAATTTGACGATAACCTCTAATTCTAAATTTGCCAGAAATTGTTTTATTTGATTTTTTGTAAAGTTATTTTGTAATTTAACTAATTTATGACATATCTTTTCAAATAAACGGGCGAATTGTATATTTTACGAGTGCGTATTATTTATTTTTATCTTATTATTATCAATTCGCATTCGATTTGTCCACATATCAGTAATTTTTATATTGCGTTAATGAGCAAGTATCAATGTTCAAAGGAGAACTGTCCCAAAATGTCGAAAGAAAAGACAATGAAGCATAAGTTAAATAAAAAAGGTCCGCGCCACAAGCAAAAATTGAAAAAGTGATGGATGGATAATAAAAAAAGTGCGAGGGAGGAAGAGAGACACAGAGAGAGAGAGAGAGAGAGAGAGAAAGAGAGAACGAGAGAGATAGAAACATATGCATAGTGCAGGATAGTCAGATAGATAAAAAGACAGATAGAGAGAGAAAGAGAAAAATAGAGAGAAAGTAGGAGTTAGAAATATACAGACAGGTAGCTAGCTAGCTAGATAAATAGATAGAGAAAGAGAGAGAGCGAGATAGAGTAGTTGATAGAGAGAGAGAGAGAGAGAGAGAGAGAGCAGGAGAAAGATAGACACATATGCGTAGTGCAGGATAGTTAGATAGATAAAATGACAGATAGAGAGAGAATGAGAAAAATAGAGAGAAAGTGGGAATTAGAGATATATAAATAGCTAGGTAGATAGATAGATAGATAGAGAGAGAAAGAGATAGAGAGTGGTTGAGAGAGAGAGCGAGAGCAGGAGAGAGATACAAACATATGCATAGTGCAGGATAGTCAGATAGATAAAATGTCAGATAAAGAGAGAAAGAGAAAGTGGGAGTTAGAGATTTACAGATAGCTAGGTAGATAGATAGATATATAGAGAAAGAGAGATAGAAAAAGAAAGAAAGAGAAAAATAGACAGAGAGGGAGTGGGAGATATATAGAAAGATACTAGATAGATAGAAAAATAGATAGATAGCTAGATAGAAAGATCTAAACCTAGATCTAGATAGATATCATCTCTAGATAGAGATGATACATAGAAAGGTAGATAAATAGAGAAGGGAGGTGGGAGAGAGTGTTGGAGAGAGAAACAGAATCATAAAGAAAGATAGAGAGACAATGAGAGAGAATAGGATGGAGGATAGATAGAGGAAAAGAGAAACATACATCGATAGATAAGGATAAACAGAAATCGGTATTTACAAGATTGATAGATAAAGAGAGAGTGAGAAAGAGTTGGAGTGAGAGATATATACAGACAGATAAAGATAGATTAGTATTGAAAGGGAGATAGATAACCATAGAGATAGATGGAGAGAGAGAGAGAGAGAGAGAGAGAGAGAGAGAGAGAGAGAAAGAGAAAGAGATAGTGAGTGAATGAGAGGGAGAGCGACAGGCGTGGATGAGTACGGAATGACATTGTAAGATTTCCTCCTGTAAGGTTAATGATGAGGGTTGGTTGTTTTCAATATTTTGGACTGCCTATCCAAAAACGCGAGTAAACTAAAAAAATTAAAAAAATAAAACTGATATAATCACATATGCGAAGCAAGTACCTCAATATCTATTGGTAATGTGATTTGTCCAACCGATATGTCCTCTTTGTAGGTCGTGGACGAAGTGCCAATCTTGATATTTATCATCCCGTTTTTTTTTCTGGCATGAATTGTGGTTTCTAGCAAAACAGTATAATTTTGAATTTGAATGGATAAATGAAGGTTCAAATTTGTGCAAATGCGTGTTCAACTATTGAGGGATTAAGTAATGACTTGTTAATAGAACATGACTTTTTTTTTAAATTGTGTACCTTGTGTTTCAGGGGATGTTTTGAAGCCGAGCTGGAAGGCAAGGAGGACAAATAGAGATTTCAATACTATCACGGAAACACTGTTCTACAGCATGGGTCTGGTTGTCGACCAAGCTGTACGGGAAGGTGATGCACCATCTTTCACCCCTAGATCGAGAAATGGTCACATTAGGCACACAGACTGTTCCCAGCTTTCTAAGAAACAAGGTATTTATATCATTGGAAACTTTTACTGTTTTATTTTTATTTAAACAATTTCTGTTGTTGTTTTTTTCAGACCTCATTGACATCACGATTAGAACAATGGCGCTTTTAAGGCAGAACCAACAGTTGCAGAAACAGTTAACCGCCCTACAAATGGAGACGAGGGCTTTTGTACGGGAAACAAGGCAAAAATACAAAGACGATCTCAATTCGCGTTAAAGTTTCCGCGAAAATTCGGTTCTACGACTTTAACATTTTTATTTATGTACACTATCAACCAATTTTGTTTACAAATTTAAATAAATTAACAATTTTTTATTTCGATTTAATTGAAGGTTTGATACGTTTTGGGCTGGTCCAAACCGAAGCAAATGATTTGCTTAAGATGGCTGTGTATTTTAAAATTATACCTGTAAGGTCAGTTTACATGAAGGAAGCATAAAATTCCATTAGAACAGAATTTAACCACACAGTCTGTTTGTAATTTTACACACAAAAAAATAAACTACCTTTGAGATTTTCATTTAAATGCAAAATCTTCAAAAATGAGTTCCTTGGGAAAATTATTTTTTATAGTATGTTTAAAAGGCCTCATACAAATTTAACGAAGAAAAAAAAACAAGCAGAAATTGACATAAAAGCAAGCTAGGCGGCTAAGGCTATCTTTGGCCTACCTCTTATCTACTGTAAAACTTTTTTTCATATATATTAACGTATAGAAGATATGAGCTTTTTTTTGGTTTTTTTTTAGTTTAATACAAATTTATAAACTTTTATATACAGATTTTCAATTATAAAATTAAAATTGTCACGGTACTATGTGTATAAAGGAAAACCTATGTTATTTGCAATTAAATTTGTGGTTTAAATGTTTGTAAAACATAACCTAAAAATTTTTGTAAATTAGTTATTAATTCGTTTTATGCCTAACATTTAATGTTAATTGTTAATTTATTAGGGTAATTAATTTAAAAGCGTTAATAACGAAAACGTTGTATTGTCCTTCAGTTTAATGAACAATTTATGTCTAAGTAATGCCAAAAAAATATATATGTATATAAATTATGTCACGAGTAATAGAAGTTTTCCATTTAAAAAAATGTATATTAGTGACATTAATCGACACCTTTTCGCGGCCCAGATGAATCTCTTACAAAATTAAATGATTAACAATAGTAACAACGTTTAATTATTAATTTGCCTCAGGGGATTATATAGAAAAAGAGAACAGTTGAACAAAGGGGTATTTGTTTAAGTTTATACATTCCAAAGAGTAGATAAAGTTATCAACGATAGATCCGTATAAAGGTCTTATTGTTAAAATGTAACATGTACATATATAAATAAAAAGTTGGCTTTTTGTCGCAGACACTAAAAATTAATTGCTTTAAAAGTGATCATTTAATGAAAACCTATTTTGTTTTTTGCGTTTTAAAGAAATATTGTAAATATTGATTCATGTGATTTTGTTAACGAAAATACGTTACATAGTAACGTGGTAGAATTTAAGACATAATAATAAAAATATGTAATATTGATATACATATTTTACGTTTTTACATTTCAATGTGTACGCTTGTATGTAAGATTCAATCACAAATATATACTTTTGCATTTCCAATTTATCTATGAAATAAATCCCAACTCGGAAACTATGAATATCATATTGCATGAAAAGATATCTAATTTGTAGTACAGTACATGTCGTAATAGTCTCGCAGCATTGACAGGTTTTGTAATTTGGAATAAATTACCAGCAGGCTTGGAAAATCACACCCTACGGGTATTGGCAGTCAGTGAGTATTTCAGGCAAAAAGACAAACTGAAAATGAGGAAATAGTGAAATTAACTAATTGGACATAAACAATCCAAGAATCTACTAGCAAATTTTAGAAGGAAAGAAACAATAGAATGCATCAAAGGAAGTGGGACAAAACTATGAATCCTGACTGAATTCTTAACTAGATACTGCACGTACTGAACTGGCATCTGAAGAAGATTGGCTTAACCCAACACGGCTCGTGCAGATTCTGCAAGGAAGCATACGTTCCCAAATACTCGGTCGTCCTTAAAAGACAATGAGGATCTTTAGCGTCCGTACCTGGCTCGTGGCCTTAGCGGACGTTTTGATTCTCAAGATGATAGATGACGCACCTCCACTCGCGACCGGATTGTGTTACAGGCGCGAGCGTTAGTGTAGAAGTCGTCCCAGGCCCGAGGGGCCATGACGAACCTCACTACTCTCTTGCACATTCCGAGTACATCAGACGTAAGCCGCACGTACAGGACTACCCTAGGTGGCTGAAATTCATCAGCCTGGTCTCCCATGAACTCCCTAGATAGAGAAGGCTCTATCTCCCAGAGTATTGGGGGCTCCTCCAGTGAAAGAACGTCCGGATCCACTCCGGCCGCGGTTTTGTTTAAAGTGGAATTGCTAACCACCCCCTAGAGGAGACTGCCTTCGGCAAAGGAAGCCCATGCAGCAACCACTGCCCACTATCAATTCCCATCCGACACTTCTCACGCATTCGAGGGACTCCTTCAGCGAAGCATGAGCGTCATCAACGCTATACGCTTCGATGGTCCGATCCTTCGTATCCCGTGAGGCCGGGGTTGTAACGAAGGTCATACGCAAGTGCTTGGGCGGAGGTCATAGATAGAAGAACAGCCTCTTCTCTAAATTCCCACCAGTAGCATCGCCTCTAAGCTACTACGCATTCCCATGTAGCAGGGTTGGTCTTTGGAACCCCGTCGTACAGATGGTTATGCACCCTCCTCCGTCTATGCAGACAGGATCTGGTACCCTAACCCTCGTGTGCCTCTGTTCAATCATCCGCCGTCCGCTGCCGACCCGGAGGCCGATACGAATCCAGCTTGTGCTTTAGAGAGGTTGCCACGCCCTCAAGGCTGCACCATTATTTTGCTCCTGGATACCCCCCTTGCATCCAAGGTTTGGGTGAGGTCTCACGGAAATATACCGAAGGACCTGGATTGAAAAAGGGAAGTGAACAAGGACACGAGGCTTTTCAGGCTGCACCCCCCACCTTGCTCACACTGTACTACCCATTGTCACCGTAGTTCCACATTAAGTGGGCTATGGCTCCCCTAGGTGGATCTCTGCAAGGAAGCAAAGGAGACACCCACACACCTTCTAACCAACTGTGGCGTCTCGTTTTCCCTCCCGCAGAAGGAAGTGTTTTGGAATGTACAACGTAACCGTAGAAAAAATTCAATCACGAATCAAGTTCCTTGATGAACTAGGACTCACCGGTGTGCTGTTAGTACCGAACGGAGATGCAATAACTCTCCAAGGGCGCAGTATATTACTCACCTCGAGTAATGCATATATTTACATACCATAATCTCAGTTATGGTGGTGGAGTTCTTGATACACCTCCACCATCCTTTACACCTATGATATAACTTGACTGCGGGTTGATGGGGTACTCAATATTTCTTCTTCGGCTCTCTCAACACACTCTACGGTTACAAAACTATCATTATATCATTATACAATAAAACAACCCTGTTTCCTCCAAGAAAATGAAGGGCACACTCCCTCCGAAGCACTCGCTCCCAGGTCAAGCACAATTCTCAAGTAGCATTCCTGCGCGTTTTCTATATGGAGCCAAGGAACTGCTCCCTTCAATTGGGTGGGACATATTGAGCAACTTTTCCATGCCGGACACATACGCATGCTTTGGCCCAGACGTAAGTGTCCATGCGACAATTTCGTCATTGATCGGGTGACCCTTCTACCAGTCCCTCCGAGAGCCACCTATCGACAGTGCTCTTGATAGGCGCGGTCTTCTCTGAGCAAGGTGTTCCGGAGGTTGGGACGCCTTAGCGTCCCCCTTTATGTATGCACAAAGCAGAGAGTTTATAAATCTACATTATTTAAAATTATTCCAAAATCGTGAGATGCGGTCTGGTGACCAGACGATTTCTGAATAATTATCGACTAACGGTCACTAATCACCACACATTATTTAAAATATAAACTTGAATAGTTTTGACAGTAAAGCCTCATGACTATTGCAGATAAGAAGAAAGAACCTTGAAATATTTTAGCATCGCCGGGCAAAATTATTCAAAATATCCATCACAAAGAGGTCTTTCTACTCGTCAATAAATTTTTCCCTTCGGCTGGCCAATGTTCTTTTTACAAACTCTCTTCAAAACATCGCTAGAAAATCAACGATGATTAATTTTCAAGATTTCACATTATGATAAATTATTCCATTTGTAAAATGATCAAAACAAATAAATATACAAAAGACTTGCAAATTGTATGCCAGATAAGAATTTTTTTTTTTAGTTTTATTTTTAGGGTCGGCAAACAATCGTCGCCAGCCCTCTCTTCCTTATCATTTCTTTACTTATCTTTATCTCGCATTAAACCTCCTAATTTATTCAATTATTCTTTTTTATGAAAGGTGTTGGTTGAGATGAAAAAGTTAGTGTCACCCGATTCGAACCACGATAGCTCAAGTGGTTGGAGCAGCTGGGCATTGAGCCGAAGGTCGTGGGTTCGAAATCCGCTCGTGACACTAACTTTTTCACGTCAACCAAGACCTCAGATAAAAAGAATAATTAATTGAAAGAAGTAATTTGGTCAATTAGACTACTATATATGGACAGAATGGACTTCTAATTTATCATTCTGTTTCTCTAACTTAGTTGCGATATTTTATCATACAACGGCAAACTCTTTATTTTCTTTGTCCTGCTGCTAGCCTCTCAGTGCCTCAGGACCTCGCCAATTGTGGATGAAATAAAATAAATAATAACCACGAATATAAAGAAACATAATAAAAACATGGTAGTCCTCGGGGTAATTGGGAATGACTCATCCATTCGCGCTAATAAATTACATATTCACAGCACTAATTATTCTCACTACCCCAGTGAACTCGTTATTCCTCAGAGCATTTGGGGACACACCCCTCGATTCACACAAATAATATATATATAACATACATGAAGATACATCCTACATACAATTGAAAAAATGCAAAAATGTAAGGCCCTGAGATATTGGGACAGCGTTCCGTGCCTGCAGCCCTGCCTCAAGGCCGCGGATAGGACATTTGGGGTCTTTCTTTGCTGAATACTCTGTTATTTTATGCTCTAACGTGATATGCTCTCCACCCAACGGACACCTACGTGGTCTTACACCCATTAGAATGTGTCCGTGTGTTAGGTCGGTATGACCCATGCGCGTACAAACTTTTCTAGACCCAGCCATGGACCGATGTCTTTTTTACGTTTATGTAATTTAGATGTGTTCGTTTCGTACCAGCGGATTTTCCATTAATTATTTTATATCATTAGCAATTGTCCTTTGTACATCCGTACGTCCAAGGTATTGTAATCATACTAGTGTTTGTTTTTCTTTTAATACACTTAAAGACCAAACAACGGAAAATCATTTAGTGATAATTTAAATTTTAACTAACATTTATTACCTAATTTTGCTCTTAATAATGTATATTAGGTCCCCTGTCCTACCTTTTGGGGAAATTGGAAATTTTCTATTGTATATAGAAGTTAAGTTACGTGTTTTATGTTTCTGTGTCTTGTTTGAGTGAATGTATTTATTGGTGTGAATGGGGAGGGCTGATGGCGAAGTAGCTTCTCCATCGCCTCCCAGGTTATGTGACTTGGGCTGATGGCGGAAATTTTATAAAAATATCCCATCGCCCCCAATTTAGATTAGTTTATTATAGGGAACAGGTAAATGGAGGAATAGCGAATACTCCATCTACCAAACAGAATGAGTGCGATCAATGTATGTTGGTGTGAATGTATTCATCTGTGTGAATGGGGAGGGGCTGATGGTGACCATCTCCATCGCCCCTCATGTTGCGTGCGTGACTTGGCGGAAAACTTTTAACGTACCCCATCGACACCAAATTAGATTAGTTTACTCTAGTGAACAGGGAGATGGAGGAATATCGAGTACTCCATCTACCAAACAGAATGAGTGCGATCAATGTATGTTGGTGTGAATGTATTTATCTGTGTGAATCGGGAGGGGCTGATGGTGTTGATCATCTCCATCGCCTCTCAGGTTGTGTGTATGACTTGGGCTGATGGCGGAAATTTTATAAAAATACCGCATCGACCCCAACTTAGATAAGTTTACTATAGGTAACAGGTAGGCAGATGGAGGAATATCGAATACTCCATTATTAGGGATGGTTAGGGATGGTTACCAACGCTGCGGCAGTAACACCATCCTGTCGTATGCGGAGGTGCGTCAGCTCTCATCTTGAGAATCACAACGTCCGACAAGGCCGAATAGGCTAGGTTCGGACGTTAAAGATCCTCATTGTCCTTTTTAGAATGACCGATTATGCGGGAACCTCACTCCATCTACCAAACAGAATGAGTGCGATCAATGTACGTTGGTGTGAATGTATTTATCTGTGTGAATGGGGAGGGGCTGATGGTGATGATCATCTCCATCGCCCCTCATGTTGCGTGCGTGACTTGGCGGAAAACTTTTAACGTACCCCATCGACACCAAATTAGATTAGTTTATTGTAGTGAACAGGTAGATGGAGGAATATCGAGTACTCCATCTACCAAATATATGAGCGTGAACATATAGGGATGAATGTATTGGTATGATTTTGTATAGAGTAATTATTCAGAAATAGTGAGATGCGATCTGGTGTGATGTAGGTTTCAGAAAAACATTTCCTTTATCGTGCCAACGTTTCGATCTTTATTGAGATCATCTTCAGGGCTCAAAGTGTTTGTCTTCTGTGTAATTGTGCCATTCTTGCGTGTCGTGTTGAGAGTGCCAAGACAAAGACTTTGAGCCCTGAAGATGATCTCAATAAAGATCGAAACGTTGGCACGATAAAGAAAATGTTTTTCTGAAACCTACATCACACCAGACCGCATCTCACGATTTCTGAATAATTATCGATTAACGGTCACTAATCACCACACATTTGTATAGAGTGCGTAGCAGTATTTTGCTAGTGCTTCGGGGCTGAAATGGCCAAGTTGTCAGATGCCCCTGTCAAAGCAAAAAAAAAAAAATAATAATGTATATTGGTCTCCTTTGGGCTCACGGAGGGCCATTCGTCTCCTAGGCATCGAGTAAATAAGCGAACGGATTATATCTTGTAATATAATTCTTAAATATTCCCCTGCAACAATTAATTCGGATTACTATACAATGTGTACAATTCTAAGAAATCCAAACTAAATGCTGGGAATATTCGGATTACTGAGGGAGCACTGTATGTCGATGTTGATACTTGACATTGGCCCAGAGTCAGTTACAGTCACAGTAAGCCCTTAAAGCTAGTCACAAAGTTCGTAGTAGAATTTGAATGCGACAGTTGGTTGTAAAAATGGAGACGAGAGGGACCTTTGTTGGATTACTGATTGGATTCAAATTACCGAAAAATTCTAATTTTTTTCTTTTCTTTGGAGTGGATTTTCGAGCGTCCAAGACACGAAATGTGTTGCTTCAATTTTCAGATATCCTCATTCTAATTGACAATACCGTTAATATTTACACAATTAATTATCTAATTGTCATCCCTCCAGCCCTAAATCTGGCGCGTGCTCCGGTGGTCTTCGTGCAAAATTCAGACCATTACAATCAGGATGAATTACGATAATGAACTGTTTTAGCCTCGACTTCTCATAACACTCTGCTGTAATTGTTTCACAAGGATGGAAAAAAATAGGTCTATTTTGGCTGCTTGGGAAAGTGGCTTAGTTACTCAATGTTTGATTGTTCCAAACAACTCTTGTCTTGGGGGAATTCACATCTCATCAAAAGTCACCACGCGGTCATTAGCGTATAATTTTATTACTAAAAAAAACACAAATCAAACTACATAACAGTATTTTGTTCTTTATGTGTTACACCATAGAATGAATTGCATCCATACGGATTCTTCTCACAAAACCGCGTGATGGATGGTATTACAGATTATTGAA
The DNA here is from genome assembly GCF_000648675.2 of Cimex lectularius. NCBI lineage: Eukaryota > Metazoa > Arthropoda > Insecta > Hemiptera > Cimicidae > Cimex > Cimex lectularius. Next base: position 395,747 of record NW_019392703.1, read on the forward strand.
AAACTGTACATGTACTACTGTCCTTCGGAGGCTAGCAACTATACTGTTGCTTAATTAATAAGATACAAATACAAATGTTATTATAATGGTAGAAAATAAACTAATAACAGACAGTCTCGAAATGGAGTATAAATGTGAGGTGTACATTGAAGAGAGAACATATGAAAAACTGAAGTACATTTTCTTCCTTTGTCCATGATCTCAAGCCCCAGATCTTCGAACCATAGCACATTACCGATCCAGAAACTGCATTAAACTTTTTAGTTTGGCTGATTAAGGATTCAAAGAGAGGCTGATTATACTTCTCCAAGTATAATTTAACGAAAATCTGGCAGTTTTGGACTTTTCTTTAAAGTGAACTGTAAAGAACAGTCTTGGAGTAAGTACCAGGCCTTTTAACTTTTAACCATTTCAATTTGATTAACTTTATAGGTTTTCGCCTGATCTCATCCTGCGCCCCCGTTTCTAAATATGAGAACTTTAAACTTGTCGAGATTAACTTTTAAGCCCCAAATATCGCAATATGACTCTAATTTTGGTATGATAAGCAGGGGATTTTGCCAGAATGATGTCAACGTGTAAGAGTATTGTAATCAAAATCTCCTCAACCAACACCCCCTCCCTAACACCTGAACTATATCATTTGCGTATAGAGAAAATACAAGCGGGCTTAGAACACGTCCCTGTCGAACCCAGCATTGAAACCGAAAAACCTCTTTACAACTACTTGCAGATACATCTAGTCTGCATCCAAACTAGATGTATCTACAGGAGAAATAGTGGGATTTAAAAAAATTTCAAAATGTGCAGCCCAATCTCCCTGCGGTATAGAGGCACAACGAGGAGTGAATGAATAGGTAAAAATCACTATTTCTAACCGATTTGAGCTTATCAATTACTTGCACTGTCATAAAATGCTTTTTTTCTTTCCATCCAACAAGGATCTGAAACTTGCATTAGCAAATACTGTCTCCTTGCCAACGCAAGTAGGGTTTTCTAAACATAACCAAACTTAGCCTGAAGGACTTATCCCTAGCTACAATCCCAGTCAAACCCTATCGCTTTGTATTGGCTTTTTTCCTCAGGCAGATAAATTGGAAGTGCTGAGGGCATGCAGACTTCCAATTAGTCAGAAAGTCGAGTCAAGACTGAAGATCACCATGACCGAGGTAATCTTATGATTTATTTGTATTTCTTAATGACCTGTTGTTCATAAATTGTTGAAGTCGTGAGGTCAAGAATGAGGTAGTTTAGAAAAACACCTTTTCAATTTTTTTGCCGACGTTTCGACCTTTAATTGAGTCATCTTCAGGGCAGAAATGCTATTCTCGTGGTGTCATATTGGTTATGTGTGAAACCATTTGTGTGCGAAAACACTTTCACAAAACCAATATGACACCACAAGAATAGCACCACACTTTATGCCCTGAAGATGAGCCGATTAAAGGTCGAAGCGTCGGCAAAAAAAAAAAATGAAAAAGATGTTTTTCTAAAATACCTCGTTCTTGCCCGCTCCTCACCACTTCAACAATTTACGATTTATCTTATGAGATGACATTCAGGTATTTTATGGTATTAATGAGATATTGATTTATTTATTATGATTGTTACTTTTATCAAAACTATTTGATTGTTAATTCCATACATTATGTATTATATTTTATTTTTATATTATTATGTCATTACTTATTATTTCTTATAAATTTTATAAATGTACGTAGTACATTTTCTATTATGTTATTTCATTGTAAATTTTAGTTTACTTTGTAAAATGTTACTTTTCTCATTTTGTGCTTTTAAAAAAAGGATGTGATGCCCGTTAAATAAATAAATCTTTCGCGACCTAAAAAATGCATGTCATCAATTATTTGACAAAAGAAAAATATCACTATAAAGTGAACTTTTGTCGATTCAATAAATAAAAGTTTCCATAAAACTTTCCATAAAGCACATTCTCATTGTTGTCTGAACGATATGTTCAAAAAATGTTTTTATCTATGTTTCTTTTAGTGGACCTGCAAATTAAGACAAAATTAGATAATCCCTTCGTCGACCGACGAGCGAAAGCTGTTTACCTTAGCAAAACTTCGTTTTGAAATACGTTGAGCAACCCGTTTAGGCTTCCTCGGGCCTGAACTGAATGCAGGTCTGTCACCTCAAAATGCACCGGGTCCACGTTGATTCAAAAGATTTTTAAAAAATTATACCCTCATTGACCCCGAGAAAAAAGTCTTAATTCCCGCATAAAAAACGCACAACAGAGTGATCGAGCAGAAAAGTGAGAGCAAGAAAGATTACGAAACTGTATTGCAACAAGAATATTCCCGATAGTACCCAGCGTGGGACCACCCTTCAGTCAGTTCTCAACTCCCGCCAGCTATAACAGCGAGAATAAAATGAGTAAGTTATTAAAAAAATATTATCGTTGAGCAAACAAATTGCATTTCGTCTTCTTTTAGAACAGTGCACCCTTTTGTTTTTAAATAATTGCAAATAAATAGTCACTTAACAATCCGTGTATCACTTCACAAAGTCAATTTTGGTCATTTCGGTCATAGCGATGTATGATTTTGATGAACGACTGCTAAATTTCGAATGTATTTATATGCATCATAGAAAATAAAATGTATGCAGATAATATTACAAGCATAATTAAGTATACTAATAAAATAAGAGCATAATATTTTACATAAGATATTAAAGGCTTTTTTGCTATATATCCTTGCCTTCTACCAGTTAAGCCTTAAATCCTAATAATAAATAATTACAAACCAATTTTTAAAAAAAGCACTACAAAATTTCCGATGTATATGAACGATGTCTATGTATTACATACACATATATGTTACATATATTTGAAAGAAAAAAAAAACTTGGTTTGTTTACAAATATTGTAGATGGTATTTAAACATATTAAATACACCAAATTCTCAATTTTTATTAAAGAAGGATGAAATAATTAATGGATCCAAAAAGTTAAAATCCCGCCTTAAACTTAAACATTTGTTGACAATCTTTAAATTATTATGACATAAAAAATATAAACAATTATCCAAGCAGTATATCAGATTTGAATATAAATGTTCATATAAAATCATGAAAAGTACGAATATCTAGTTTTAAAGTTTAAAAAAAAGTACATGATGCTTTTTTTTAATTAATAAAATTTTTAATTCTTTGTTTTCGATTAGTTAAATCTCAAATCTTAATATTTTAAAAAATCATTAAAAAATATCAATTATCTGCAAAAAGTTATAAATCTTGGAGAGAGGAATTTTTTTCTTATAGGTGTTTTATTTAAAACGCAATTTTTAAGGCTAATTTGACTAATTTAAATTTATGTAATTTACAATGTAAATAGGTAATGTATTTACTTTTTTATTTAAAAAAACCACATGGAAAGTTTTCTAACATAAACTAATAAATATAAATCTTGAATACAATTTCTCATTTGAAGTTACAGTGTCAGAGGTGTTATTTGTTTATGGTAAAAAATAATTAAGCAGTCTATATTGTAAATCTTCATCTAAATATTTCTATAAAATATTCAAAAACTTGATTAAGTATACTTATGAAAAGTTTTACATAAAGTTTTACATAAGGTGTTAAAGGCTTTTTGTCTAAAGTGTTACATCTATTGACCACTCACAGTTATTACTCACGAATAATCTGGATCTCGATGAAAAACTCAATTGTATTCTTCCAAAATATCGACCTATTTTTAGGTCATCATCAGGGCAAAACACATCTTCAAGATGACTACTAATTGACATAATTAGGTTTTTAACAAATTGTTTCAAAAGGTTTTTAATTGAAGATAGATTCGTTGTCAGTCCCCCCCAATGTAGCTATGTGTTACATAGTGCGAATAGCGTTACAGTCTTTGGCAATGTTGGGATTGAGTCTGTCTTCAAAGACATTTGATATGATTTATTAAAAACTTAATTATGTAAATTTGTAAACTTTTTTAAGATTGTTTTACTCTGATCATGACCTTAGAATAGTTAGCTTGGCAGATAACAACTGAATTTGTTTTTCATCCAGACCATTCCGAGAGCCAGATTATTTCAAAGGCTTTTATTGCTTATTTCTTTATCTTCTACAAGTTAAGCCTCAAATCCTAATAAATTTTTAAAAAATCGACAAAAAAATTTAAACTGTAAATCATTTTAACTTGAATTATCAGAAATGTCATTTATTTAGGATTTTTAATTAAACTATTATTATGCAAAATATTTTTGCACGTTATTCAATAAGTGTTCGAAAGCATGAATGAAGTTCTGCTCCCAATGCAAGATACAATTCATAATTTAAAAACTTTTACTTTAATGCTTAAACAATTATAAATTCCTGTGCAAAGATACTGAAAATTTCATGTAATTTGTTAAGCTATTTAATTAATCTGTAATTTGTATAAAATCATTAATTACACAGGCACTATTGTAACATGTAATTAAATAATAATTTATTTACAAAATAAATAAGTTAGGTTTTATAAAAGATGTTAGAATCTTTATAGATATATTTCTTTCAATTTATGTTAATGAAATTAAATCTCACATATTAATTATAATTAATCACCAATCAATAAAACAAATAATGTGTAAACAATTGTAAATCTTGCCCAAAAATTTAAACTTAAATTATTTGAGGTGTCATCTGTTTAGCATTTTTTAATTAAATTGTAGTTAAATATATAACATAACCAGGCAAAAATCTCATGAATTTGTGTTTTATTGGTATTGGTATAAAAATAGTAAGAGATTGAGATTAATTAGAAAAAAACATTAAATTGTTAATGATTATAAATGTATCAAAGCTTAAATTGGTAATTTTTTTATTTAGGTATATAGCATATTGCTCCATTTATATCTTTATATTTCTATTTTATTTTCATCAAAAAATAGGCAATGTTTAAAATAGTTCTAGATATATTTTGTTTTGGCATCATTACTTTAGCGAGGGTTTTTTAAAATATGTTTTATTATGGCATTTTATAAATAATATCCTGAATGATCAATGTAATTGCTCTTGTTGGAGAGAAAACATAAGTGCCTTGGAAAAACGGTGGTTGTCTGGAAACTGGACACGAAGTGGCTAAGACGAAGACTGGTTCACCCCATCCATAGACCTGAGGCTCTGATGATTACAGAGATGATCTGGCTCTCTGATACTGAAAATGTATTAAAAACAGGATCCGTGATTAAGAATAGTCCACGCGAGATTGACACGCGGACACTTCTTTTGGGCCATAATGTATCCTGCATGTAGAGAAAGGTTGCTCAATGAGCATCACTGAGTTGAAGGGAACTCCTTGGATCTATACAGTGATTGAGTAGGAATGCCTCCCAATGTGAGAATTGTGCTTGAGCACTTCAGCAAGTATCTGAGTCCCCTGCTCTGATTTTGGAAGAAGCAGGATTGTTTTGTTGTATTTTGTATTGCTGGTGTGTGTTGAGAGTGAATGTTTATTTGTGTTAATAAGTTGTGTGAGAGGTTCGATGGCGGAACGCTGAGTACCACTTCAACCCTCAATCAGGTTAGTTATATAATAGGCATAAAGGAGAAATATTGTGTACTCCACCTTAACTGAATATGTAAGTAGAAAAGAATGTATTTATGAGTGAGTGAGAGTGGGTTTAGATTTAGGAACTGCACTAGGGGCAGAAGTGACTGTTGGTAGAGCCTGGAGCCCAATCTCGGCATCTGGACAGATAAGATCGTAGGTCTGGCCCCTGACTGCCAACACCCACATGGGTGATTCTCAAAACCTGTGATTTATTGGAAATTACAAAATCTGGAATTGCCAGTGTACACTTGACGGGATATGCTCAGTTTTGCACCCTCTGTGAGCAGAGTTGGGCTTATATAAATTTGTAATCAAATGTGATAGATTTTTAAGTTGTCTGGTTAGGGATGGAAAAAAAAATCAGAAATTGTGAATCCAGACCGCATCTCACGATTTCTGAATAATTTAAAGATATATTTTATTTCGACAACCTACTAGTAATAACAACTTACCTAGAGACAAATACATTTACACATTTCCTTTGCTGTTAATAAAATCATAACTGCCTTACCATACTCATAATTGATACGAATCATGTATTAGATTTTAAGTATAAAAAATTACTCTTCAAGTATAATACAGTGGTACCAATTCTAATAAACCAAAGTTTAATTGTAATGCATAAAGTAAGTAGCAGGAAATAGCACTGCCTAATGCTGCACAAATCCCTTTTGCAGATGCTGGTATGATAGTATTGCTTGGGTGTGTATTTTACTCCACAGCACAACACCAATCAATCACATTTCTCGCCTCTTTTAATAACCGTATGGTCCCACATCTCTTGCAAGTATGCTTCGAATACCAGATTTGTCCTAACGTTCTATATAATCAAAGCATGCACATATTCCAGGCACTTTCGTATAACCAAAGCAATGTAGTCTATTCACCGTTTGGCTTGGCGACAAGTTTAGCTGTAGTTTTCGAAGGGGTTGATGACAAAATAGCGACTGAACTTTGCAAAATATTGGGCCTGAGTAGTCCAAAAGCCACAAGAGAAAATTTACGATTAGGGATTAAAATATTATTGGAGCACATGCAGGTAAAGCTAGTAAAAATCTGAATTGTCAAATTGAATTGACTAATTCAAAAAATATTTTGTACCTACAGGCTATACAGAGAAAGAACACAGATGGAGTAGTTATATCATTAAACTCAGCGAAGGTTCACGCTCCTGACTCATTGTTTCAACCTTACGCACAACTCCTCAAAAATTACTACAAGACAGAAATGTTAGAGAATATAACTGCAAATGCTACAGGTAACTTAAAAAAGTTTACTTATATGAAAAACTTCAAAATAATTTGGTTTATTATGATATCATAGGACAAAAACTTATTTTTGTCAAAAGTTATCATAAAATCCTTTCAGAAATTTTAATTTAAATCCCAATAGAAAACACCTATGCATGTTGTTACTTCTTTTTTACCTAACTTTAGACATTGATCAAATATTCGTTCAGTTTCCAGTTAAAAGTTACTTTGTAATGACCCACCTGTTTCAATTTTATTATTTTAGAACTTGTTTTGGATTATTTTACTGATACAAGAGTAATGTCACATTGGAAGGATTTTGACAAGCTGGCAGTCTATACATATCTAACTCATCAGCCATCTGTACCATTTATGACACCTTACGGTGATGTTGTAAATGTGCCGATGGTACCACAAGTCGGCCTGTTTAAAGCTGGTTATCATCCTAAGCTAAATAGTCAAATTGTTGAACTACCTCTTGAGGTAAGCATTATTAAAAGTGGTCCTTATAGGATTTTATGTTTTAATTTTTTCTGACAGGATGATGCCACTAGTCTTGTTCTGATAATGCCAGATCACAAAGACGGGATGGAAGACGTCCTTCTCAAAATGCTGGAAGTAGATTTAAGAACTTTGGTGAAAAGGCTGCCGACCAGCGAAGTCGAGGTGACCCTGCCACAGTTCGCCCTGGTCAATTCAGGCTTAAATATAGGAAAGATACTTAAAAAATCAGGTCTGGGAATTGCGTTTACGAGGGCAACAACGAAAAATAAAAGAGGCAGTTCAAGGCGCAGAACAACAACCGGCCTTCTTAAGTCAATAAAGCAAAACGCTTACTTTGCAACAAGCTTCACTTCGGTTAATTCTGTTGCATCTACTGGAAGTACCCTTTGTAAGTAAAAACATGATTACAAAAGCAAGGCAATTTCACCTAGCAGCAGACCAAATATCTTCGTTGTCACTGTGAACTAATGATGTATACATTAAGCACAAGTTTCCTCAAATAGTGTGTAATTGCTTGATATCTTAATTTCTATTAAATTTCTTCTTTCTAATAAAATTCTAAAAGAGCATTTGTTCTTAATTGCAATTTTGTTGATAATTATTATTTTATGAATTTATTTTATATTATTTTATTTTATATATTTTTATAAAATTTTAATTTATTTTATTTTTAGATAGGAAAGTTAAAGGAGAGGCCAAAAAGTCTGAGACGAAAAAACCACAGCCAGCTCCCACTTTAAATATTGATGCGTTGGACATTGAGAACCTCACGAAACTACTTGAAAAACTTGAAGCGGGAAAACAAAATGTAAAAAATGAGCAACAGACTGAATACAGTTTTCAAAACGAACAGACACGAAGAAAAAGAGAAACAGTGCAATCGTACTCCTTCAACAAACCTTTTATATTTTTAATTTACCACATCAAAAGTAGTGTCATCCTTCTAGCTGGAACTGTGACCAGGCCGACATAAGTGCCAAATGCTTAGTTATATAAAAAAATTAGATTATAAAACCAAATATTGTTGTAAAAAGAAATAAAACATACAAATATTATCCATTGTTTTTATTGTAGGATTGTTATGATGTCGAACAGAAATAAAAAGATAGAAATAAAACAATATCTTGTACAAAATATATACAAAATAAAAAATTCCAATTCCAGAAGCAGTATTCCCATAAAATTATTTTTATTTTGATACTAAAAACATTTCACCCTTAATTACATGAACTTATATTGAGAAGCGTTCATTTGTAATGAAAAAAGTCATATTCACCTTTGATCTCATCATTAACTTAATTATTACTAGAAAATATTTTCTCGTTTCCATTTTTACTTAACAATGCTAACTACATAATTTGTAATATAAGAAAACATGGGAAATAAATTAACAAAATCAAATTCTATTGTCATACTCAATTTAACAATGTATTGTATAAAAAGTCCACCATTTTTTGACACAATAAATGGCTTAGAAAATTATACAAATCACCGAGTTTCATTCAATCACGTTAACATCATGCAATTTTTCTCAATACTTTCATTCCAATCCCATATGCAATATAAGTTTGGATTTTTAAAAGCATATTGGTATCCAGAATGTGGGTATCATTTGGTCAAACCAATATAGAAAAGTAGTAAAAAAAATTTAAAATATATGCAAAATATTAAAATCATTTCCATACACCACCAACCAAAATATTAAAAATAGATCAATTTATTAACATTTACAGAAAAAATACTTGCTTTTAGTTTTGATTTCGAGTTACAAGTCCAATTAATTCAAAATAAAAATGTTTCCTATGAATGAAATATTGCTGAATGAAATAATTATAACAATGCAATTGCAATTATTTCAAAAATAAACTGGGGGAGGATTGTGAAATAAAAACAGTGTTAAATAAAAATGAATTTATAATTTTTTTTCGGTTTGAATTACAATTTATCTAAGTATTGTGTGACATCCGGGAGGCCTTCTTTCAAACCCTTCCTCTTCCTGGTGTCTTGAACGATTGAGTACGGTTTAGACCCAACTTCCAATGGGTCGCCAGGGAAAATCTGCCAGTGATCGAATACGCATTGAGGGAAAGCTTGGCCTCCGGTGTTGCTTCTCAAATCCGCTGTGAAACCGAACGATTCGTTGACAGGTAGATAAGCCTTCACGACGAACATTGGTGTTCCTGCTACTTGCATTTCTTCGAAGACGTGACCTCTCCTTCTGTTCAGTACACCATAGATACCTCCGACAGCGACTTCTGGGCACTGGATTTCACAGAGATAAACAGGCTCCATGAGACGCGGTGATGCTGTCAGAGCACATGCATAAAGGCATCTCCTTGTTGTCGGGATGATCTGTCCACCTCCTCTATGGATGGCGTCAGCATGTAATGTAACATCATAGATGTTGAATCGTACACCACGAAGATTCTCTTCTGCAAGTACACCTTCCTTTGTGGCCCATTGAAAACCAGCAACGACGCTGTCTTTGATTTCATTCAGATATTGAACTCCCTTTGTGCAGTCCATAAGGAGATTGGGACCAGATCCGTCAGGACCAAAAGCCCAGATTTTCCTGGCTTCCGTGACGTCGTATTCATACTTCTCAGCCAAGTAACGAGCTCTGACCTTGAAGTCGTCACGTGGGTTAACATCACCCTTGTCGATGTCTTCTGGGAGCCCGTCAGGCATTGGCACAGCTTTCATAAATAATCTGTTGTGCTTGTTTGGCGATTTTGAAAGGCACATTTGGTCGCTCTCGTCAGAAACTGTTTCTCTGTAAGATACGACTGGATCTGATTTCTTCAATGGGATACAGGCATGGTCTTCTTCAAGATCTTTGAGGCAAATTTCAAGATGGAGTTCTCCTGCTCCGGCAATGATGTGTTCGCCTGATTCCTCAATAATACACTGCACCATAGGGTCTGATTTGGCAAGCCTTTTCAGACCTTCTACAAGTTTGGGCAGATCAGCCGGGTTCTTGGGCTCGACAGCCACTCTCACGACAGGGCTCACGCTAAACTTCATGACCTTCATGTTATGGGCATCCTTGAATGTTGTGATCGTTCCCGTTTTTACTAAAAATTGATCAACACCGACAAGCCCACAGATGTTACCACTCGGTACATCCTCAATCGCTTCAACGTAACGACCCATCATGAGGATCGTTCTCTGGATAGCCTTCTCGTACAGATCTTCTTTCTTGCCAGGGACGAAGTTCGGGCCCATGATCCTGGCTTTCATACCAGTGCTGACTTTACCAGAGAAAACACGGCCGAAAGCGTAGAATCTACCTTTGTCGGATGTCGGTACCATTTTAGATATGTACATCATGAGAGGCGCGTTGGGATCACAGCTCTTAATGCCCATGGCGGCTTCATCATCATGAGGACCCTCGTACAGCATCTCCATCCTGTACTTCTGAGCGACAACAGGGGATGGGAGATGGATGGCTATCATCTGAAGCAGGGCTTCACCAGCAGGAAGCCAAGTCCTCATTACAACTTTCAAAAGTTGTTTACCATCCTTGTCACGATCTTCAGGCTTAAGCTCGATGTTCAATTTTTGAAGCAGATTTGCAGCTTCTTCTTTCTTGTAGTTCATAATAGAGTCAAAAATTTTGTAAATAGGATCCAAGATGTACATGACGAAGGATCTCTTGTTATCAGCTTCCTTCTGCTTGGCCCATTTCTTGGTCTTGGGGTTGAAGAAGTTTTCTCCCCAGAGTCTGTTCATGAGCTTGACAACGTCGATCTTGAATTTCTCAGCGTACATCTCGGCAAACTGCTTGAGGGTGAAAGCCCAGCCATGAAGACCAGAGCCAAACCCAACGCTACCCTTGCTCGGATCAACTCGCACTTCACCCATCGGGCCGGTGTCGTCGCTGTAAGTGGCAATAATGACGTTGACATTCTCGACAATCCTCTGGAACGTCTGATACAGATCTTCGGGATCCAGCTGCAGTTCAAGAAGAGCACGGTCCATCTTGTTCATGAAGAGAACAGGCTTGATTCTTTCTGCGATCGCTTGACGAAGAACGGTCTCGGTCTGGACGCAGACCCCGGAAACACAGTCGACGACGACCAAAGCCCCGTCGGTGACACGGAGGGCGGCCGTTACTTCGCTCGAGAAGTCGACGTGGCCGGGAGAGTCGATCAAGTTGATCAAGAACCCTTTCTCACCTTTGTCCCTCTGGTCAGGGTTGGTGATGAGGGCCAGGTCTTTGTCTCCTAGCTCGAAGAACATGGATATCGCCGTAGATTTGATGGTGATGCATCTTTCCTGCTCGTCCTTCCTCGTATCCGTAAATCTCGTCTCACCCGCTTTCGCGCTGGCTATGATACCAGCCTTCGAGACGAGAGAGTCCGTGAGGGTGGACTTACCGTGGTCCACGTGGGCGATAACAGACATGTTACGGATATTCCGCTTCTTGTCCATCATCCCACGGATTTCGTCAACCGTAAAATTAACCATTTTTCCTGTTTTCTTCTCTAAATCGGCTTCTAATACGAATTAGTTAACTGTTTGATCGTACCTTGAGTTGGGTTATAAACCGAGCACGTTTGCCGTCGAATTTCCCTCGACGCTTCGACTTCGAGCGATTTACGATTTCTGAGAATATTCCTCTTCGTCCTCTCACCACTCGCTGGTCGAGCTCGACTCGAAAAAACAAAAAAAACTGTTAAAAATCAAAGTGGAACAATCCAGAAACGGAGCACCCGTCGGAACCACTAATGGCTAAAAGACCCTTTTCCTTTCCACTTCCTGACACAAGGCACATAACAGGATTTCCATCCGTACAAGATCCACGTCTGACTAAAACGTGCACTTTATCTCAAGCAAAACTTACAATTTAAAACGTTCAAAACCAAAGAAAAATAATTTTCATTTATTTATTTCACTTTTATAATTTTTTTCAAAACCGGTGAATTATTGAAAATTACAAAACAAATTTTATACACATTCAACATTACACTCCTTGTATATTACACACGGCGGAAAATTATTTAAAATATACTCGAAACAATCGTATTTTAATTTTCAACCAGAATAAAACATCTTTGAGTCGTTTTAGAGCATAATAAATCGACTTGTATTTAAAAGGCACTGCGAGTTGAGGAGTTGGACCCCGGACTCGGCCTCGTCGTCAAACGTAGATGCAATTTTGTGCAATTTTGACCAGATTACGAAATAGGTCGTAACTGCCCCCCGTCCCCTTAGCACCCGATCGTGTTGCAATAATTTATCGAATTTCTATTCAAAAATCTCCCATGTCAAAAATTCATAAATTATAACATAAATTAATGGCCACATACGTATGTCAAATACATACGAACTGAGGCCGATCTCTGATATAGATTTTGAAAAATTACGTCCAACTTAGAATAACCAGTATTGTTATTTCTATCTAATCATACCCTTGACCTTTATCCTCGAAGAAAAAATACCAGTATTCACCTATTTCTTGAATAATTTATTTCGTAACATACGTCAAAACTGCTCGTATTATCACCGAATGTCCCAAGCTTTCAAAGCATTTTATTTAAAATTTAAATTTTAATCTTCTTTTGTAACGAATAATCTCAACTGTATACTCGGAAAGTAAAAAGAAATTCAATAGTTATTTGCCATGCTTTCGACCTATTTTAAGATCATCATAAGGGAAAACATCTTAAACAATTTGTCATAAGTTTTTTTTAATAAATGGTTTCAAATTTCTTTGAAGAGACTTCAGTCCTAACACAAAATGTAACACTGCATTACAGTGCTAATAGTGTCAAACTCCTTGGCAACAATAGGACAGTCTTTCAAAATGTGAAACCATTAATTAAAAACTTTATAACATCAACTCCTCTCAATTAGTAGACGTCTTTAATATTGTTTTTGCCCTGATGATGGCCCCCAGTACCAACATTGATTATTATTGTTTTTAAAAGGAATGTAATACCATTTATTAAAATCTTAATTATGTCAATTTGTATACACTTTTGATTGTTTTTGCCTTGATTACCCCCAATCACAGTCATCAGGGCAAAAACAATCCTAAAGAATTCTACATATCGACATAATTAAGTTTTTAACAAATGGTTTTATATTTCTTTGAAGACCAATGCTGGGACTGAGGGTCATTATCAAGGCAAAACAATCTTAAAGACGTCTACAAATTGACATAAGTTTTTAATAAATGGTTTTATATTTCTTTAAAGATCAACGACAACCAATGTTGGGACTGAGGGTAATCATCTTACAACTTTTATGTTTGTTTGTGCCCTGATGATGACCCCAACATTGGTCATCGCTGGTCTTTAAAGAAATATAAAACCATTTATTAAAAACTTAATTATGTCAATTTATAGACAACTTTAAGGTTGTTTTTGTCCTGATGATGACCCTCAGATCCAACATTGGTCATTGCTAGTCTTTAAAGAAATATAAAACCATTTATTAAAAATCTAATTATGCCAATTTTTAGACACTTTAAGAAGGTTTATGCCTTGATGATGATCCTCAGTCTTAAAATTGGTCATCGTTGGTCTTTAAAGAAATATAAAACCATTTATTAAAAACCTAATTATGCCAATTTATACTTTAAGGTTGTTTTTGCCCTGATGATGACCCTCAGTCCGAACATAGGTCTTCAAAGAAATTGACATTATTATTGAAATTATTAGGGTATAAAAGAAATAAACAATTATCCAAGCAGTATAGCAGATTTGAATATATATATTTCTATAAAACATTAAAAGCACAAATGCCTAGTTTCTATGGTAAAATAATCATAGTTTTACATGATGCTATTTTTTTAATTATATTTCTTTGTTTTAAATGAGATAAACCTTGTCTTAATAATATTAACAAACGACTCACAACAAAATAACAATTAGTTTGCAAAAGTTATACATCTTAAATATAATGGTTTATTTAAAGTTACCGAATTAGAGATGTTATAGTCTTTAATTAAACTGTTATTACAATACATAAAATAATTAATTAAGCAGTCTATATTGTAGATTTTCATTCTGTTTTTCTATAAAATATTCAAAAGTATGATTAAGTATTAAAAGAAGAGCATAAAGTTTTACATAAGATGTTAAAGCTTTTTATTTGAAGTGTTAGATTTATCGACCACATTTTTACTCACGATGATTTCGATCTCAGCATGTCAACTAGATGAAAAACAAATCCAATTAAACCTATTTAAGGTCATCATCAGGAAAAATGATCTTGAAGATGTCTACAAATTGTCTTAAGTAAGTTTTTTAATAGATAGTTTCACTCACATCACCAGAGTATGGTTCTGTTGATGGTTTCATCCTACATAGATGGGGGGAAGGGTAACAAAAAAAAGGGCTAGGGGGCAACAGTGGGAATTGAACCCACGACCGAAGAGTCCATGATCTAAAATATATATACGTAAAAATGTGTATAGAACTAGATAAATCTGTGCAAAAGCATAACAACCGCATATGTAAATATTAACCTAAGAGAAGTTAGATAAATTTATTTGAATATACTGCAAATTTAAAGTGGTAGACAACACATATTTTTCTAGCGACTGTTCAGCTATTGTGAAGCAATGAATTGTATACGCACCAGGAAATGCCAATTTATAGTGATGACAATATATTTTGAAGCTTTATAACACGAGTCCTAGGCGCAGTATTGAAATATAATATCAAATTATGACTACTAAACAAATATGAATTAATTTATAATATCAAAGATGGAGGTCAATTTGAAATTTAAGCTCCAGCAAACCTTCATTTTTGGACAGTCTGGCTGATTGAAAAATTGGCGAGTAGTAATGAACTAAAAAAATTCAAATAACTGAAATAAAAAGGGGGTGTCAGTGACTGACGGCTCATTACTGTAAGGTAAAGGTCCAGGTTCGAATACAGGGCTGCTGGAGTCAAATGTGACATACTTACAAATAGGCTTTTTTCTTTCAACAAAACTGGCACCCCGAGGGTGATATGACCTCTGCTGTTGCAAATCCTCGTAAAAAAAAAAATTCTGGCTCTTTTTATTTCAATTGTAGTTACTTCTGAAAATACAGTAAAAGTTAAAAATAAAATGGGTTTTCTGATTCCAATATAACAATTTCTTATACGGTTTTGGGTGATTTATGAAATCCAATGCACTTTCGATATACTTGGGTGAAATAAACTAGTCATTATAAAACAATACAAACGAATTTAATTATTGTGTATTTACAAAATGTATTTTTTTGATATGATTTGCATCAAAGTTCAGAGTCTTCTGGATGATACAACTCACTGAGGTGCCTATAGACGTATGATGGGGCATGACCTCCACTGTTCGATATGAAGAGAGTGACCAAATCTGGTGGTACATAATCATAACGAGGATTGTATGTATGGACTTTCGTAAGCAAGTCACCATCCGAATACGCGAGAACACCTTCAGGCGATATAAAACTATTAAAACTGTTCTGTTCAGGGGAGCAGTAATACTTAGGCGAGAGTTGATACAGGGGTGCCAGTACAAGGACAGGAACGGAGTAATGCGTCGCAGCCAAGGCGACAAGCCGAGTACCGCAAGACGACCTCAGCCCTCCGTCCGCCATGACCGTGTGCGTCCCGATTATCACCTTGTTCACTCTCGACATTATACCAAATATCGCGGAATCCGGTATAAGGGTGGTGCGTATTTTCAGCTTCGAGAGCTTGAGCGCCATGCAATTCCCATCCTTGGACGGCTCTGTGGATGAGACAATCACTTCAAACTTTCTCTTCTTTGCAGCTTCTTTGAGGAATTTTAACACAGTGTCAGACATCCCCAGGGTCATTATGATCTCATTTGAATGTATATGTTCGACAGCCTGCTGTGAAATATTTTCTGAACTGGTTTCCACTTCTAATTCCAACTCATTTAGATGGTCTACGATGGCCGGTCCTAGCCTCGGTAATACCTTACTGTAGTCGTCACTGTTACCTTCGCTCGTTACAATCTTATGAAGGGACTCCTCGTAAGTCTCGTCCTGCTTGTTCTTGTCCAAAGACATATACTCTTCTCTTATTATTTTAAGTATTCTCCTTACGATATTACCTACGGATGATTCCATCGGCATCTGCTTCATTATCTTCCTTCCGTTTTTCTTCACCATGTCCAGCAGCTCACTGGCCGTTTCCCATTTGGAATAATTAATAACGTCGGAGAACACTTTTACTGCTTCCAAAACGAGAGAGTCTGACTGCTTGCAGCACTCATAGTCCATTAAAAAATCATCGATTCGCCTTTCGACGTCCACTGCTTTGTTTTGGCTCATTGTCCTTTAAAAATTAATACAAATTTTATTTAACTATTTACCAACGTGCTTAAAACAACTAATTATGAGGTGTACACTGAAAAGAGAAAATTAACGGACGTGATGATTTGAGATTACAACAAATCAATTTTTAAAAAACTGACAGCAAAATTTGGCCAAAAGATAGCCTGGTATAACCTTAATCCTTACCTATTTGTAGATAAGTAGGGAATTAGGCATGTACCTTGGCATGCGATGGTATAGGTACGATTCAAATACCATTTCCTAATAATTTAGGAATTAATTTACAAATAATTTTTCAGAGCATAACGAACAAATTTGAAAATATAAAAAAATGTATGTTATTATGTTTATGAAATTGTGTTTTATTTTAATTAAAAACATACATAAAATATAGCTCATAAACATATCAATCCAGTTAAGGGACACATTAAGAACATAGGTAATTGAGTATTATTGTGAATTGCAATACAATGAGCTCAGAAAACAAAGCGCACTGGTCTGATTATTGAAGTATGTGGTATCGATTTAGTAATTGTGGTATCGATAAAATAAAAGAGTTAAGATCATCGATCTACAACCTTCCCTCAAGTTTTTCTTCCTATTTGAATTTTTTATGTAATAGACAGGATATCAATAAAGTGCGTTAAAAGTAAACTGCTCAAAGAGTGAGAACCCCAACATTGGTGACCCCGACGTGATCGGAAGTTAGTAAGTTCTTTGACAACATATACATTTTTTTTACCATGCTGGACGACTGTGAAGAGAGGGCTTCAGGCGTGCCGTCTCATCAGCACGTGACTCATGTAGCGGTGAAGTTGCCTCCGTTTTGGACGAAAGACGTGGTCCTCTGGTTTGTCCGAGCAAAGGCTCAATTTGAAAATAGCCGCATTACGAATGAGAAAACAAAATTTAATTTTATTGTGGGTGCTTTAGATAATATTGTACAGGCTGTTCGGGATATTGTCATTTCTCCTCCTCACAAAACACCTTATACGGTGTTAAAAGCAAGATTACTTAAACATTATGAGGAGTCTGATGCTATTACGGCCAACAAATTGCTAAAGGACCTCCCTTTGGGAGATAATAAACCTTCTCAACTATTATCTCAGTTGAGACAAATCGGTGATGGTAGAGTGACTGAAAATATCCCATGCATGTTCAAAGTTCTCTGGCAGGATCTAATGCCTCCTTGGAGGAGCTGGCCGAAACGGCCGATAAGATTATAAATATAGTGGGTGCAACGCCTGTTCACGCAGTTAACACGACGATTAATCAGCCCAGCCTGAATTAATTCAAGGCCTTCGACGACATTAAAGCCCAAATAGAAGAAATATCAACACAATTAGCTGTCTCACAACCAATAGGACGAAACAGAGGTATAGTTAGAGAGCAAAGCGAACGCCGTTATATCATAACTCCATCTCCGTCCTCGGGTAGAAAATTGTGTTGGTACCACCATCGTTTTGGTCATAGAGCCCGCTCATGCATCCCCCCATGTACTTTTGAAGATTCAAATCAGGGAAACGAGTTCAGGCGGTCGCTCCTATGAAGGGCGGCCGCCCACAACCAGCACATCGATTGTTTATTGCTGACCACATGCCAACCCTATAGTGGACCATTTAAAGTTTTAAAGAGGTATCCAAAATTTTTCAAGTTGTTGATGCATGGTCAGGAAGATACAGTCGCAATAGATCGCCTCAAGCCGGCATACTTACGTACCTCTAGTGTCATACACAGCCAGCATTTGAATGATTTGCTGTGTTGAGTGGTCAGTTAAAGCTGTGGCAATAGCATCGATCAAATCCTATTTAAAAGCTTCAATAGCCTGCTCAATTGATGCATGGTCGGGAAGATTCAGTCGCAATAGATCACCTCAAGCCAGCATACTTATTAAACCCACCCTGTGAAGATATACCACCCCAACAATGCTACCCAAAAGATTCGCCAACTACATCAGGAAATGCAGCACACCCTAAGACTCTGAAAGGAAGGACAAGAGTGTGTTCTGAATTAAAGAAGTCACCAGCTATGACTAGAAGCGGAAGACACATCAAAATGCCTATAAAATTTTACAACTGAACTTGAAGTATTTTCTTACATTTGTTTTGTTTTTATTTGTTTAGTTCTTTAACTATAATAGTCAAATTATATTTTTACCTCCTTTTTTAAGTAGAACTTTCTTTATATGTGTTAAAAAAATGTAAGGGTGAAGTATTGTGGTATCGATTTAGTAATTGTGGTCTTGATAAAATAAGAGTTAAGATCATCGATGTACAACCTTCCCCCAAGTTTTTCTTCCTAATTCAATTTTTTATGTAATAGACAAGATAATCAATAAAGTGTGTTAAAAGTAAACTGCTCAAAGAGTGAGAACCCCAACAAGTAGAATTAATTAATGAATTAAACATTTACATAAACAGACAATTTTAATAATTAACTCAAAAGAACGTTACATACTATTCCAATTAATTATTCTTTTTATCTAAGGTTTTTGGTTTGAGATGAAAAATTAGTGTCACCAGCAGGATTTGAACCCATGATCCCCATGCTGTAGCCTAATTTTTCATCTCAACCAAAAACCTTAGATAAAAAGAATAATTATTACTGTAAAAATAGTAACAGATTAATAAAAAAAATCCATTGAATTTTTAATGACTATATAGAATATCAGAGCTTAAATTGGCAATGTTTAAAATAATCCGTGATATATTTTGTTTTGGCATCTTTACAATACCAAGGAAGTTGTTTAATTTTTTTTGTTATGACATGTATTATGTTATTTAATTCCTTTTATTGGACAATTATCATGAACTGGAGTGTCTTGGCAAAACAGTGGTTTTGGTCTGGGTGCCCATGCCTGACCGACATATTCCAGCTCTTTGACGCTAAAAATCCTTTAAAAAACATGATCCACCTGTTTATGAGAAGGCCATGTGAGGTTGACAAATGGACACTCAAATCAAAAATACTGTATTTAAGAGTGAGTGTGAGTGTGAATGGGAGAGTGATTGTGTTGGGGATGAAATGACCTAGCTGTTGGTAGCCCCTGGAGCCCAAATTCAGTGGCTGGACATATAAGACAAGTCTGGCCACTGACTGCCAACACCTAGGTGATTCTTGAGGCCAGCCTTCTTAGTAAATTACAAAATCTGTAATTCCCAAAATTTACGACTGTGAGAAGTGACAGGCTCAACTCCATGCATATAAGTATGTAAATAAATGTTAGAGTTGGGCTTATTTAAATCAGTAATCAGTTATATTTTACAGAGCTTTCATCTTCATCAAATTTCTTTAGAAAATCCATTTTTTTTACATGAATATATCTATATGAACTTCTGACTAAATGGCTTCATGTGTTAAAGCAGGTGGTAATGATGGTATTAGGGTGTGCAGGTAGTTAAAAAGCATGGGACCAAGAATACTCCCTTGTGTGACACCGGGCTTGTATCTGTGTGGCTTCCAAGAACTCGTGCAGAGTTTCGTTAGGTAGGACTTCGGATAAGGCAATAAGAAGTGGGAAGGAAATGCAATTAATAACCAATAACTTTTAAATCAAATCCGCTTTATTACAATACAACTAAAACTAGGAGAATAGGTAATAAATTACCAATTGTGAAGAAAAAATTACACAAAATCATGTGACTTAAACTTTTTATTTCTATCAACACAGAAAAGAAGAACCTGCACAAAAATACAGTTTCATTTACTAATTATCTATTGTTTTTCCAACCTTTTTATCCCTCTATTTCTACAGATTGGAAAATTACATATACATATATATTTTTCTTTTAACAGTGACATAACAGTCTTTTAAGGGAGGAAACATCTAAACACTTATCTAATATATAATGGTAAATTCTAATACAGTTACTTATACTTTTACCATATCAAATGTTAAATTTTCATGAAAATTTGTAAACTATACTTCCAAGAGAAAAATTATATAAATAACTGTAAACAATTTAATCTATTTATAAGTTGTACCGAAATGAAAAATGCTTTCTTTTTGGAAATAAAATTTTACTGTCTACATTTCAAATTTAGCCCAACGTTAATCAGAAAAATAAAAGTCAATAGTTTATATGGGGGCTAAAAAATTAAAAAAGCTTAATGATTTATAAAAAGACCTATTATTATTAACTAAATTAGGTAGACTTTAGGTTTGTACACAATTACTTCTACATCCATCTTGTTATTAAATTGTAAAGGTGATTCTACTCATAATATGAAGATTTGTTGTCCTACCATTTCTTGACAAAGTTCTTACAAGGTTCATTTAGACAACTTGTCTACTTTTCCTACTTTTTTTCATCCACTTTCTTATTTTTCATTTCTTGATTTGAATTAGAGAAATTTATGTTTGTAAGTTCTTAAATTCAAATGAAAATCATCTTTCATCAATAGATTTGGTCCTTTAAGATCAACTCTTCAAGAACTTTCAGTAAAACTGTTATCCTTCTTTCAGATAAAAATAATTAAAAATTGCACTGCCCACCTCCTTAGAAGTAAATGCTTCAGAAGCAATGCCAGAGGAGCAGATTTATTAACTAAATAATTTAATACCCTTATTTCGATTAAATATATAAAGTCGTATTTTTCTATAAGAATTTCAAATTTTTACGTAAAAAAAGACAATACTTTTTTTTAAAAACTATCTATTTAAAAAATCACCTCTAATTATGATTAATTTTAATTTTTGCTTTCTTATCGACCATTCTGTTTTCTAATTTACGTATACTGATTTAATTCCCGTCCCTTGATGTGTTTGTTGTGGGTAATCTTGTTTCTAATAAATCAGTCATACAGCGAGATATACATTAGATTTGTATGTAATTTCAGAAAGGCACTATGTATTTCTATTGTTCAAGCACCTAGTTTTGATGTGTAGAGTGCCGCCGAGACTACTCAACATTAATTTATAGTACGCTTACGAAGATATGTGTACAGATTGATAAAAGTATTGAACAATTTGAGGTAGTAAAAGGGCAATAATTGGAAATTTAAAAGATCCCCAGGGTTCGGTTGAAAAACCCGGTGAAAAATAAATTAAAATAATTTCAACGATCCAACGTCTAGCGCATTTGTTGGTAGTACACTTGGCACTTAGCATTATTCACTTAATTTCATGCACAAGAACTCAATCTTCGAGTTATTAAGAGCGTCTTGTCACAACTGTCATTGACATTTTAAATATTAATTTGAACTGCCGACTTACTTTTTAACTTATTTGTTAAAACATTTCCTCTGACACCACATTATTGACTAGTACATTAATCAATGATTAATAATCGGGTTTAGCAATACTAATTAAATTTCTAGAAACATCTCTTTCAATAATTACTTATAGAAGTTAAAGAAATATTAAATTACATGCTCTACACTGCAGAGATGTTTAAAATGTCACTACTCCTTCAATAACCAATATATTACTTATTTAATTTTTCTGTGCTTTTTAAGAAATAGTTGTGTGTATTTTAATGATTGACATTAGGTACCGATAATTTATAGAAATACAAACTGTTATTTCTTCTTTTAGAAACAGTTTTTAAAGTTTTCTTTTTTTAATAATTCCAAACAAGCGAAAGACAAGTTCAGTCTACTCACGTTACCAATTTCTTCTTTGTTATCTCAATTTTTCTGAAGTTTATTATAAACAATTTAAATTTTTACAAATTAAAGTACAAAAAAATAATTTATTTTAATTTAAAAAACATTAGTGCTTATTAACAAAATGCAAGAATATAACATGAAAAATAAATAAAATATATAGTACACAAAATAACAACATATATAAATATAAAATTTGGAATAAATGTTAATTTTTATTTATGTACTTGAGCTTGTACAGATGTTTATGATGTGAAATTCCTAAAATCCGTTTTGAGTTTGATAGTCGGTTGTTGTAAGTGATTGGCCATTTCGTTGTTGTTTGTAAGCTGTTGCATGTTGGATTGTATTTTCTGATTTGGTCCAGTCTCTTGGGAGCGTCTTATAGCAGTCTCGAGTCGACTCCTTAAATCCGCAGACTCAGATACAATCGTTTTAAACTCCTAAAACAGTAACATTGGATAAACATTTCAGTTATCATAATGTAAGAAATTCCTATCAATACCTTTTTGGGTAATGCAGGCAAGAGGATCAGACATTTTATTTAACCTTTTCAGAACTTATTTTAAGATGCTAAAATGCGTTTCCGTGCTTATATTCTTGGCCTGTTTTTAGCCTAATACACAATGGAATTTTTTGTTTGGACTCTTTGTCACTCTTGGATACATGTCGCAGATTCTTTGCCCCGCAACATTGTCGCTCCAGAAATCATGACCACATCTAATTCGAGTCTGAGCCATGTTGAATGAGGTCGCACTCTCAGGGATTGCAGTTACATTTTACGGAGTAAAAAAAAGAGCTTACAAAAAGTCACCAAGTTGGTGGATTCATGGGACATTCAAGGATCAAGGGCACAATCTTCTTGTCACACTGAGATCGGAAGATGGAATGGGATTCTGAAATTTTGTTCGGATGAGTCCAGTTGATTATGAATGTCTTTTGGAAATGATTGGACCACTTTTCAAAAAAGGAGACGAATTTGAAGGTGCCAGTTTCTGCTACCAACATACTAGCAATCACTATTGTTTCCTTGCAAGTGGAGGCTTTTATGCAAAGCCTAACTTCATATTTTTGGGCTAGTTTAGCCACAATGTCTGCTTTCTTTCCCCTGTCTTTGTATTCCTCTTAGGAAATGTTCTACAAACATCGCTGTATCTGTAAATCTTCAGTCAATGTGGCGCGACATTGAGTAAAGAATTCCATTTATGATGGAATTCAAAAAATACTAAAACGCAACACACCAGATTCAAGGCTCATTGTTGCGGAGCGTCCCAGATGCAAGAAAATGAATCCCAGATGCAGCTCCATGGCAGAGTCCAAACAAAGTATCCCAGTGGGTATAGGTTTTTATTTTGAAGCATTCACATTCAATTACATAATGATTACATAATTACATATTGATCCCTACAAGGTCACATCCTGATAATAATTGAATTCCAGAAAGTGGTAAACTAGGTATTATGATAATTATTGGTCTGTTGTTTAATTCAGAGGATAAATTAACTTTATGCAGTGGCACAGATATTGGTTTACAATCAACATCAATTTGATATTCTTGGTTGTACACGAACTTTCATCAAAATGCAGGGTAGTGGAAAAATAAAGGATTGTGATGATTTGGTATTACGGCTTCTTAAAATTTCCTAACATCGTGAATGTGTACGCCGCAACATGTGTATCATGGCAAATATCCTTCTGGGCGCGGTGGACGTATGGTTTGTGTCCACTTGTTTACACTTTTTGAAAACTCTCCACTTCATCGTTCAAATATTCTATAAAAATTATAGGGCTTCCTCAGAAGCGTCACTGGCTATGGCCATTTTTTATTCTATGAAAACCACATAATTTGCTTTTCCGTGTGTTTTATTTTAATTAATTATTTATACATTTGGTGATTAGGTAAAATAAAGGAACAATTATTATAGAAAGTAGAAACAACTTTCATTCAATTACACACCCAAAGTGAACAAACGCGCTGCGGAAGATGCAACTGTGGCGTCATTTATACCACTTAGATAAATGTATTAAAATAAAAATTAAAATAATTCGTCTTACAATAGGGTTTAATGTCCACTAATTGCATGTGGTGAACGCGGCATCAAACCACTTTGCAATATATTTTTCATACTATTTTTAATTAAAATTGACTACACCGGGATTAGGACCAGGACCACTGGTGTGGCAAATACGAGTCGGCCACCTTAACAACTTGGCCACTGTGGTTCCTTAAAGAAAAACCAAATCGTTATTTTTAAGTACTACTAGTTATTTTATGTGGTAGATGGGTTCCGCAGTGGCAACCAAAATGGTCAAGCATAGGACACAATCAATGTATTAAGAGTTTAAAAATGAAATTTTTGTCTTTCAAATGGTGCCTACATTTTCATTTGCAGATTATATGAATTTTATGAAAAATGGAAAAACATAAAAAATAGAAATAATTGATTTTCAAAAGGGTGATTTATTTATGGCCTTATGAATTAATGCATATGCGAATTAGAGGGGAAGGGTGCAAAAAAGTGCCAGAGGCAATAATGGGAATCAAACCCATGACGATGGAATCTGAGCCGAGGGTCAATCATGCTAACCACTCGGCTACCGCAGTCCCACAAAGGGTGAAATTGATTTGCAAAAGGGTAAAACGGATTTGTAAAAGGGCAAATTTAATTTGACAAACCTGTAAATTTAATCTCACTCTCATTTTTTTTTAAATATTGAAAATTACCTGTGGAAATTGAGGACCAATTTTCATTAACCAGGACAAGCTCTGGTCGTGAAGATATTTACAGTATTTGTTAGCCTCTTTTAGGGAAGGACCTTCCAACAGACAATCTACCAACTCCGGCACTAACATCTTCAGCATTTGAATTCCTAGAAATTAAATAAATTATCACAACCAAACTAAGATTTAAAGTGTTTATTATAACTAATTAAAAACTATTGACTTGCCTTGGAGTAAATCCTCTATAGGACGCAAAATTATAAATAAGGTGATTAATCAATTTTTCAATAAACAGCACTGAATATTATCAAGTTTTGATTTTTAATTTTTTTAAAATTATTCTAAATAATAAGCTTCTGTGCTTTTATAGTGAGTGCATAATGCATACTAATAAATCTAAATTAATCCACCAATTGTAACAAATTTTATGGGGGAATTTCATAATTGAATAATGAATCACTTACTATGTTTAGGTTCGGCGAGATGAACCAGGGCCTCTGTTGCCAAAATGGTTTCTAATGTTAGCTTCAATTCGGCTTCTGAATATGGCTGTTTTGCAGCTTTAGTATGTAACAGATCGAGCAGACGTGGTGCAAGCGCGTGGATATAACTTGTGCACACTGTCCTCTCGGTATTTGCAAATATGGTCCGCAGTGTCTGTACGCTTTTTAGTTTTACCTGTGAAAATAAGATAGCGTGTCAATTTAGGGATGGTTAGGGTTAAAATGTCAATTTAAGAAATGAAAAGCGTTAGGAATATGAATTTTTTACATTCATGTTTTCAGACTGAAGACACCTTCGGAAATGATTTATACATGGGTATTGAAGGTTTGGAGCTGATACAACCTCTGGTGGTGCGTGCAGTACAAAAACTGCTATAGACATCATCATTGTGACCTCATCAAGTCTAATTTCCTCTCCTTTTATATCGTTGCCTAAATAATAAATACTTTATTGGAATCATGAAATTTAAATAAGGTTTATTAATAACCGACATACCTGTTTTAGCTAGGTCTATAATTTTGGCAAGAGTGCTCTGTAATAAAGCTTTCCATTGGGAAGATGTCTTAGTGTTCAACGAATAAGGGTGGCAGCAGACGGCTCGTAAACAGTGGAGCACTCCGCTCAATTCTCCGGTGGAGACGGCAAAAGGCCTACATCCAACTTCTTTTAACACTCCAGTCGTAAGGTACAATACAGTTGGAAGAATGTTAGCAGCTCCTGAAAGTGAAATTGTTCTAATATTTAAAAAAGATGGAATTATATTACAGGATCATGCAACAGGAAGAAGTTTGAGGCAAACAATATTTATAATATAGTAACATTTTTACGTTACAAAGAATTTATATAGAATAGTTAAATATAAACTTAATAAAAAAGTCATCACATAAAGGAAAACATATTGGCTGTGTGCATATGCATGTTTATTTATCAGAAAAAAAGTCAAACTTTTAATATAAAAGTTTTTATAATATATATAAAAATATCCTCTTTAAAAGTATGATGACGATAAGTCTGTAAGTTCAATTTTTAGAGCATTATTGTTCAAAACTTCTTCCATACCTTTAAGTGGTTGTCTAGAGAGCGGAACAAGTGAAAATCTGAAGGGGTAAGGTCTGTTGAGTATGGATAGCGAGGGGTTTGTTGCCAGCCTAACTCAGCGATTTTACTCTGACTGACTGCAGCTATCTGCACTATTTTTCCTGGACATTTTTCCTTCCACGCTACCTCATGATGCTCTAGCTTGAGCTTAGCACAGAATACCTCTTCCGTAAGGGTTTCGAATATCCCACCAAACTCCACCATTTTATATTCGATATCAAACTCGTACAGCAAACAATACCTTAAATGAATTTTATCTGCTTTCATGTCATACTCGTCGCCGCACTTTATTCTAGACTTAACTTTTGAGATCCATTACCCCTTTCTTACCAATCCCTTTCAATGCGGCTTTGCCAACCCCCGAACCAACAGGGCTAGTATACAATAAATGATCGCTTTTTAAGGGTGAAAATTGAAATTTGCAAAAAAAATTGTATATCTCACACTGCACCCTACAGAAGTGAAACTTCCTAAATTAAAAGTCCACATTTAAGAACATGTTTGGTTTGAAATCAATATCAAAATTTTAATTTATAATCATTAATCGTTCATCATATTCTAGAAAAGAGACTGTTGGCTTATGTTAACTAAAATATGATATGAATGTTCTTGATTCTAATTTCTCAAGGTATCTACCAAATACAGCATCAATGGTGCTTTGTAATTTAGTAGTTAAGACGTTGGTATTAGTTTTTTTTTTTTAATTAAATTTCAAGCAATTAAAGTAGTTGCTTCCTTAGACGAAAAATTAAAATTAAAATCACCATTGAAAATAATTGGCAATTGGCAACAATTGACTGATCATGCGATATTTACAGGCTTTAGTAAAAGAAGCTTTTGTCGGAATTTTTATAAATAGCAACTCCTCCAGTTACCACTGAAATGTTTCAATTGTATGATGAAGTCAAACTTAGGGATATAAACACTTTCATCATTATCCAGCCGGGTTTCCAAAAGTATTAGGAAATGTGATATTAAGACAACTCCATGATAAATCCTGTGCGTGTGCTTTTATATTTTGACAATTAATTGAAAATAAGCCTTAAAGAGTAGCACAGTGATCCGTAATCAATAATAATCAGCAGGTATGTATTAAATTAAAATCGAAATCCAAGTGTATAAATTTAAGAAAGACGTAATAATCAGTAATCAGTCGTGATCAGCCCGAATGTTTTATTATTTCTAACAATGATGTATATAGACAGTACAAACTGGAGATTAAAATGGAATGGAATATCGGAGTCAGAGAGGTGAGGGAGAAGCAGCTGTCGGTGCACTCGGAGATAGGGAAGAGTAGCGTTTTCATCACATTGAATGTTTTTACTCTACCGAGCAAGTAAGGAAGTTTCATTTCAAACTTTTACACACATGCAACATATATTACCTAGAGGTGAACACAAATCTGGAAGTTTTCCCATTGAATCGAGAGCTTTGTTGACCAATTGGAGTTTGGCTTCTGAAAGTCCCGCAAAGAACTGAGGCTGAGATGAAGCCTGCATTGTACTATTGACTGAAGGGTTGAGTGCCGGTATTTGATGTACAAGTAGGCACAGGCATACTTCTAGAACTGCAAAAACTAACGATTTCCCTGGTTCTAAATCGTTACCGTCAGCTCCTCCTTCACCGAGATTTTCTGAATCCTCACCAGTCATATCAGTGCTTTCTAAAAAATTGATATAAAAAATGAATACCATTTTACTTTATAAAACATCAAAAGTAGAATATAACAATGAAAATATAAATCTCATAATAATATAATACCAGCAAGTTTATTTTTCCTCTGAGTCTCTAAGTCCTCAAGAGCAGCCTTAATCACCAGCCCCAAAATATCCATAACTAACTGTTGAGCTTCCAAGTTTTCTCGAGTCAATAAAAGCCTGCTTAAACAGTTTTAAAAGCATTAATTTCTAATGAACATTTCAAATTTCATAATTATTTACCTGTGAAGAACATTACAAAGTTCGATTCCCAAGGTTTTACCAGACATCAATAGCTGTCTAGGCATTTCCGTTTGAAGTAGAGTTGAAAGTGCATGTAGACATGTAATAATGCTTTCAATAGGTTCAACCATCCTTGGCGAACAAAGAGCTTCCATGCATACACCTTAGTTTAAAAAAAAAGTTTTATTTCAAGGTAAAGTACTACCAATAAGTCAATGATTTCAAAACATTGATTTTTAAATGTTACAGGCAAACATTAGAGTTTGTAATTAATTACAAATATAAATTATTGAATGATTACAAACCAAAGAGAAGGTGGAATCTATCATGGACATTTTCTCCCTTGAACTGTGTTGCATTTAGCCAAAGTGACGCAGCATGCAGGAGCGGTGGCCATGATGCTGCATAATGCGGTCGACAGCTGTCCATCGTATCCATTGTATAAAATGCCCCTCCGTCATGGGGCAACTGGCTCGCAAATTCTTGGGGAAAAAAGTGTTGAGTGATATACTACGGTTTGGTAGTGGAGTAATACCAAGTATCAAGAATTCTTACAATGAAAGTTTGGTTTTTTACTATAAAAATTATATTTGAGACTAGTTTTATCTATAAAAATTGAAATCTATATGTACCATGAAAAACTAGCCTTTTTTTATCATAAAAATCATGTGCACCCTTTACTACTAAAATAATTTTAGTACTAATTACATATTTTATTATTAAATTTTTACAATGAAAATGAATGGCAAATCTAATTTATTATAATGTTAATCAAAATTCAAGAAAAAATAAAAAATTATGTTTAATGCTAGATTATTTATAAATACCTGGTGGCAATGAGAGAAGCGCATGGTCTTTTAATGCTGCCAGCCATGCCTGTGACAAGTTGCTGATCTCTGGTTGAACGAGTGCAAGAAGGGATTCACCTCCTGACTCAAAATCACCAAAATCTTCATTCTCTTCGTCTTCATTTGAAGTAGTTGAATTGATATATGTGTTAACTTTGATCTGTGTTTCCGCAGATACAACATCATCTATGTTTATGTTGTTTCCTGCAGGATTGTTCCCTACCATGGCTACTATGTAAACCTGTTGAAAAAAATAAATCAGTAAAAATGAAAAAAAATTAAATTTCAGGTTGAACTTACCTCAGCCCATGCCTTGAGTATCGCAAGTCTTTCTAGAGTAAGTAAACTTTCATTGTATAACAAACGTGTTCCGTTTGACCTTTGTAGTTTGGTCAGAGATGATACCAATAACTGTTCTACTCTTCTCAAATCACTTAGATCTTTTGCAACACCAGAAGCAATCCAAGCAGAACAGACTTGACAAGCAGCAGCTGTTACATGCGGTGCAGTATCGGTTGAGAACGCAGGCCTCAGTGCGGCTCCAACCTACAATGTTAGTTTTAAGTTTAAACAAAAATATATAAAATATTTCCATTTATTTCATTACCTGTGCCTGATACTGCTCCAAGAGTAGATGACCGGGAAATTCTGGCTCAGGAACGTTTGCAAAAGCTTCGATGATTTCATGAAGGGTCGCAAGGCCTTCGAGGCGAAGTTGGTCGCAATCGCTTGTCGCCGCCATGAAGGCCATTCTTACGAGGTCAGAAAGGTGTAGCACAAGGGAATTGTTCACGCCATTTGAATTTAACTCTTTTGCTAATGGAAGATTAAAATGTCTACTGTGGCCTAGCCTACATGCTGCAATTATCTTCCTAATACACTCAACAGAAAAAACTCTAGTTGGCCATCTCGGCTGTACGGCCGTTCTTGTTAAACTCCCCTTTTGCCCGGTTTTAAGCTCTTCGCTGTCATCCGTCTCTTCGTCGTCATCATCTTCTTGAAAGCCACCGATGTTTCCATTCAATCTGCTAGATCCATCACTTTCTAGGTTGGAGATAGACTCTAAATAAGAAAATTCTGCTAGTTACAAAAAACTAGATACAATTATTAGTAATATATTTTTTTAAACCTGTACCTACCAATTTGCACAGTCAATACTGCTTTAGAAAGTGATAGCCACTGTGTGAGGTTGTCAACAGCTAATACTTGCAGCATACTTGTGAGTGTATCATGTATGTGTTTTATAAGACTTGGATCAGTTTCAGTATCAAGCATTGCAAAAAGAGCACCCGGAAGACCAGATTCAGTAATCAGAAGTCCTATGGAAAATTGATTAATTATTAACATTAAAGCTGTTGAACAAGAGTTTTTTTTTTACCTTCAACCGGATTGCCACTTTCTTTACATTCCATGGCTAGCGTAAGGGCATGTTCACAAACTTCTTTGGCCTCTCTTTGAGTCAACTGTCGAAGGCAACAAACAGCAGCTTTACGAAGAAGCAGATGGTTGCTTGACAGATTCATCTGTAAATATGTATTTTTAGTACGTGATAAACAGGCGATAAATATAATACTTACACAAAGGTTGGGAACAAGTGATGATAGATTCACATGTCTTGGAGCGAAGAGGTGAAGTTGCTGAAGACACGATGTGGCTTCAGCCTGAACCAAAGGATCCCTGTGATCCTGCATGATTGCACATGCGCATAAAAGTGACGATCTCATTGAGCACACTGAGCTTGTATTCCCTAATAAATAATATATTAAAAGCATGTCAAAATACATTGACGGAACGCTAGGAAACCTTTTTACCTTGTAATTCTGGCCCCACAGTTGTTATAACAGCGCCAAGGACTTTTCCAATGCACTGATGTACATCGACATGAGAATGCGGTACTGTTAGCAATAATTTGAGAGCGAGAGATAAAGTTGGCTCGACATAACCCCTGAACATCGGACCTCCAGAATCAGCAATCAAAAATAGAGCATGCAATGACCAAACTTGAACGATTGGACTAGTCGAATCCTGAGAGAGCGCTAACAAAACTGAGACGCTAGTGTTTAAGTGTTGAGCAGACCCAAGGCCTCCGACATATCTAAAATGATAAAAAGCATAAGACAAACGCATAAATTTATACTTAAATAAATTCTTGCAAACCTGTGCATGCAGCCTAATGCTAAAGAATGACCAGTTCTACTGACGACATCTCTGGCCGATTTTAATCTATCAAAACTATTCTGCGCTAATTCAGCTGTTGTTCTCGGATCAGCAATGACTTGGGCCAATCTTCCCAAGCATTCCCCAGCAGCGCATCTGAGCATAGGAGATGTGCTTGTCAAAGCATTCTAAAACACATTTTGATTAATATTTTTTTTAAGAACATCAAGTATAAAAATACTTACGAGAATAAGAGAAATCGCTGATTTTTTTACATCATCCTGACCTAGGCTAGCTTTGACTTCTGTCGTTCCTTTGAGACCTGCCAGAAGTGCCGCAAGAACATTCAACGTCAAAGCTTCAGCTCTTGAGGATTTTGTAGCTTTAATCGATTCTGAGAAATGGTCCAACATCTGTACTTTATGCTTGTTGGCGATTCTAGGAAAGATGCAGCCAAAGAGTACAACGGAACAATCAATAACAGCGACGCCAAGAGGCAAAGGGCCTGGAACTACTTCATCCTAAAAAATTAAAATATATATCTATAAAAGTTATCGTATGTAATTAGAATTATATTTTAAATTTAAGAATTTTCAAACTTATAGCAAGTAATTTGCGTCAATTTGTATCAAAAAATATAAAAAACTCAAAAATACATAGAATATTATTTAAAAAGGCACACTTTACCCACATGAGTACCACCTTAATTCACTCCCTATAAGAAACCAAGGCATGCCACTCTCAGATTTGACACACTGAGCAACCTTTTTCTATAAATGAGACACCTGTGCAGGTTTTATCCCAAAAGCAGATGTCCTGTGTCAGACAGGTATGGGCAATCATCGATCGAGTAAGCATGATCATTTCCTTTCGTTTCAGCTATTGTTCAGTTGTCGTCTTAACTTTTAAGAAGGAGCTTCTCAGACGACCTGACCCACTGGTGCTGCCAATGCACTCTTACAATATTCTTACATGTAGTGTCAGGCCGGATCGTGGTAGTTAGGTCTGGAGGGCAAAATATTACAGATTTCACTGCCTCATCTGCAAGTTCGTTGCCCTCCAGCCTGATATGTCTTGGGTACCCAGATGATTACTACCATTTTTCCAAGGTATATTGCTCTAGAAAAAGCAGAAGTGAGGATCCGTCCTGAATTGTCAATACCATGCTCGGAGTCGGTACAGACGAGAAAGGCAGTTTTCATCTTCTTGAATCATCCCGAGATTGCATACAGTTCCACGGGAGCGAACATGAAATAGACAAATCATCCTAAGCCCTACTGTAAAAGCGGACATTTCTAAGAATGCAGCTTGGTAAAGGTGTGGCAGTGTACATGACCTGGCTAATATCACGAGATCATCCCAGACCATAATTTTGAAAAGTTAATAAAAAATAAAACTACTTTGAAAAGTTCATAAAATGAAGATTATACTAAAGATAAACTTACCGAACCGACAGCTCTGTACAAGCAGCAAGAGTCATGTTCTAAAGCACCAGAGCCTGCTGCACTATTTGGCTGTAACTGAAAAATTAAATTGTTACAAAACAATAAAAAATAAATAGTAATTATTAACTATAATATTAACATCCATATTTCAAAAACAATTACAAACTACTTTTGCATATTATTTAATGATTACAGCACACATTTTACAAATTTAATTTTTTACAAAATGAAAGATAAAGTTTTTTTTATCACCTAGTTCAAAACATTACTCAATAATAAAATTTTATCGCATTTACGTCCATCTTGTCAAAGTTTGAGCTAAAACACAATTCATGTTTACTTACATAATCACCATCTGCTTTCCTATTTGGCTCCATCTTTGAAAGCAATAAGAGAAAAAGAATGGGAAAATGTTTGCTTAATACATGGATTTTACTATTTGAAATATATAAATATAAAATGAAAAACTTTTTCCACTGAATAAAATGAAAAATTTTAATTTCTCAGCAGTTATTGGGAAAGTGTTTAATATTTGATCAAAATATGAAATACAATAAAGAATTTTGATATTACCTGGTCTTCAATCGTCCGATGATCTGTCTCTTGTAGCCAAGACCCCAGGATGACGGAATCGTCCGCATGACAGGCTGTACGCAGCAACGATGTTGTAGTGTTTGCCGGATTTTCACTGAGGGTAAATTCGGAGACGAGAAGGCGAAGAAGGTGTGTTAGAGAATCTAAAATGACAATAAAATATAATACATGGATCACTTATAATATATGTCTATAGTCAACATGTTTAAAGAGAATATGATTTAATTTGGGGACTTAAGCTTACTTTCAAAAATCCCTGGTGGTAAAAGTGTTAGAGTCTCGTAAAGTCTTAACCTCACCATAGCTGCTGGAGCTTTTAAGTGCTGGCCATAAGTTTTTAAAATGGAAGATATGCTGAAAGAAGAAAAACTGTAATTTTCCCAATTACAAGAAAAACAGTAATAATTGGTAGAAATGTATACCTTGTTAGCATTGCCAGGGCTGATTCTACAGGAGTTAATATCCTCTTGGAAATTTCATCTGTAACTAAGTCAGGGCAATT
Source organism: Cimex lectularius (assembly GCF_000648675.2). Classification (NCBI taxonomy): domain Eukaryota; kingdom Metazoa; phylum Arthropoda; class Insecta; order Hemiptera; family Cimicidae; genus Cimex; species Cimex lectularius. The sequence continues at coordinate 429,776 of NW_019392703.1, forward strand.
TTGTAGAAAGCTGTGCATGGCTGATAAAGCGCCGGCTCGACCTTCCAAAGTCACCTGCAAAAATGTTTAAACAAATAATGTTTTCGATCAAATGCAACTCAAATTATTCTAGCTAACCTGCCAAGTAAAAGCATCACCCCTTGCTTTTTCTGATTCTAATTCTTTGTTCGACCTTGGAAATGAATTCCTCCACAATAAAAGCATTCGAGGTAAAAGGCCTTTTACAACAGGAACACCTAGATAATAAATATATTAACATATTGCTGTTGTACTAGGTGTGATTCATTAACACTTTCAGGCCAGTATATCACACTCTTGGACCTCAAGTGAGGTACTGAAAACTAATATCGCATTCTAGTTTCTTTACTTTTAGATTGAAGTTCAAAGAAGTACTCTGTTCTTTAAGTTATTAGTTTTAGTTTTAGTGAGACTAAAAAATATAGTGGTTTAATATTTGAAAATTGAAAATAGACCAGGAATTATATTGGTAAGTAAAATAGCATTATAGATGATATCAAGTCGTATAATTTTATCAAGTCAAAGGGCACTATTTTTTAAAAATAATTTTTAGCATAATTAGATTATTTACGGGAAAAAATGAACTATCTGAGTAAAGAGCAAAAATTTTTAAATATTGGATGTGTGTGTAAGTTTTCTCATTTTTCAGAGAAAAAAAATCAAACTTTCAAGATACAAATTTGTTTTATTTTTAATCGAAAACATAATTTCCTTTGTTTTCTATAACACACTGCCTCCGTACCGGTAGCAGAAATATCTGCTTTTCTTATCAAAGCTTGATGACAGATGAAAAAAAAGTCCTAAAAAAACGTCCAATTTTCAGAGCATTTCAAAAATTGCCTACCTTTTAAAAGGTTGTCTAAGGAACGGAACCAGCAAAAATTGGAAACAAGGTCTGGAGAGTATGGGCGGCAGGGCATTTGTTGCCAGCCTAACTTGGCGATTTTACTCTGATAGAGTAACTTCAACGCTACCTCAAAAGCTCTACTGGGCACAGTATACCTATGATGTAAGGGTTTGGCTGCACGGGAACATTTCTTAACAATATCTTTCAACAGTGCTTTTCCTACCTTAAAGCTATAAAGGGGCTAGCAGATAATAATCTTTACAAGAATGAAAGTCGAAATTTGTAAAAAAAAAAAAAAAAAAACTTATGCACACACCCAATAATATTCACGTACTACCTACCGACGGATAAAAAGATGGCTGCTGAGCTGAAAGTGTTAAAAAAAAACAATTATTTAAAGCTAACAATACCTAATGTCATAATGGCACCAATAAGCAACCAGCCAGCTTGTGTTCGATTCAATGACAGACGACTGTTTTGACTAGCACTTCTGAGCAGTTCTTCAGCAGTATTGAAGATAACCTATATTCACACAGTATTATTATTTGAATAATGAAATTTTTAAAAAAAATCATAACCGTACTTTTCCCTTGGTGTGAGGAACACCAAGTGGTGACAACCTAACTCCACCGAGTACAGCAGCCAGGGCAAAGCTGTATCCTGAAATTCCCTCAGGCGAAGTTCTCATATTCTCAATACTGTCGATACATCTAAATGTAAATTACAAAAATTAATCCATTAACATAAAAATCGTTTTTAAAACAAAATATTTACAAATCGATTAAAGGTGTTATTTGACTGGGAATGGCAACACAAATGCAACGAAGACACCAAGCAGCTGCAAGCCTTGCTGCTTGGCATGGATGAACCAAAACAGATACGACCACATCAAGAATGTCTAAAACAAAACAAATTAATGTCATCCTTTTTATGCTATAATCAAACATTTTGAACTTACTGTTTGCTGGATCTGAAACAAGATTACTCGCTGTTGTCCCAAGTGATAAAATAAGGGAAGCCATTTCCTGCAGAGCGCACACGACCAAATGCTGTCCAAATAGAGTTTCTTGGTTACAGTCTTTAGCGTTTTCAAGGCTCAAGTCTGCAAAAAAAATTGTGATTCGTTACAGGAAATTAATCAACAATATATCATGATTTACAGATAAATTTTGGGTGTTTTTTTTTTATTTATCTTTTAATGAAGTTTATTGTTATTAATAAAAAATTTATTAATGATTATTTTTACCAATGGAGTTCATTTGTGCCTTGATGATTGCCGCTATTTCTTTGCAAGCAGAAGCTTGGGCTTTCTCACCCAACATTTTCCCCAATGTGGAACGTAATGTAAAGTTAATGCATTTTCTCGAATATACCGCATCGACATGAGAAGAGGCTGCTTTTGGGTTTGAAACCAACTCTAGAACATGTGTTAACAACGGGGTCATGTTCCTCTCCAACCACTCGCCTCCAAGCATTTGGACAAATACAACATAGGCCTAAAACAAATGCAAAAAATTTTAAGTTGAGGAAAAATTTAATTTTTATTAATGGATACTTACATGTGTCACTCCAACTCTGACTTCTCGATTGACACCTGAGCTACCTTTTATTATTTCACCGGTACCTTTGAGAAAACCATTCCCACCGCGCAAAAATCCTGACATGAGAACACCAAGAGCTTCTTCTAAAGATAAACAACTTCCTTTTGTTACACTTTGCTGTTTAGAGTTGTTATGTACTACAAACAAGCAAGACAGTTAAAAACAATTATGAAAAAATCTGATAAATTTTATATACCAAGGTTTTTTTGCTTTTCCGGCATTTGAGTCATTGCAATTAGTGTACCAAGTAGACGCCCGACACTGCAACGCACATCATAGTTTGACCCATCCAAAGCTCTGAAGCACAAAGTGGCCAAGCTCTCTAGTTCAGTAGTGTAAAGAAATGCAGCATGGTTCAGCATCTCTAAAAGGCATCTTGCAGCGGAACATCGTACTACCATTACTCTATCAGTCAGACAATGCCTCGCAGCTTTGTAAATCTCCTTGTGCATGTTTGCAATCGCATTTCCCATACCACAACAAACCTTGACAAGTAAATTATTTATTACAAATTATTTTCATTTATTTACTTATTTTTATAATTTTTTATCATCATCTTTATATAACTAAAAATAAATTATTTGTAAAAAAAAAGAATTATATATATTTTTTTAATTGATGAATTACTTTTTCCAGGGTGTTCATTATTTCAATTCTCAGATGTGATTCGGCATTTCTTAGAGATTTAACGAGAATTTGCACTGTTTCTTCATAAGACCGGCCCATCATTCTTCCAAGTTTTTCGTACATGGCTCCAACACAACGAATCGCACCTCTGAAATTAAAGATCCGATTTTAAAAAAAATTACATTCACTTTGATTTGTACGACTCACAGTTTGGTCGGAAGAAAACTAGGAGAGTCATCCTTATTTCTCAAGATGTCATTACATTTGTTGACAGTGTCAAAAAGGAGGAATGTATCACCAACGCAAAACAGCGTAGCCATGCATCGTGCAATGAGCCGCCTTGTTGGAGGGCCTGGACTGTCTTGCAACAAATTCATGAGTTGCTCGACAAGTCGGCCTTGGCAATCTTTAATGTCATTCTTTACAACAAAAAAGAATCCGTTAGAAAAAATATCGTTAAATAAAATAAAGTACAGATATTTAAAGTACCTTTTGAGCAGCAATAAGGACCTTGTCTAAAAACCTGAGCCATTCGAAAACAAAAATCGGTCGTTTTTGTTCTGGTATCTGCTTTAGTGCATCCTCATTAAGAGTCAGGCTATGTGACAAGTCCATCAGTGTTCCTTGCCTATATTGTTAAACTTATTAATACATATGAAAAAATATAAAAATATTAAGGGATCTTGATTGTCTCAAATCAACATGAACTGCTTATTTCTCACTAGTTTTGTCTATCAGATGCATTGCGATATCCTGGATAAAAACACCCAACTTCCCAACCCGTCTATATTTCCCTCTTTAACATGGATTAAGGATTTCCTTTCCTTGAGTTGAATTATTTAAAAAAAAATTTTTTTTCCAAGGAATGGTTGCACATTTTAGCATTTTGATGGAAGATCAAAGATGATCAAGCTAAGCTACAGGTTGTCCTTTGAGAAAGTGAACATTAGCCGTTACAGAACAGCCACATCGGTAAGGCTATTTTCACAACAAAAGAGGTGTACAAAAAGGCACTGAGTAAAACGTTTAGTCTTATAGGAAAAAGTGCATTTTCCAAAGTATATAATTTATGGGGTTTTACAATAGATCTATTTATACAGATTGCAGTGGAAGAAGATTTTTAAAATCCTTATTACTCCCCCCCCCCAAAAAAAAAAAAAAAATTACTCCACACTTAAATAAAATATTTATGAGAAAAATGATTATAAATCATATTCTGATTGTTTTATCACTTAAAATGTTAAATAAATCCTCAAAATGAATGAATGTGTGTCATAAAAAAATGAGTAAGCCTAGATAAACCAGTCTTCAATAAAAATCTATAAGCAAATAGGGATGGCATTCGCTTCTTGAGGGCATCTTTAATTATGGTATTTATCATCAGAAAGAATCATATAATTGTACCAATACCAAGTGACACCACTCCAGTTTGTGTTTTTAGGCTTACACTTTGCATAATTGTGTTGCTGATTAAGTAGTCCATGATTATCAGATCATGTCAGTCTAGTCCTATGTGGGTCAAAGCTTCCAAAACAGATTTCTCTCCACTCATCTCTTAATCATACCTTCGTACTTTCCTAACTCACTATATTGAATGATTTTCAGCCTCATTTATAGACTGCCATTCCTTTCCTAACTGTCAAGATGGTTAGTAAATAATTTTAAGAGTATATTTTCCTCCATTCTCTCATTTTGCTAAACAAACACAATCAGATATGATCCACCTATCCTTCCAAATCCCCCTGGATCCTTATTTTAGATGTCAGGAATGTCGTATTCTCGCAACAACAATAAGCAAACTATCATATAAATTGATATATAATCAATATGTACATTTGTTTAATACAAGTATTTTTGCAGGGACAGCAAGGCGAACCCTGCTAACTCAACTCATGAGTTATCTCATTCGAGCTTAGATGTTCCCCAGGCTTTGTGATGAGTTGATTTGAATTTTTTTCAATTTTAAAAGCTCTAGCTTGACACTCAAAGAATCACTTGAGCTGAGGTTGTATCCAATGTGTATCAGACACCTCCCACACCCTTCCTAAAAAATCTATTAATTTTGACACCATATTCATTCATTAGTATTACCTCTTATGCATTTAATTTGAACTAGATCATTTTAGGTATATTCTTTTATCTTATATATTGTATTTATTATTTAATTTCAGACCATTGTTTTATTTATTTCCCCTTAGCAATGCTGTTTGAGACCTTGTAGTCAGAATGACAAAATTTAGTTTTCTATCTCAGATGGTGCATCCAGGGTTAATCCTTAAAACATTTTCCAGTGATATATTTAACATATTACACCCCCCCCCCCCCAAAAAAAAAGGGAAATTCTGCATAAATTTTACATATCTTACAGTTCTTGGAAGTGTAATTTGAATATTTCTATTTTTTTCAACTCTCTGTTCCTGAAGAAAACATTCATGTTTCCCCACAATTGTATTTACAGCTAAAATTATCATGCCCTGAAATCTTGACTGGTATTTTAATTGTTGGCTTCCCAACCTTTTACACACTCTCCTACCATATACCCTATTGTCTTTCTTTTTTTATTATTTGTCTGCCCAATAACCTTAGTTTTTTAGTTTTACATCCTTTATGTACACACTAATTTTCATATTATATTTTTGCTGTCCTATTTATAAATATTTTTTGTATATATATTTTTTCTCCAGTACTCTTTGTGTACAAAATTGAGCTAAATAAATCAGTAATAAATTTTTTAAAATTATATTTTAATATACATAATGAATAGTTTTTATGAAATATAAATTTTACTACTTCTACTGAGAACTATAATATCTGAGCAATGTATTGTCAAATTTTGAACGGAATTGGTGCACTTCAAAAGTGAATGTTTCAAATTTCGATGCACAATGCAAAATAAATCAGGCTAAAAAACCATAGGCCGACGGAACACATTTTAGCATCCTAAAATCTGTCCCAAAAAGGTTGTTGAAAAAAAAAATGTAGTTTTCTTTTTTTTATATAGAATTATGGAAATTCTCTTAATTAAAGATTATTCCTAAACCAAACCTACTGAACTTCCTAGTTCTTTACAGACCAATGACCATGACCAATGTAATCAGTAAGATTCTGTAAAAACTATTGTTGCTCCGTCTTTATAAAGAAATATTTTCCCACATTACGCCCAACCTCTGATGATGATGAATATGGATACTAGAAAGTCAGTGATTTTGTTCGTCAAGCACTGCAGCCTTTGGGCTAATAAGCCTTCCTAGTTCCTTAGTTCAGTGCGAACCACTCGATCCTTCTCCTAATGATACCATGTCATTGTCATCGCAACAATTCTTTTCCCTGTTTCTTCCTAACTGCATAGCCTAGAAATGGGGTCATGAATAAATATACACATGTTGTGTAGTTGTTTTCCTACCTATAGACCACTTCTCTGAGTTTAGCACTTACTAACTGCAGTAGTGAGTTTGCCAGTCTTGGTGAGGGTTGTCTTAGTTTAAGTTTGTGTCTTGAGGATTCCGCGTTGTTTGTTGTTGCTTTTTTTATCCCAAGAAGAGGTTCGGGGCCCATATATGGTCTTGCGGATCCTCCTCTAATCAATGTGTCTGCTTTTTCATACCCCAAATTCCCTTGTGTCCTGAGTGTCAGATTTCATCAGGTTGTTGTGCTTCTCCATAACTTGGAGATTTTGGATGCATTCACTGACTAATTTTGATGTGATTATTATTATTATTTTTTAATGGTGATGCCTTAATAATTGGTAATCCAATTTTATGAGGATTTTATTTTGTCAGTCTTTTGAGATTTTCTAAGGGACGAGCATTGATGGCAAGTATTTCAGCTTGAAAGATCAAGAGTGATTACTCATATTGTAGGTATGTAAAGAAAATGCCTGATCCGGTTCCTTCAGTTACGAGCCATCGGCGTACCACGTTGTTATGATTACCTTCTGAATTCTTTTTCTCCTTTCTATTCTGTTTATAGGATGTCGTAAAAAGAACTTCCGGGATGTCAGTCCCCATTTATAAGAATGGGGGATCTGACTGTATTGATTATTGTTGTGTACCAGTGTTTAGTACCCATCCAGTTTGATTGACAAGCTTGTTAATTGCTGTTGAAAAGCCTAAATGAGCTTTTCCTCGCTTCTTCTTGTATAAATATTTCTAATGAAGCTAGATTTAACAGTGTTTCAAGTTGCGTTGACGTAGTTGTTTTCATTGCCTATGTGATACATAGATTTGCCAGTCTTGTATGCTGCCTAATATTTGGGTTTGTTCTCGCTGAGCCGTTTGGTCTACCAGATAAGTGAAATAGGATAATTTGGGTATTACTGCCACAGCTAATGGGCCATTTTTTGTTTTAGTCCCAAAGGTTTATAAAAAACTGTATATTAACAAATATCTGTATTAAGAATATAAAGAGAATTTCAAATCCTTTAGTCTGTTTGCAAAGCAGGTGTCATTAACTAATTAGATAGTTTCTCTTGCCAAATAAAAAAGTTTGATTTTCAAAACTAAAAATACTATTATTTTCTAACTATAAACTATGGATTGTAATGCAAAAGAGCCTGTATTGATAAAATGTAGAAGATAAATTAAACATAATTAACATCAATTATTGAGACAAAACATTGTGAATACTCCAGTTCTGTTTAATATTGCATAACAAAAATACCAATCCGAATATTCTGAAATAATTAATTAAATAATTACATCAACACCGGAATTGTGAAATAATAAAATTGTATTTATGGGCCACTTACATTGTTGGAATTCGATGGTATTACAGAGACAATTTAAAATTCCATTTGCACAGTGCACAAGGTAAAGTCCCAATGCAAGGGATTACTTAAACAAATAATGAAATATATTGAATTAAGCGTTAAAGATCGACATGTTAATACTGAAGGTGAAAAGTAATCCACTACTCCCTAATTTGTGTTGCCATTTTGGACGTGATACCGATATCACACTGGTGAGTGATTCATCGAGCAGGAAGATCGATAATCGACAATCGAAAGTATCTCGACACTCATTGGTCATCTATCGATATATCAGGTAGAAGATCAAAGAATCTTCTAGATATATAATTTATTTATTTAAAATACATGACAATATACAATATAGCACTACTGTTTGTTTCAACATAAAAGAAAATGTTTTTAAAACAATAATAGTGGATGTAATTTATTAGAATGAATGGAGAGGTATATCCCCACTTACCTTGAGGAATATTGAGTACTCTGGAGTAGTGTGAATGTAATTTATTAGCGTGAATGGAGAAGCTTATCCCCAATTAACCAAAGGAATATCAGGCTCTCTGAGGTAGTGTTAATGAATGTGTGAATAGAGAGGCTTATCCTTGCTTACCTTAATGAATATCAAATACTCTGGGGCATTGTAATGAATGTGTGAATGTAATTTATTAGCATGAATGGAGAGGCTTATCCCCAATTAACCCAAGGAATATCAAGTACTCTGAGATAGTGTTAATGAATGTGTGAGTACAATTATGCCCAAGGGCACTTTCAACACACAGTCACACAGTAATGCCACATCTACACAGAAAACACTTTGAGCCCTAAAGATGATATCAACAAAGATTGAAACTTTGGCACTATAAAGAAAATGTTTTTCTAGACCTATGTCACACCAGACCGCATCCTACGATCTCTAAATAATCATCAATTAACAGTCACTAAACACCACACACATACATAATTTATAAGCATGAATGCAAGGGCTTATCCCCAATTAACCTGTACTCTGAGGTAGTGTAAATAAATGTGTGAAAGCAATTATGCCAGTGGGAATGCAGGAATGCTTTTTTATTATACCAAGTTATTATATAATTAGTTGTATTATAGTTACTAAGTATGCTAGTCTGTAGACTGTATAGCTTGCTCTGTGCATAAATCCTTAGGGACAAAGCATTTTAAACATGAGAACTCGGGCGTCAGTGGCAGCAAAAGTTAAGGTGTTGACTTGGCAATTCATTCTGTAATGTACATGTTTGAATCCAGCTGCCCTGAGTTCAAAACATCACCAGACTGAAGAAAAGAAAATCCCATAATTATAAATTCATACTTTGAAAGAAAAATTGTACTATGAATGACATTTTAATGTTTTAGTTCACACAGTAACTATTTTCTTACCTTTATTTGTGTATAAAGTACAAACTGGGCTATGTTCCTAGTTTTATTATTTTCAATATCACACATCTAAATACATCTTGCTACAAAAAGATCAAAATCCTTAGGTACAAAGCATTTCAAACATGGATTGGTGGCCGCAATGTTTAGGCATGATACGATGGCTCATCACTATAATGTAATCCCAGGTTCGAAAAATAACGTAAGAACTGAAGAATTTCATTTTGGTTGAATTTGATTAAAAACTGAATAAATAAACAATCCTGCACTTCTATTAATACTTATGCATAAATTAATGTTTTATAACTAAAACATTTTGTGAAACTATTTTGTGTCTGAAAGACAGGAATGTCAACAATAAAAAAATTATCAAAATGGGTTTTATTAACAAATTTTCATTAAAAACAAATTGAGCTATTTTTCTACTTTTGATTAACTCATGTTTTCAAACAGAAATCAAAAAATTGGTTTATATAAAATATACTATTGATTGTCTCTCATGCTTTTATGCATATAGCATGAGAGACTACAGACTTTTTTTGAAAGTATTGATGTATCAGAATTTTTACTATGTAATAAAAATGTGCTTTTCATAATTGAACTAATGACAGGCTTGTTTAAAACAAATCTGTAAAAAAATTTTGTAAACAATACTATTTTAAATACATTAATTTTGTAAGCCTAATTTGACTCGGTCCTTCCAACAAGTTAGGCCCTATTTACCTCACGATATATTTTCTTGAGCAGGCAAGCTAGGCAAATTTGCTTAAATGTGTGTATTGAACAAAGCAAATCAACTAAAGTTTGACTTTTATTTTACTAATTTTTAATCTTGACTTGATTCTTCTCTATAATCATTTTCAATTTTATATTTTATGCTATCAACAAGGCTAATTTTAAATTTTAATTAATATTCAAGAGGATCTTTATTAATCATTCTAAAATATTAGAAAATATGTGAATTAACTATATTGAGTGATCTAAGTTCGAGATGATGTTTGTCAAGCAACTTTGAAAAATTCAAAAATGGAAGGGCATTTATTTATTATTATTAAGGTAACATACAATTTAAAAAAAATTATTATTTTTTAGATTTTCTCTTTATCTTGTTCTTTTTCTTTTGCTGTGTTTGGTCTTCGACTTTGGTTTCACCTCTCTTTACCTCTTCATCAGCACTACTTTCAAGATGTTCTTGAGATTTTTGAAGCTCCTCTTCTCCAGCTTGATCACTTCTGGCTGAATCTTTGTCATTAGCTAGCGAGTGCTCAGTGACTGGACTAGTTTCATTTTGTGGAGTTTTAGGCTGCGATGAGGGCGAATCTAACACTGCTTCCCCAGACAGTACTTCAGTTGCAAGTATTACTGCATTATTGAGAGAAGAATCGTCATTTCGCTCAGCGCCTTCACTTTTTAGTTCTTTCTAAAGATAAATGAGTCATTTGTAGATGGTGAATGGCTATTAAAATAAAATTCGCTAAACTTACCACAGACAAATCAGTTTCCTGGGATGGCGACGCATTCATAGGTTTACTCTCGTCTTCAACCAAATTTTTTTTATCATGTTCTAAGGGTTTCTCCTCGTCATTGACTAACTTTTTATCGGAGTTGGCTTGAGTTTGATTCTTTTCTAGCTCATCTGGATTAACTGGGGGAAAAAAATCGAGATATGTAACCTGTCTAAAAACGAAATTTCAATAAGATAAAATAACTCAAACTTACAACCCTTTTTTTTCAATTCATCCCTAAGGAAAGTGCACTGTTCTTGTAACTTTCTGCAGAGCCCTTGCAACGCAGTCAACTTCCTGAGGGTAATGCAGGCATTTTGGTCACTGCTAAGCTTCTCATCGGTCATTTTTAAGAGTGCTGTGTGGGTTGATTCGTACCTTGTCCTCCACGACATAGTTTCTTTCTCTAATTTTGAGATTTGTTTGGCCATCTAAAAGTGCAGTGAACAAAATATGAACAATAAATATTTATTGTTTTTATTTGGCTATTACAGATATAAATAAAATTAAAAACAGATCAAACAAACTAGTACAAATTATTAGTTCTGCTTAAAGAAGATTCATTTGAGCAAATCATTATTGAGGAACTCTGATGATGTCTAGCTAAATCTGTACCATCATTGAACACACATCATTTTTAATATTTCCAAATGTTTATTGTTGTTATATCTTCACAATTATGATGATGAACATCATATATGAAAATATGACGCTTTGTAGTAACAAATTTCAAACAAATTCATCAAATATTTAATAAAATAGAATAACCAGAAGAATATTTATAAAATTTGAAAATGAAAAAATATATAAAAAATATAGTTTTTTTCCACTTTCCCTCACTCCTTGTTCTTAACACTTGCACCAAAAAACTACAATAATAAGGTGTTTTTGTTTTATTTGGTTTGTTTTATAATGTTAATTTATTTAGTATGTATATAGGCAACTATTAAATACAATTTTTCATGTTTATACATTTTCAGGAAAGACCTAATGGAGAGAAAAAGTAAAGAGAAAAAAAAGAAATATTCTGTGGGTTTGCAAAGACCCACGAACGGTGGTTCAAGTGTTAAGAATAAACTTACAAAGGCTGATTGAACTTACCCTTTCCATTTCTTGTTTGAAACCGCTAATAGCTTCATTGCTCTGTATAAGGGCTTTATGAAATTCGTCATACTTGTCATTATACATTTGTATCTGATTTCTCAATCCTTGTTCTGTATTTTGATGTTCTTCATTTATAGCTCTACACTGTGCGAGTTCCTGTTCAAATGATAATATAAGATATTACTATATTAATAAAGATCAATCAATCACTCGTACCAGTAGCAGTTGTTGTTTTTCTCTATTTAGTGTATCCTTTTCAATGGCCATCTCCATTTGTGCCTTCGCTAGTTTGACCTCTGTAAGTTGCATTTCTAATTCTAACTGTTTAGCTAATTTATCAACATGCTAAATCCAATTTAAAAAACAAATAAAATGAAAAGGGAATTAATAAAGTTCAATTTTTGAAAAATGGTATCAAGTTAAATACCTGTTCTTTCTTTTCATACTGTTCGCAGACATTTTTCAGTTTTGTCGACATGTCTAAATTGTCATCTCTAAGTTTGTTATTTTTATCATTGTTTTTTGACACTAAATTTCCAAGTTCAGTCAATGTCGAGTGAAACATCGCTGCTACCTCTCGTTTTTTTTCCTCTTCTTCTTTCATTGCATTGATGCTCTCGTCCTACCATCATTTTTAGATTAAATCAAATAAATTCAATTGGGAATATTGTAATTATTAATACTTTGATAGCTTTGTTTTGCCTTTGTAGTTCACGGCATAGATTTTCCAAACGGCTTCTTGTCAAAATGGCTTTATTATGTTCCGTTTGTAACTGCTCTTTTTCCTTTTGTAAAATATTCAATTTCTTTTCCAATGCTTTTATTGTGTTCTACAATACAATATAATTAAGAAGCTTAATTAATTGAAGAAGATGGGCATTGTTAATGGTACCTGTAACATTCTGTGATCATTTATCACTTCAGCGTACTTCTGGTACATTACTCCTAATTTTTCTTCAGGAGTAGACAAATTATTCAATGTTTTCAACATATATTCAGCGCTTTTTTCATCCTTTTTTCTCATTTTCTCTTCCCTTGAACGCTTTGTCGGCTTTTCTTGTAGCTGGAAGGAAAAATTCATTTAAACTTTTTTAACAAACTTATGCATATAAACAATAAATCGAATGAAAAAAAAAATGGCAATTTCAATTTGCGTTGAAAGACGCACTTATGGATTTAATCTAATGATGAGCATTTAAGGCTCCAAACCCGCATTACTGAAGAGAAAAAAAAATAGTTTGCAAGTATAACTATCGTTTTTTAGTCAATTATTTATGGTATTCACTCCACCTTAAATATTCCTGTATATATTAACAACCTTTTCAATTATACAAAAATTAAATTCTAAAATCTTCTTTCCTTTCTTGAGAGCATTTTAACAGTGCTTCACTCAATGTGATTGATTAAATTATTAAGTGAGGTTCATTTTAAGACAAATTCACAAAATATCTGTCAACCTTGAAAGATAATGACTGCTTACTTAGTAACTAGATCAACTTTGGTAAAACATTACAAGTTAATTATACTCAAGATATCAAGTAAGAAAAATCTGTCAAGAATTATTGATTACAAGTAGTGGCGTTATTACTTAAAAATTAAACAAATTAATGAATTTATAAAAAAGATACTGTGCTTGAATGAGAACAATGAAATATAAAATGTTTAACAAAACCAGGGTTTAACATCCGAGACCCAATGAGTGTTTTAAAATTAAAGTTTAAGCCCCCTTCCCTAGCTAGCAGTGGAAAGCATTGGGTAACCCTGGAGAGAGGAGAGGAAAGTCAGGGAAAGTAAGCAGCCAAGTCAAGACTGAAGTTTCCTCGTGGGCAGCTGAAACCATCTTGGATCAAGTAATCAGAATGGACCCGGGAAAGGAATTCGAGGCTGCATTAAGCAGAATGACTTTCCCAATGTATAAAAATAAACAAGGACAATGATTTTTCCTATTGTCAAGGTGAATAGCCAAGGAGGCCCAAGATGATGGAAGGAGAAAGGTCGTCAGCAGTGCATCGGGTTTCCTCTTACGAGTAGCCAAAGCCATCCAAGAATCAGGAAGGATACCTGGAAGGGTATACGGGGATGCAATAAGAAGAACAACTTTCTCATCATAAAAATTTAAATACAAGATTCAGACTGCTAAAAAGACTACTTAAATGATATAAACTTACATTTACAAACAAAAAATATACACTGCCCTTAAGGACGACGGAATGAACTGTACGGAACCGCTAAACATCTCCACCTTAACAGACACCAAACTTTACAATCTAAAATCTTCCAAACGATAGTTAACGCTCCCTTTTAGTCATACAATTCATACTGACTTACAAATCCTGTTCGTATCTGACCTTGCCCAATTCCATTACAATAATTTTCACTCGAAATTACCTGATCGTTCGAACCCCTTAATTTGGTAATTGTGATTTACAACCCTGTTCGTCAATACTTGTCAGAGACTGAAGCGGCATTGGCCTGCGACTACTTAGTTTCTTAACGATGGCAAGGGATAGTTACCAAGTGACCCTGTTGGTGAACTAACAGCTCCCATCACTGGATGGTTGCCTTTCACGTCCATGTGTACCTTGCATGCATGTTCACAGCATTCTTGGGTTTAAAAAAAAATAATGCCAATATTGATAGCTGATGAAACTACACTAGCAACAGCAGCATATTCTTCTTCTGTTGCAGGAATTAAAACATAAATAGAGCCATAAAACAAGATAATTATGGGCTCACTCCAAGGGATGACATGAACAAAAGATAGAAAAAGAAGTCCAAGTTTAAACAAAAATACCCAACAAAGTGATAGAAAAATTTGTTGTGAATGAAATAACTCTGAAATGTTAAAAAATAAAAAAATAGATACAATGAGTTGGTACACTGATGTATATAAATGCAAGAAAGTACAGAGTAGAAACCAAATACTTAATTCAAAGTTGACTGTGAAGTATAGAATATTTTTCCAGCAAGAAGTACAGCCAATTGAAAAAATAAACAAATAAATAAAATAAACAAATAATAATCTAAACAGAGGTTACAACAATAAAAAAAAGTTAAATTGGCAGAATGCAGAATTTGACCATCAGTTCAAAAATCGATGGTACTCGAATACAGGATGAAAGAAAATACCAGGTAACAGAAAAGTTTGTGCAGGTTTAATTATTAACAAAATTAGTTTAGAAATATTTTTTTCAGGAAAATAGTCTCCATCAGCATTTACACACTTCTCTCAATAAGTTATAGGCCAGTTATGCCTTTCTTATAAAGGTTTGAGTCCTGGGACTTAAAAAATAAATTCAGCTCTTTTTCCATCTGTTGACGATTATCGAACTCCCAATAGAGCATATTCCATTACTATTAAAAAGTAAAAATCAGATGTAGCCAGGTCTGGAGAGGTGTGGTAGGACTTCCCAACCGAGTCAACCATTCATTATCACCTCATTTGCTGTTCTGGCTGTGTAAGGTCTGCTGTACTCCACTAAACACAAAACATGACCTTTTGTTGGTGAATATTTTGTTTTTGCATCAATGTAAAATGGTCATTGGGTGACAATTAATATGACCTCCTTGTGACATTGTACAAGATCCATTTTTGATAGCATGTGACAATCCAGTCAACAAATGTCTCTACTTTATGCTGTGAAAGCAATGAAATGCAAATGTTTAGACAACGAATTTTATGTCGGCCAATTTATAAGGAACACGTTTGCTCAGCTTCCACGACCCAAGTCAATGTATGCTAGAGCAAAAGGTTTAATTGTTTATGTCGAACATTCTGGCAAGCTCCTGACATATTTGATTCAAATAAACTTTGATGGATTCCCTCAATTCGACATTATTGAACAGTACCAAGCGTAAATTACAAAATATTTTCCTTCTCATGGCTCCAAAACCCATAATTTGTGCATGCACGAAGAAAATATTTTGTAATTTACAATGAATGTTCAAGACACTTTTGCTTTATGAACTGATGCATTATCCTCAAGATATTACCTGATTTAAACATATAATCCGCCTATGCTGCTAACCACACAAACTTTTCTAGTTACCTATATATTGGAAACTCAAACCAGTCATCTTCAAATTCTTTAGGATAAAAATACACACTATTAGACATTTTTAGAACTGGCCTTAATTTGATCTAAAAAATTTACTATTTCTTGTATGCTAAACATTCAGACAGGAAGATTCATAATTTGAATAACATGTCATTAGGCAGATCATTCACATGCGGTTTGCCTGAATGATAAACTGCAGAGGTATACCCGCACAGGTAACTAGCTCATACATGGTATGGTAAATGAGAGGTTTTAGCTTCATTGGTTTGCTCCTCAGATAATTAATTTTTAAAATTGATTCATTTAACATGTCTCCAAACCCTTTAGCTTTGTCAACTAGATCTCATAAGCAGCATCTCTTATGGTACTCCTTGCTTTTATCGTGGTTTTGATCTATACAACTCAAATCTTCGATAACTCGATTGCGCTTTTGGTAACAAAATCGAAAAATAGCACAAACAAAAATGTAAAATGTGAGTTCATCAGATGAGCCTCACAAACACTCCGGTATAGAAAACTGTGCAGGTAGAAAGAATCGAATTTCGATTCAGTCTAGTTACCTGAACATTCTTTCCCAATATTGCTCGATGTCCTGACAAGGACATGAGGATTTTTTAAGACTGTGACTAGGCCTAGGGCCATATCGGTCCCCCGTACGAGCACAGGATCGTTTCTCAATAAGGGAGGTGACACGCTTCCATCTACGGTGGGGAGTACAATAACATAAATTTTCATGTAGAGCTTTGAAAAAGGCTTGGCCCTTCTGCAAGGCTGGGTGCAGACCACCTTGCAGACAAAGCTACTCCCGATCGATAGAGAAGACAGCTCCTAGCGAAGGTACTTCTGACAGACGGGCCAGCATCGGATTTTTTGTTTAAGTGGAATACTAACCATCATCTAGAGGGCAAAAATATACCCCCTGGGCTACTCTCAAGGAGTCTCACCACGTACCACTACAAGTGCGACCTCAATTGCAAGGAATTAGGCTTGCGCTCTTAGTTCAGTAATTCTTGCATACAGGACTCGCGTAGTGTTGTGCGTGAAGTGTAACTGGTCTCATACCCGACAGTTAATTGTAGCAAGGATCTTGACACAGACTCGCCAAACTGTCTACTGATTTAGAATGCTTTCCGAGCACTCAAGGCTACAGTAAGCCTGAGTTACCTGAACAGGTCGCGATAAGTGCTTAAGTTGTTGACACTCACATTCCTGTTTATCAGTTCAGGTAAACATCTCCAGTAGAGGCCTTAAACATGCTTAAAATTGATTTAATTTTAATGGATAATGCCAATATCTAACTTTTGTATTTGATGTTCATTAAACCAAGAGTTGTAATATCTATATTTTTTTTACTATACAATAAATAACTGATTGTTATAGATTATTTTGAAGTTTGATAATTGCCTTTATATCCTGAGGTTTTTCTGCCTTCAAGGTAGTTTCGTTAGCTTGGTCATCTCCCACTTGCTTACTCATTTTTTTTTCATGTAATGTCCAATTCCTGAAAGTAAGAATAACGCTATTGAAAGCCTTCGGAAATAAAAACAGTATAATTAAACGTACAATCAAATGCAATATATAAATATATCAGGGCTCGTGTACCGGTATTCCACAGTTAGAGGTACTTATCATATATGCTGTTTGAATATCAATGCCGTGGTACATAATAGACACGGTTCAGAACGAAAAAACAACCAGGTACATTTCAGACACACGTGCAATCTACTCCACAGTTTAAATTACAAGTTAAACGGACAATTCACTACTTATAAACTACTGGTGGGTACATTTAAATATGTAAACATAAACGTGTGTCCTGTAGAAGAACTGTGCAGTGGTAGGGATAGCAACGAGTGCCAGTTTATGAAAAAAGGTATCGATAATTACCATAGTAAAGCATATTTTGGATGCTGATCGAGTATCGATACGCTGATCTCTTTTGAAAACAAAATGAACGGTAATTAGTTATTAATTATACGTATTTAAATCTTTAAAATATTACAGGTTGGCATCAAAAGTTATGCTGGATCTCTGCTGTTGAATACCGTCACAAGAAACGCAACAAATTTTAAAATAATCTAATTTAAACAAATTTAATCAATTATCTCTTAAATGTAAACCATTTTTTAAACACAATTTTTATTATATTGATATTTATAATTATTCATTATACACGGTCGGCTGTCGTGCAAATCAGGGAATGATCATAATGATCAGCTCACATTTTACATCATTCATCGGCATATGAACGTACATAAGTTAAATGACATAAGGACAATATAGACGTTATCTGACTGGATATCAAATAGATTACTGATTTATATAAGTTCAAAGCTAAAGTGTTGTTAAATCTCCAACCATTTCATATTTTTTAATACAAGCAGAAGCCAGAGCAGCAGTCCACAGGCTCATAAATGGACAACCATCTGCTAGGATAGGCCATGTAAATAAACTATGGAAACTGAGGGAGGAGATACAGGCTGTCATATAAACCATGCAAATCGAAGCCACTCCAAAATACAATTTTACTAAAAAAGTACGAGGTAAGTATTTAAGGACTCATGCGAGGCGAAGGCAAAGGGTATTTGGAACTACATGGAGGCCCGAAGGAAGTCAGCATAATGACCTGTAAGTGAAGAATGGGTAAAAGGAACTTCTCCAAAGGTAAATTCCTACTCCACAGGAAACACATGCATTAGATAGGAGTACAGACAAAACAAACAATGTGCAGATACTGCCAGGAAGAGGAAGAGACCGCAGAACACATTCTATGGTTCTGTGAAGGTCTATGTAGGCGCAGGTTCTTGCAACTAAGACAAGAAAAACCGCAAGCAAGATCCTACACTATGGAACCGCTGGCAAGGCTATGGAGGTTGATTAACAACCTAAAGCTGGCCAATAAAAAACAGGAGAACACAATAGATCTAAGGTCGAGGTGCAGAAGCCCTTGTGGCCGCCTCTTTTATCCCTATCCCTAAGTTCAAATCTGGACACGCATGAACACCGCAGTACACCGGCAATTCAAGTTTTTGTAATTTACAATAAATTAACGGCATAGAGAATCACAACCCTAGATGATGGCAGTCCGGGGTCAGACCTCGGTCTTCTCCGTCCAGCTGCTGAGTTTGGGCACCATGGAATATCAACGGCTAGGTCACCCCCAACGCAATCAGTTCCTAAATACTTTCAGAGTCTCACTCACCCTTAAATACATTTCATTCACTCATTTACATATCATTCACTCAGTTAGGGAGAACTCGATATTTTTCCAACTCCATTTTCACCTATATAACTAACCTAATTTGGGTCGAAGGGGTTTAACTCTCAACACACGTTAAACACCAAATTATCATTACTGTATGCAGAAGAACAACCTTGTTTCCTCCAAGAATCGACAGAAGGCCGTGCTCAAAAACTATTCTCATATCGGTTGCATTCCTACTCGCTCTCTATATGGAGCCAAGGAATCACACCCTTCAATTAGGTGGAACAATCGAACAGCTTTTCTCTGCATGCGGCCACATACGCCGGTTTTGGATCAAAAGAAAGTGCCAGTCGTCAACCTCGCATGGCCTCTTTTTAATTGGGTGAGGATGACACATTTGTTATATATAAATATCCACCAGGGTAAATCACCAAATTTTACAAAAATAATAACCTATACAAAAATGAACAAATGACAAGGCAAACTAATTTCTAGAAAAAAAAGCTAACTAAAACCTTATTAGGTGGCCAGAAGGGGAAACTGATCAATAGCCCACACATGTTTGCAAAACTTTGTTTATTGTTTACGCATCTTTTCGGCAATGCAAACAGCCCTAATTAATTATATGCCGTTAAAAGAATATGTCCACATAAAAATAATAAATGGATTTAGGATTAGAAAGATATATAATACTGGTTGGAAAGGACAGTTTTACTAACAACCTAGAAATGTTTAAAACTTTATTAAAATTAAGCCTATCTTGGTCAAAAATCAAAAACGTACCCCAAAATTTGTTCTTGCTAAATTAAATTTATGAACTGACATATTCCTCCGCCTCAATTATTTCTAGAGGTATTTTACAACGCTAAAAACTTGATATGTGCATCATTTGTACAATTTTATGCAACTTGTGCTTGTTAATGTTCAACTTAAGTTTTTGAAAGATTAATACTGTCGTTGTAAGCTACGACTAAAAATTGTACAGATTTTTGATGCTGAAGCGTGAATGTTGGTCATTAGATCGCTATTTATGATGAAGGCGTGTCAGAGAACTGACGTGTTGAACCCAAACCATATGTATCAGAAATAAATTAAATCACAATTTTATTAATTTGAAACAATGGTTATTCGATTAAAAAGATTATTTGTAGCAATAGACGAATAATAGGAGAAATTCAATTTATTCATCACTGTTAAAGGACTTCACAAAAAAAAAAAAAAAAAAAAAAAAATGATCATGGTTTATAGCAATTACAATAGAGTAAAAATTTATATAATTAACCATTTTCCCATTACACATATATTCAATAAAAATGTATAGGTTATAACTTATAAAAATATGTAAATTTAGAAATATTTACAATTACAAAAAGAAGTAAAATGAAATTAAATCATTTCAAATTCGGATTAAAACTATACCATTAATATTAAATTATTAATGCAATTATCTTAAAATGAAAACAATTGCATAAATTTACTTAGGTATGAAGTCTGGTGTGTGAATGTAATTTATTAGCGCGAATGGAAGGGCTTGACCCTAAATTACTTCGAGGAATATCGAGTACTCTGGGGCACTGTGAATGAATGTGTTAATTTAATTTATTAGAGTGGAAGGCAGGGTTTATCACCAATTCCCCCGAGGAATATCGGAGTATTCTGGGGCTGTGTCAATATAATTTATTAGCGTGAATGAATGGGATTATCTTCAATTACCCCAAGGAATATCAAGTACTCTGAGATAGTGTGAATGAAAATGCGAATGCAATTTATTACCGTGAAAGGCAAGGTTTATTCCCAATTATCCCGAGGAATATCGCGTACTTCTGAGGTATTGTGAACGTAATTTATTAGCGTGGAATAAGGGCTTATCTCCAATTACCCCGAGGAATACGGAGTACTCTGAGGTTGTGTGAATGAATATGTGAATAATTTATTAGCGTGAATGGAGGTGCTGATCCCCAACATTCCCGAGAAATATCATTAACATAAATGGAACGGTTTATCCCCTATTATCCCAGGGAATATCGAGTACTCTGTGGTAGTGTGAATGAAGTCTGATGTGCGAACGTAATTTATTAGCGTGAATGATGTGTCTTATCCCTAATTACCCCGAGTAATATCGAAAATTCCGGGGTGGTGTGAATGCTAACCAGACTTTCATGTTGTATTTTGTTCCCGTTTTTACTGTGATTATATATGTTATTTATGTTATTTTATTCACAATTCACTCACAATCGACTGAAGTACAGAGATGGCAATATGGTGAAGAAAAGAAAAAAAATAGAGTTTGTAACCGTCCTAATTGATCTGATTTGGCTGGAGAAACTTGGAAAGAAATGAATTGATTGCCTCAATTTTGCAAGTTAAAAAATATATGTTCATGTTTTCGAATGAATTTAATATGTTGTTGTTCTTGGCATTTTTGCACAATTAGTTCTATGTCAATTAATTAAGTTTATTTCAAAGTAGTGGAATCATATAAAATTTGAAGTGTATCTGGGTCATGGAAATGTTTGTATGACGTGTGATCCTAAAGTTTTATTTGCTTTAGCAATAGTTTTACAAATATGTGATCAATTTATCTGGGTGTCATTAATGATAATAAATAAGCCAATAATGCATAGGGTGGGGGGTTTGCCCCACGACAACGATTTTTATTTACTCTGAGGATGTTTCCATTAAAAATAATTAGAAAGATGCCAATATTAAAGAATAATATACTATTAATAATAACATAATGATATGCCAAATATCAATGTCAACGGATGGCATAACTAGATAAAGATTTTTTTTTAAATCCACCATAATTTTCATATTCAACTAAAAATAATAATATCAAAGGAAGTGTAAAGAATAAGTAGAAATTAAAACATTCATAACCATTTAATAGGCCGACCCTTAAAATTTCTTAGGTAAATTAGTATAATTTAGAATAAAAGGCATTTTTTATTTTTATATTCAATTTATCTATTTAAAAAAATTAATAAACAATATTTGTTGAAATTTACGTCTGTTGAACAATAGAATTTTTACACACGTGGTCACTTCTGCTTTGGAACCGTTACACATGTGAATACATTCCTTAGATTTTATGCCCTAAGATCACACCACATCTTCATAAAGTATGATTATTTCAACAGACAGGGAACGAAAAAGTTTTTGATTTCCGTAAAAGCGATTTAATAAATAATACACGTTCTTTATCAGAAGGTTACTGTTAACTAGTTTCTGAATACACACCTTACTCTGACTGCTGCTCACAAGAAAGCCTTCAGGTACGCTCCTACCCTCGATGTCCAGGACAGTAGGAAAATAATAAAATATCACGCTTGATTTTCAACGAGCATGTGACACCAGTCGAGCTTCAATTTAACAGGGATATAAGGTATGATTATTTTTAAAACAACGTTTTCTAAATATAGAAGACACGTTTCGGTTCTCCTCGCAAGAATCAAGAAAGTGGTGTCCTCTTGTTAGATAAATTATAATTAGTGTGAGAGGGAGATTTAAATAATGAAATAAACAAATAAATAAATGTCTATTGGTTGGGTTTTTACGTCTCTAGCATCCAACTTATTGATTTAATTAATGTAGGCTTTATAGTTATTATATTTAACCTATTATGTTATGATCATGCTAAATCGTACATTCGTTTTATGTAAAAGTGAAATTTTATTTTGTCATTAAATCTTTTATTTCCGTGTAATTGGCTAACCACTATTTCTTGAACATTCTATTTTGTTCCATCAATTCCAATTAAAATTCATAAAATAATTTCGAATCTATAGTTTAGACACAATTTGAAAAGGTATTTGAAGAAAATGCTTGTAACTGAGAAAAATATCACGTAACGCTATTTTCCGATCTAAATTGAAACGGGAATCACTTAAAAGCCAGTTTTAACAAAATTTATTTCTCTTCTTTTGTTTTCATCCGTTAATTACTTTGTTTTTAATTGCTTAGCGCCAAGATAATGACCGTCTCATAGATGATTAGCAACACGGGATGAAAGTGAAAATAGATTTGGAAAAAATGACGAAGAAAGCGAAATAGACTACAACATAAAATAAACTGTAATGAATGTATTTTAACCACATATTCAAATGGTATACATGGATGGGAGTAGAGAGTCTAGCTAAAAACGAAATCCACCAACTAAGCACATTTAGCAAAAAAATGGTTAAACATAAACGAGCTCGTCTTCCTCCTTAATGACACAGGACTGCATTTTGCACCTGCCTACATCGTTATTTTTGCAAGACGCGACAAAAAGTATTGCTTCTTTACTAAGGTACCGCTAGCTACTACTATCGCTAGCTAATAAGCTTTCGCTTTTTTCGAAGCAAGGCGAGGAAAAAATTATTCCATCTGTGTTGGGACATGCTGCTTCAATCGTTAATTTTCAAGACACGGCAGTAATTGTTGCAACTTTGATGGGCCTGGCATCTCAATTTTCATCTTTGCAAGACGCGACAAAAAGTTATGCATCTTTACTAGGATTGCTACCTCAATTATTATTATTTTAAGACATGACAACAAGTGTGGGATAGCTACCTGAATTTTTATCGTTTTAAGACGCGACAAAAAACATTGCATCTTTACTGGGATTGCTACCTTAATTTTTATCGTTTTAAGACGCGACAAAATTTTTTGCATCTTTACTGGGATTGCTATTTCAATTTTTATCGTCTTAAGACGCGACAAAAAACATTGCATCGTTCCTGCGATTGCTACTTCAATTTTTACCGGTTTAAGACGCGACAAAAAACATTGCATCTTTACTGGGATAGCTACCTCAATTTTTATCGTTTTAAGATGCGACAAAAGTTAAGATCACTACGTTTTTATTTTTATTGATAATTGCCCTGTGAAAGTATCAATATAAGAGATTTATATTAGCGTCATTTCATACTTTCTCCTTTCACAACACTCTTTTCTTTGTACTATTTGTATAACTGTAATTACCACTTAAGGGGTAGTTTCATTATGATTTAATTTTTTTTAATCTTTACAGCGAAACTCTATTTCATGAAAATTTTACGTACTTAACGATCAATACATTTCCCGATTTCCAAATTTTCCAATGCCTATTCTCACCTTAGCTTATCTAAGGCTGCCCTTAGTTTCTAATCGCATTGAATTATGCCTCAGTTAAATAAATTCGATATCTTTCAAAATCATCTTTGGTTTTGATTGCGGGATTGCTCCTCGTCCAAAATTGTCCAAACTTGTTTACATTCGTTAGCCACAGGAATGCACCATTGTCTATATGTTATAGCCATTTTGTCTTCAGTTCTTTCGCCTTTGTTCTGCCAATATAAATGCTCCTCCGGCGTTCAAATCGCTGAATTAGTTGTCAATAGAGGAAGCTGAATTTAAAACATGCCCAGCCATGGTTTCCCACTCGCCAATATCTTCAGTCTGTTAGTGACCTTCGTACACTGCGTGTCTCTAGAGTTTAACCCTGTCGAAGGTATAAAAAAATCAAACCCATTTATTATCAAAATTTTATATTTATTTGTACATTTTAATTACTTAAATTTAATCATATAATTAAGTGTTAATTAAAATGTAAAAAAATGTATATTACAGAGTAATTTACACACATGAAATCTTATATATTAACGTGGTAATCTCGAACAAAAATTCACTTTACGTTTTCTAAAGGTCCTATCTTCATGAATTTAAACAATTATTTATATTTAAATTTTAAATTGACTAGAAATACGAGAAACTGCTAAATTATTTATACTATGTGAACTGTAAAATAATAATAATTTTTAGTTTCAATTTACAAACTTTTATAAAAGATTAGTCTAAATATAAGATATATGTTGCAAACCAAATTCCATTGGGAGAGATTCCATTCGCTTTCTATGCCACCCGCAGTTTATACAAGTCGAAGAATATCGCTGGCAAACCTTTCCTAATAATTCTTCTGTGAATGTGGATGCCTGTAGAACATTTTCTATGAAACATAGATGTAAGAAATAGTACTCTTACAAAGTTATTTTTTAAAGTTACCTTTTTTAATAATACTACCTTAAGAAAAAGAAAAAGAAAAAATAGGAAAATAGAAAAAGAATAGAAAAATAGTAGAACATTTTCTATGAAACATAGATCTAAGAAATAGTTCTCTTACAAAGTTATTTTTTAAAGTTACCTTTTTTAATAATACTACCTTAAGAAAAAGAAACAGAAAAAATAGAAAAAGAATAGAAAAATAGTAGAACGTTTTCTATGAAACATAGATCTATGAAATAGTACTATTACAAAGCTATTTTTTAAAGTTACCTTTTTTAATAATACTACCTTAAGAAAAATAAAAAGAAAAAATTGAAAACTAGAAAAAGAATAGAAAAATAGGAGAACATTTTCTATGAAATAAAGATCTATGAAATAGTACTATTACAAATTTATTTTTTAAAGTTGCCTTTTGTAATAATACTACTTTAAGAAAAAATAAAAAAAAAATAGAAAAAGAATAGAAAAATAGGAGAACATTTTCTATGAAATAAAGATCTATGAAATAGTACTATTACAAAGTGATTTTTTAATTCTTTTTTAATAATACTACCTTAAAAAAAATAGTAGAACATTTTCTACGAAATATACATCTATGAAATAGTACTATTACAAAGTTATTTTTTAAAGTTACTTTTTTTAAATAATACTACCTTAAGAAAAAGAAAAAGAAAAAATAGAAAAATAGTAGAACATTTTCTATGAAAAATACATCTATGAAATAGTACTATTACAAAGTTATTTTTTAAAGTTACCTTTTTTTAATAATACTACCTTAAGAAAAAAAATAGAAAAATAGTAGAACATTTTGTATGAAACATACATCTATGAAACAGTACTATTACAAAGTTATTTTTTAAAGTTACCTTTTTTAATAATACTACCTTAAGAAAAAGAAAAAGAAAAAATAGGAAAATAGAAAAATAGTATAACGTTTTCTATGAAACATACATCTGTGAACTTTTTCTACTTTCTAGTAACACTACGTTAAGAAAAAATAAACTGTGATTAATTGAAAGTAGCTATAACAATAAACCGTTATATACCGAAAAATAACTATATCCTGTAATTTCAAGCTTAAGAACGTTTATGCCATGCAACATCATGCTGATGTGAAGATGATTCGGGGATAAAACAAGTAAAATCACCTATTGTCAAAATATTACAATAGTTGGATGAAAATTGACCTCCGGTTTGCGTTTTGAAAGCAGGCGCATTACCGCTCGACGATCTCCAGTGGCAACAAATCTTCAGCAAATTTCAGCATGACTGGTACACGATCTGATTATATTTTTTTTAAAACTTATTTTAATGCTTACAACAGTCATAAAGTGTTAAAGCTGTAACGGTTTTGAGTCCACCAATTAAAACAAAAAAATCGAAGTTTTGGTTGCACCACAGACAAAATGGTTGAGCCATCAGCAAATTTTTTGAACTGCAGCGTCATTATACACTTTTAACAGGAAGTTTACTGACGAAAAAAAGGTTTAATTCAAAATTGATTTGAGCGACTTTCTATTTGTAAAATAGTAAAAAGTAACCATAACGTAATTTCTAACTAAGAAAATGTATGCTTAACATAGAATTTTTAAAAACATTGAGGGTGTTGTAGTATTAAAAAATAATACTAATAAAAATATGTATTTATAAATTGGAAATAGTCTGAACACAATTATTTTAATTACTTATATTTTATAAATAATATTGCTTTACAGATCGTAAGATACATATTTTAAAATTTATCTCATAACGAGAATTACATTTAAATTAATACCTAAGCACGTAGTTTAAGACCAGTTGGATTATTTTGGATCTACTCCAGGATTTACCAGCTATGCGTGTAATTGTTTAATTTGCCAACATTTCTTAAATTCTCTCTCGTTGGAAAGTGGGAAAATTATGTTTTGACAACTAGGGAATAATTTATGATCCAAGATTAATCAAGGCAACATATTTTTGATATTAATGCAGCTTGGCTAAGTAGGACCCTTTTTCAAATTATTCTTGTTCCATTTGTTTACGAGATAACATATTAAACCTGTTTCCATGTGTCATAGAACAGATTTAAAGTAGCATATTTGATAAATTTTGTTTCATAATTATCGTTTTAAAGATCTTCGCGTTTTAGCTGTCATTTAAATTTTAAACTGAACAAATTGTTAATATGCTAGTAGAAGTTTTTTTAAAAATAAAAGTTAACAAGATTATACATAGATAATACCGGGCTTTAGCCTGGCATATCTTTCAAAATTAATAAATTAATAAGTTTAATTAACAATTGTTCGTTATAATGACTACAGTATTTAAAAAATAAAGTAATTCTTGTCATACAGAAGGTCTTAACGTCCAAATAATTATTAGGTGTGAATCAGGGGTCAAGGCACTTTACAGTACATTTTTCATGGCATAATCAAAAAGCTATGGACTCTGCCACGATTCGAACCCAGAACCTCTAGCGTGACACCTCTCAGCAGTCACCTCACTGACGACAATATGACAAAATACTGGCATCAATATTTTTTAAATTAAACTGTTTTAACATTAAAGCCTTTTTCTTTTTTTTAATGCAGGGGGACTAGTTTAAAGGAAGAATATTGATGTTTTTCTGACTAGATGATAAAAGGCTCATAATTACTGCAGCGTGTAATAATTGCAATTTTGTTTTTGTCTTTTGACGAAGGGAAAAATCATAAACTATTTCATGTTTTGTATGGCATGTAAGCCAGAATAAACCGGAATAGAAATTTCGTCGATTGTTTTTAACGGATTACCGCTTTACAATGGTAATGCATGTAAACGGGGCGAGACTAACGTCCGAACGTCCAGAATTAGAACGATCTATGCTGCGCGGAAAATAAATTTTTCACATTCGTTTACATCTGTCCTGTCAATATGTATATACTGGAATTTGGAAATCGGACAAAAACCATAACTTAAACCTTGCTACGCAAAATCATGGATGGGCCTAAGACACCATAAACACATAAATTCAGGGTAAGGTTTATCTAAAGTTTAAATTTATGTAAAGTCGCTTTCCGTCCTAAAAAAATCCGAATATCAGCTAAATTAAAAAGCGATTTTTCTCAAGCTGCGGCTTATCAAAATTAATATTTCATCAGAAAAACTTTCCTTCTTAGAGTGCAATATTTAAAAAAAATCCATTTTTAAATCTCAATTGTGACGATTTGCTCTGTTAGATGACAGAAAAAGAACGAATGGTATTTTGGCTCAGGGTAGTTGTTCACTCCAAACACGTCGGAATCAGTGGTCACGTACTTGAGAAGGCGAGTAACTGCAAGATAATCAAAACTTGGATTTTTTAAGAAAGAAGAATTAAATTGATGAACACAATTCCAACAAATAATATGTATTTTAAAATGTATGTTTTGAACCTGGGCCTCGGGCATGCTTGTCCACAAGATCTGTCGAGAAATTGTATGTTAAGAGGCCTAAATTTTAGAGAAATTTCAATTAAAATTTGACTATTATCTATCATTCCATCATTCTGGTATCACGGGTGACGTTAATCGCCCGCAATGCATAACCAAATAGCAGGATGTTACGACGACACTGCTTTTACAATATTTTAGAACACAATTATTGGTGAATTGTTCAAAAACCTATACGTTCACATCAAACGAACGCTCAAAAGAACATTCACGTAAATTCAAAAATCCTTTGGTTCAGCAAGTAATTTAAAATTTGTAGTATACAGGGTGTCCTTTTTAGAAGGCCCGGCTCAATTTCTCTTGAACGGATAACATTATCGAAAAACCGAAAAATGCGTATTTAATATTTTTTAATCTAGTTTTAATTTTTTAAATATCAAAAATAAATATAAATAATTAAGTACTTACTCCAACAACTCTGCCCCTGGATATCTTGAGAAACATGCTGCAGCTCTCAACCAATTCAAGCTATCCACCAAATTTTCCTTATTATTTTATTTACTTATATATGCTTTTTATTTCTACGAATATAACAATGATTATTAGCAAAGCATAGTACAGGCTTGGATCACAATCCGTCTGCCGGAATTTTCCTTATTATGGAAGCATATGTAGTACAATCAACTGTTTCAGTACAAATATTTCTAGATCCTGACTATACCGTTATCTATATTAAAACAGTCTTGCCTTCATTGTACATCAACAGCAAAACAATACCGACTTCCATTCAAGTCAAATACTTAGAACCCTAGAAAGCACCCTGACGTGCCAGAAGATATTTGATTGGACGGATTGGATGAGCTGGATGTTGGATGGCTTGGCAGAATTCAACAGTCTTGTGTAAGATTAGTTTAATGTTGACTGTCAAGACGGATTTCGGTCCGAGAAGTTTTCTTAGTTGTCCAAGTCTTCTGTTAAGTTGTCGTCTCTTAAATATTTAATGTGGATTCCCCTACACAATATTTACAAGACTTTACTGCGACCACTCTGGACTTAAGGAATGAAACTGTTTGCTTCTGCCAAGCCATCCAACATCCAGCACGGGGATCCCTACTCAATATACGACGACTTAACAGAAGACTTGGACAACTATGAAAACGTCCAGGACTGAAATCCGTCTTGACAGTCAACATTAAACCAACCTTACTCAAGACATTACTGCGACCACTCTGGACATAAGGAGTGGAACTATTGGGTTCTGCCAAGCATCCAACATCTAGCGCATCCAATCCTTCCAATCAAAAATCCTCTGACTAATCTCAAAGCTCATTAAGTCATTAACCTACGACCTCAACATTCCTTCTGTCACAGAAACTGATCCGTTCACGATTCCAAAAGTTTCATACTAACCTCTCATCCTAGCCATACTGCTTGAGCACTCTACACATTCCCATCCCGAGAAACTGCCACGTAGCCTTAACCGACGGCCTCACAACCTCCTTACCTCTTAATCCCTCAACTGAGTGCTGGTTTCTTATGGCATGTCTCCACCAGGTGCAGTACTGGCATTAGTCTTAGTGCTACTGAGTGAAAAAACCGTACTGTGATTTGTAATAGGCTACAAATAAATAAATTAAAAAATTGTAGACGAGTTTGAACATCGCTGAAATATTGAAGTTGTTTTCCAACCAGTTTCACTACTTAGAATTTATTGGATTAATACAATACAGCAGTATGTAGTTTGATCATTTTAATCTAGGTATATTCACCGTCTTCTTAGCAGAGAAAAACCGTGAGTATGAATTCAGATTGATCGGAAACAACCAAACTACTGGGTCATCCCATAGACCCCACAAGAGGAAATCTCACAGGTCGGTTTAATGTCACTGTTGACAGGCATTTTAGCTCCAACCCTGGCATAGAGCGTCTTGAAAATGTTGAAAGATTGATCGATTTTCATTTTTTATCTTTATTATAAAAAGGTCTTACCTATTTGAATCCCCCATGGCAAAATAGTTAAAAACAAATTAACGTTCATCAAAAATTAATTATTTTTGTTTGCCATAGGGCGAATAAATATTTTTCTTCCCTCGCCTCGCCTCCAACTCAGGTCTACGATTTGAAACGGATATAATTATAAAACAATTTAGAAAAACACATAGGGATTTTTGAGATAACATTTCTGATTTCACCAGATCGGTCGGCCAAGGGGATCCCCCCCTTGCCAACTCTTGCCGACCGACACCTAAACGTCGAAGGGACTGTTCAGTCTGTAAGCCACTCTTGGTCAGGGCATATTCGTCCTTTTTGTGGAAAGAGACACGTCCTTTAAAAGAGCCACTCGAACGCGATTATCGTTCGCCTCGAACCCGCTCTAAGGGGGGGTTGGATTTTCAATTTGGAGGAGACTGTTAGTTGTTTGTTGTTGTTTTTTTCTGTGTGTCAAGATTAACCGTTTAATAATGTAAAACGCAATTTATAGGTGAGTCTATTAAAATCATCTATTTTTTTTTTTTTACCTAACGTCTGCATACACGCATTCCCTCTTATAACTCCTCCAAAAGAAGTCCTATCGAGGAAAATAATTGACATTTGAGCCATATAATGATGATTCAAAAAAAAAAATTAACTCATTTAATTTTTTTCTGTTCATATACTTTTTCAATATTTTTTATTGCAATTATAATCATTTTAAAAGATTGTGTATTGAGGTCAATGTTTTTTTTTTAAAACACCAAGAACCTTTTCAATTATCTTTTATTATTGTAATAACTATTCAATAATCTTATTTTTCTTTTTTAAACTGATTTTTATTATAAAAACCCTTCTAAAATATTCATCTAAGGGGCAATTTTACATAATTAAAATTTTAACAGAATTTTCTATAGTGATCAACCTTTTTATATAAAATAAAAGCTACAGAAAAATATGCACAATTTATTGAAAAAAACATTAAGCCTTTATCTGTTTACATTTCCAACTTTTCTCGCATCTATTTCTGAATAGTAGAATAATAGTAAAATAGTTTCTAGACTTCAAGATGTAGTGGGGAGTTTCTATAGGGTCGGTGGGCAGCAGGTTTCAGGTAGACCTTTGGGGAATCGATGGAAAAGAGAGATCTTAACCTATTTTTTTTCTTCTCAGGGATGCGTTATAAATTACTAGGCCTTCTTTGTTTTTTTTTATCGTTTAATCGGTTCCTATCCTAGTTTAATTAACGGGCGACTGCAAGGACGTTGCGTATCAAAGAAATTTCTCCTCGATTAATGAACAATGCAAAGATTTGTACTAAATCGTTAAAACCAAAGCTGAAAAAAATAATAATAGCTCTGATATAATTGGGAGCGTTTTGTTGTAACAAGGAGTCGTTGAGGATTAAGGATTCGAACATTTTGAAAATAGTAATAATATCCATTAAATACAAGGGATAATGACTGGCCCTCATTTACATTAAAAATTGTGAATGTGACCCTAGTCATCCTATAGCCTTGAAGTCACGTGTAGTAACTTATGGGCCTACATTTTGTTCAATTCGATTTGATCGTCATCATAGATGAAAAGATAAATTGTTTATAAAAACATAATCGATATTTTTTGTATAACTTTAGATACGTGTTGAATTTAGTAAAACAATAAAGTTAATTATATTTAAGAAAAAACAACAAAAACAAAATAAATTCCCGAAAATTCGTATAGTCTAAGGTAGTGTTGGTCTTTCGTTTGACCCCTCTCATTCTCACTCCCTCACTCTATCACTCTCCACACACTCACTCTCTCTCTCATTCACTAATTCTCTCTTGCTATCTCACTCACTCAATCTCTATCTCTCTCTCTCTCTCTTTCTCTCTCTCTTTCTCTCTCTCTCTCTCTCATTCACTCACTTACTCTCTCCCTCCCTCTCTTTCACAAGCACTCACTCATTTACTTACTCTCTCATCCTCTCTCACTCAATCACTCTCTCTCTCTCTCTCTCTCTCTTGCTATCTCACTCACTCTATCACTCTCTCTCGTTCACACACACTCACTCATTCACTCCCATTCACTAACTCACTCACTAACTCTCTCTTGCTCTCTTAATCACGCTCTCTCTCTCTCTCTCTCTCTCTTTTGCTCTCTCACTCACTCAATCACTCTCTCTCTCTCACACATAATCACTCACTCACTCTCTCTCATTCACTAACTCTCTCTTCCTCTCTTACTCTCTCTCATTCACTAACTCTCTCTTCCTCTCTCACTCACTCAATATATCTCTCTCTCTTGATATCTCACTCACTCCATCACTCTCTCTCTTTCACACACACTCACTCATTCACTCTTTCTTTCTTTCTCACTCATTCACTCACTCACTTTCTCTCTCTCTCTCTCTCTCTCTCTCTCTCTCTCTTTCTCTCTCTCTCAATTGTCTCTCTCTCTCTCTCTCAACATTTTAAATAAAGTTACAATCATTCATTCATACATATTTAATAAATTTCTTTGTTTAATGTAATTTGTAAGGCTGTTAAAAATTTGCTAAACTAATGTTATCATTGGCTTATATGTACTTCTTGCTTCTCCAATTTGCATAAAATACAATTAAAACTAGTAAAAGTCAAGTGAAAAATGATCGCTGTAAAAAATTACTCAATGAACCGACATACAAACATATGCCTTTTTAGCAGCTTGTTTAATCAATAAAGAAAAAAAATTGAAAGCAGGTCTGTATTTTATTGTGGTGTTAAGTGTTCCTCTTGAGTAAATTTACACAAGGCTGACTGGAGCCTATTGGCAGGTACTCGTGCCAGCAGTCATTGTGCTTTTTCCCGTTTGGTTCAATTAAAAACCCGATGTCTACAGTAAGGGATATTTGTATTTTATTAAAAGAAACTCTTCTCGTTTTATCGTATGTTTCCACTTTTCCAGGCACGATCTGTTGGTTTTATTAACAGCAATAATTAGAATTGACGACTTTTTTCCCTAATCAGCCACATTTTCTTAATGCCTGTTGTTAATTACTTGTCAATATGCTTGATCTGCAATGGCATCCGATAAAGCCAAAATGATAAATTGGGTTACTTTCACAACGTTTCTATTTTACTAGGATCGTCACCATCGTGTTCTCATTTGGCTATTTTAATTTAATTCTATCACACAAACTTTTTTTGTTTATAATATGATTATAAAGAATCTTATCTATTTTTATTTCAATCATTTATTTTCTCATGCATCATTCATTCATTTATTTGATTTATTAACAAAGATAATGATTTTTTCGTTATCACTATTTTATCTGGAATTGTATATAATTTAGGCTTAAAAATATAGCGCTTTCACTCTCATACAGTTGGACATTAAGATCCATATAGGCTTGTATAAACATCAAAAACATAAATTGTGAAATTTCATTTTGAGTCTGAAGGACGACCAACCTGTTTTTGGGTCGTCTACATCCGATAATCCTGGATCGTTTTTTATTTTTATTGCCGTTCATTAATCCGTTAATCCCTTGTTTATAAAAAAATTGAGTTACCTAATCTAATTATTATTATAAATAGTATGAAATCATTGATTCAATTTCTCTAATGATAGGCCAAAACTCCATGGTGGAAAATTTGGGATCTTTTCTAGATAACTCAAACCTTCGATAATTTTTCTATAGAAAACCGAATCGGTTTGAAACGATGGTTGTAGTAAAATGTCAAAATGTGTTTTTCTAATTAATTAAGCATTTGGTTTTTAAATCGCAGTATATCAGTAATGGTCGTTGAGGCCAATATTCATTGAACTTCACATAGGAAAATATAGTAGTTTGCAGAGAGGAAAAGAACACTGAGCATACTAATAGCATGTTAATGACTAGGAATTCAAACTACAAGGACACTAGATATGTTGCGAATAGATTTACTTGTTAATATATCAAGAACATTGATGGCACCAGTTTATGATTATTGGTAATTATTAGATTCCTATTTGTGCTTAACTGAATTGTTATTTACTATTTTTCATCGATTTATGCAATATGTTGTTGACTGTGATCATTCTAAATTTAGACTATTTTTACGGTGAGATCCAACACCTATTAAACCAACCTCGAAAGGTCCAATATTTGTCATCTCGATTAAGGATGATAGATGGGCCTAGCTAATTGACATTTGATATTATATTTTCTTGAGAGGAAATACGGAAGTAACTGTTGTCTCGGGCCAATTGGCCATTCTCTTCGACACGGCAATAAGTAATTGTTTTTTGTAAACCAAACGGACAATAATAACAATAATTGATTATTAATTATCACAAATCTGTTGTTTTTAAACGTTTCTTATAATTTAAATATCTTTTGGGACTTTTTCATCCAGAAGTCGGGCAGGGAAGAAGAAGACAGGTTAGTTTTCTTAAACATATCCTGCCGTTTCGGCTCTCTTGAGCCATCTTCAGAGAGTGCATTTTTTTTGCTTTTCCCCCTGTTTTTTAGCTGTGTAGTCTTCTTCGAGTGCGTGATGGAGAGAAAAATAGGAAATATTAGTATCATTCAAAATTGTTGCTGTTTGTTTAAATTTTTTGGCTTGTTTAAATTGAAAAAGTATGAATTACACAAGAGATTATTTTTATAAATGGTAGCAAATGTTGCAAAATGTATTAAACATGTCTTCTTTGGCCGACTCTTCAATGAAAAACAACAATTATTAAAAATCGTCACGTTGTTGTCTGAAAAGGGTGGGTAGGACGACTTAAAACACTTAAGACATCTGATTCCTGAAGGACACATTTTGAAAAAGCTTAAACATTCGAGTATTTTTTTTTTTTAATTAACATGGTAAAAACAACCAAAACATATATATAATGAGTCAAGTCTATTTCGAAAAGGCGTGCATTGATCGTTATGGTTCATCAAATGTGTATAAACAAGCGATTATTTATAGTTTGTGGATATATTATCATATATTTCACGTATTTTGAACTGACAAGGTGAAAGTTATCAGGCCAGCCTTGAGAAGCCATTTTCGAAAAGTTGACTTAGCGAGATCAACCAGAGTCAAAATTAAATTATAAAGCAGATGATACAATGTGCCTTTGCAGGACGTCTTTTATACCATTTATTTTTAATTGACTGGAAGAAAACGACCAAAAACAGATTAGCGATTGTAATGATCTGCTTAATCAGCTTTTAGGAAAAGTTGATATAGCGAGACCAACCTGACCCTAAAGTAAATTAAAACTTGCGATACAATTTTTTTAAATAATTTGGTCTTAAAGTTTATTTTGGTTTTCTATTCTCGCTATGCGGGTCTGTCATTCATGTTACTACATTTTGCCATGTTAGTGTTGAGTCTTAGTTTATCATTTTTTTATCGAAACAGTTTATTATTATATTTGAAAGAGTTAAACACGATCATAAACAGGAAATATATTATCAGTAATTCTGGCTGGCCATTTGCTAGAAAGTGGAAATAGCGAGACCAACCGGACCGAAAATTAAATTGTAGAGTAGATGATACTATGTGTCTTGGCTGGATTAATTTTACTCCATTTATTTTTAATTGACAGGAAGGGATCGACCAAAAACAGATTAGCGATTATCAGTAACTATCAGCTCTGATAAGCCATTTTCTGAAAGGTTGGCCTAGCGAGACCAACCGGACCGAAAATTAAATTGTAGAGTAGATGATACTATGTGTCTTGGCTGGATTAATTTTATTCCATTTATTTTTAATTGACAGGAAGGAATCGACCAAAAACAGATTAGCGATTATCAGTAACTATCAGCTCTGATAAGCCATTTTCTGAAAGGTTGGCCTAGCGAGACCAACCGAACCAAAATTAAATTTTAGAGCAGATGATACTGTGTCTTGCCTGGATTACTTTTATTCCATTTATTATTAATTGACAGGAAGAAATCGACCAAAAACAGATTAGCGATTATCAGTAACTATCAGCTCTGATAAGCCATTTTCTGAAAGGTCGGCCTAGCGAGAACAACCGGACCGAAAATTAAATTATAGAGTAGATGATAATATATACCTTGGCTGGATTGCTTATATTCCATTTTTAATTGACAGGAAGAAATCGACCGAAAACAGATTAGCGATTATCAGTAACTATCTGGCGTCGGTGGCCGCAACGGTTAGGCGTTGACACGGCGCTCATCACTGTAAGGTAAAGGTCCCGGGTTCGATACTTACAAACGGGCTTTTTTTCAAAAACTCCGGCACCCCGAGGGTTGATATGACCTCTGCTGTTGCGAACCCTCGTAAAAAAATGTATTGTATCAGTAACTATCAGCTCTGATAAGCCATCTTCTGAAACGTTGGCCTAGCGAGACCAATAGGACCCAAAATTAAATATAACAGGTGATACAATTAGCTTGGCAGTTTGAAATATAATTTTGTAAACTAACATTAAAACGTATTTTTTCGTATACTACCATTGCAGAAGATTTTTTTCAATAAAATATTAATTCTTCTGTATTTGAGAGATTAAGTTAAATATGAAAATTTATACTGGCTTTATTATTAATAAATATCTAAATTAGTATATAAAGTTTTTTTTTTAATTTCTTCCGATTAACGGAGATCATTGTAGTACCGTTTTTAAAATAAACAAAAGAAATTGAACTTTACCCAGTTAAGCAAACAGCAATTACGTTATCATCGTAGCTGAATATAAGTGTTTTTCTAAAATAATATTGACGTATAATATTTATCTATTTAATTATAACATTATTCTCTCGTATCACCATAGTCTATCTGATTTTTGGTTTTGTCAACGGTTCGCCTTTGGACGCTGATACAACTACCCCTTTACCTTTCACCAGCTTATATAATAGGACGCCAAAATGGAAGGAAAAAACAGACCAACGACCGATAGGATAAAGCAGAAAGGCGTACGAATAGGCAGACCAGGATGACCGGAGAAGACCAACCGATAGGATTGTCAAGGATGAAATAATTAAATCTGCGAGTACTTTCTGATATTTTAGTACATTCATCTGTGTTTAAACCCATCGATATTTCTTTTCAGGAATAAAAGAGTGAATTTATTTTCTGCTGTATTATAATTATTCCTCGAGGAACAACAAGCTATTAATTTAGCATGCACATCGTAGTGCTGAATTGATTGAATGGCCATTCTCTACGTCCCTTCGAATTATAGTCGATAACGACGTGTTTGGAATTTTTCCTTACCCCATCCCCCTGGAAGCGGCGTTTTTGTTTTACAAATTATCTTTCCTTCGAGTGACAGGCAACGCGAAGCACTGTATATATCAAGATGTCAAATACAAAAATAGGTTACATCCTGAACAGAGATTAGATAATTTGGAACAAGTTATCTCTCGATTACTTTATATAGTTACCCTTTCAACGAAGATGATTATATGGGATTGTTCGTGAACTGTTTACAACATAAATTTGTCTATATCGATTTATGAAAATGTGTGTGAAAATATTTCGCAAGGATGAGGAAAAGAAACACATAATAAAAGCAGTCACTTTGAATTATTGGCGATAGCGACGAGTATGCAACGTTTTCATAAATTTCAATAGAATTTAATTATAATTGAATAACAATTAAAAACCGAAATCGCTTAACGTGAGTGTACTTATTGTGTGAGTGAGTCGGGATGTGTATAGTGGTAGTGTAAATGTATATTTGTGTGAGTGTGTGAACGAGAGCGTGAGTGTGTGTGTGTATTTTTACCCCCAATACAGAAACCCTGTGCTAAGGGAGTTTATTTTCTGCAAGTTCCAATTAAATTATTACGTGTGTGTGTGTGTGTGTGTGTGTGTGGTGTTTGGTGACCGTTACTTAATTTGGAGATCGTGAGATGGTCTGGTGTGACGTAGGTTTTAGAAAAACATTTTCTTTATCGTGCCAACGTTTCGATCTTTATTGAAATCATCTTCAGGGCCTGGGATTTATAAACATTGTTTAAATTATGTGTTATGTATTACATGTAGGATGTGAAAAAAGTGAATTTGTACAATTCTAAAAATTTTAGATTTAATCAAAGTATTTGTACTCACTCAAAGTGATCCCAGGCCCTGAAGATGATCTCAATAAAGATCGAAACGTTGGCACGATAAAGAAAATGTTTTTCTGAAACCTACATCACACCAGACCGCATCTCACGATCTCCAAATAATCATTAAATTATTTACAATCAAATTGTCGTTAAATTTTGCTAAAGTGCAGATTACAGATTTTATAAATTATTCAGAAAACTCTTTTAGCAAGTCTAAGAAAGGTGGTGGCCAGTGTTTCCGCTTAAAGTTTTGTGCGCGCGCGTGCTTTTCAAACAACAGCATGAACTTCATCATCGACAGTTAGCTCTCGAAATTCAAACTAGGTTCGTTTTTGACATTTCACAAGAGTTCATTAGACAGGTGAAAAAATGAAGACTAATTGCTGGGTTCACCGAGCTTTCGGCACCTTATAGTGCCATCATCAGGGCCTATAATATTACAAATTCAAATAAATACACAGTAACGTATAAAATTAATGTAATAAATTGCACATACTTTCCCAAGAATGAAGAAAAACGAATAACATAGAAAACTATTGTAAAAGCGTTTTGGGTTTAAGGTTATGGAGCACATGGCCAGCATACTACATTTTTTACGGTAAAAATAGACATCTATATAAAATTATAAATAATTATTAGCATACAATACTTATATTTGACAATGAAAACAATAATTTAGAATGAAGTTAAACATATAAATTATTGTTTTCATTGTCAAATGTATTGTAGCCATAACCATAAATTCAAAACGCTTTTACAATAGTTTTCCATGTTATTCGTTTTTCTTCATTCTTGGGAAAGCATGTATAGCATTTTATTACATTAATTTTTAATTGTATGTTACTGTTTATTTATTTTAATTTGTAATAAAATAGTCCCTGAAGATGGCACTATAAGGTGCCGAAAGCTCGGTGAATCCAACAATTAGTCTTCATTTTTTCACCTGTCTAATGACCTTTTCGAAGTTTGGAACCCTACATAGGTTATCTGCAGGTCGATAAACAAACATTATATTTCACAAGAAATTTTTTTGCGCTTAAGCATAAATGTTTAATTTATGCTTTTAAGAGGAAATTTATAGGCTGCAGTATCATTTTCAAGGCCAGATTGATTAATATTCCGTCTGTATATAAATCTTCTTGAACATACTGAGAATATTTTATATCCTTTGTATCCAGTATCAATTCATTTTCGATTTTCTTCTCTTTCTTCTTATCACGAGTGATGATAATCTAATCTAAATTTGTTAATAATGCAGTATTATGGATATGAACGATACCAACCATAATTAGCTTTTATATTTTAAACGACTGACAATATTTTCCTTAAATTATTTTAAATCCAGTTCAGAGTCGTTAATGTCGATTTTGTATTTTTCCAATTGCTATCTTTTGAAAAGAAAATCAAACGCGATTCGTTTAAGATATCTTGAGTCAATGGACTCGACTCATTTGTCGGTTGAATGTGTTCACGTGCGATTTTATTTAGGGTTCAGCTAAGGGATAAGTACTAAGATAATCTTTTTAACTGTACATTGTTACATAGTCACAAAATTGTATATTATTATAAAATAATAATGGAGCCTTTCTTCATTTGGAATTTTTGGCGTTAGCGATTTTTGTTTGCGCTGTTTTAATCAATTTCATTGAGATTTAAGTTAATTGAGTAATAATTAAAAGCCAAAACCACTGATCGTTAGTGTATTTATTGTGAAAGCGAGTTGGAATTAGTATGAAAGAAATTAAGTTTGTGAGTGACATAGGAACCTACACTATCAATGAGTATCTCAGCCAGAAGGACAAAGAAAATGAAGGAACAATGAAATTCACCCATTGGACACGGGTAATCCAAGAATCTCCTAACAAATTTCGGAAGAAAAGAAATTACAGAATGTGTCAAAGGAAGCAGAAATAAACTGCGAATCCTAATAGAATTCTTAACAGGGCACTGCAAGCTAAAATGGACACTTAAAGAAGATTGGAATTATCCAAGACAATGCAGATTCTGCAAAGAGGCCGAGGAGACGACAACACGCCTACTTACAAACTGCGCTGCTGCACTTGTCTTTGGGATGTACAATGTGTCCTCAGAAGAGATTCAACCATTGAAACCAGGCCTATTAGTCAAGTTTCTTGATGAAATAGGACTCACCGTGTGCTTTAGGCAGAAAACGGGGGATACAATAGCTCTTAAAGGACGCAGTATATTACACCCCTTCTATTACATCAACATCTACATCTACAAGTGTGTGGGTGAGTGATAGTATGGACATGTATGTATAGTGGGTAATGAGAGTGAATGAGAGAGTGAGTAAGTGAGTGAGAAAGTAAGATAGAGCGAGAATCAGTGTGTGTGTGTGTGTGTGTGTGTGTGTGTGTGTGTGTGTGTGTGTGTGTGTGTGTGTGTGTGTGTGTGTGTGTGTGTGTGTGCCGTGCATACGTTCGTGTTTTTTAAGGATTCTGTTTTTAGTCTTGTTTATTTTATTTGGCCAGAATTCCAATTTGTGTTCGTTAAAACGCAAGGTGATATGCCTCACTAGCGGACCTTTTTTTCCCATTATTGATTTCGTATCATTCAAGATCATCCAAAAAGGGTCGGTCACGTTTTACCCAATTTGATATTAAAATATTTCTCAATATGTCAACGGCTTCCAGACTATATTTGTAAATAATTAAATAAAATTACGGTAATTAAAATTAATGATAACATTGTGTGTAATTTCCCAATACAAGGAAATATTCTGTATTTAAAATGATCCCAAAACCCAACAAACCTATCCAACATTCAAGTTCCTACCGCCCTGATAGTCTCCTTCCTGTCCTAGGCAAAATTTTTGAAAAGCTTCTCATAAAAACTATTTATTTCAATAGATGAAACTACTAATAACTTCACCACCAGTTTGGTTTCACTCCACTGTACAGGTGCATCTTGTTGTGGACACTATCTTTGGAGCAAAATTTGTTCCGGGGTATCTCGATGTCGTTTGGTATTCGATCTGGTATGGCACCCTGGTTTGCTATTTAAGCTCAAGCTTCCTTTCACGTACCTTTGAATAATAAAGTCCTATCTGATAGACCGGTACTGCCGCATAACTCCTGGCCTTTTCTTCTTATATTCCCGTTAAAGCGGTTGTCCCCCAGGGCATCATCCTAGGCTCCTTCCTATTACCATATACACGGGCATTCCTTTGTTCCGCTACAAACTACTTAGATTACTTGGCCATAGATCTAACTTACACCTTACGAACAAACTAGTCTAGCAAGACCGTCCTTAGACCGATATGGATATACGGAATTGAAGTTTGGGGTTCAACAAAAACTCTGATTATTACAAAATCCAGTCTAACCAATCAAAGATATTAAGAAAAATATTAAATTGACCCTTTTACTTTTCGAACCAAGCAAGCCGCAATGACCACCAAAACCCAATTGTGATTTACATTTTTAAATTCCGACACAAAAATATCCTCAAAATTCAAAATCTCCACCCCAATCCACTTGTTCTACAACTTTCTTGTCTCAAGATGAGAGATTGAAATGCTAGGTGATTCTCTGTTCATGTGTAACATGCTAGATTGTCATTATGTCTGTTATCTCATTTGCTCGTCGCGACTAATAACCGCAGTTGTAACAATAATCATAATTATAAAAAAGTTAGAAGAAATGCAAAAGTGGTTGGTTATAGTTGTTTAAAGTTGGTTAAAGCAATCCAGATGTTGTCAATGAAAGTAATGAAACAATGAAAACCATGTCGAGCATAATATATTGTAAAACAAGAGGATATTTTTCTATTTCTTTCCAATTTAACATATTTTTTTAAATTATATTTCACTTATATCTTATACAATACAGTCATGTGCAAGTGTATATTAGTACTGTAATGTGTACAAAAATATTTGTTCTTTTAGGAAATTGGTAGGAAAAGGGTCTGTTCCCTATAGTGGAAACCAGCTAAGCAGAAATGGATCTGGACAATTTGGCCAACATCACCGAAAGTCTTCAAAATGCCACCTTCATCGCCGTGGAGAAAAGCCCTACCAATGCGCAAGTGCGACACGCCGTCATCACTGTGATTTATTTCATGGGAGTCATCGGCAATCTGTCAGCACTCGGTTTTCTTTATGCGTCTTCTGCGGCGCCGAAAAATCTCAGGCACCTCCTCGTCCTGAAATGTCTGGCTTTCAACGATCTACTCGCCGTCGTCGGCATGTGGATCCAGATGAACCTGAGGACCCTCATACCGTCAATCGCACGGAGCCAATGGTTCTGCGCTTTTCGGGTCATTTGGAGATGTTTTGGAATCGGATCCGGATGCATTGTCTGCATTATGGCCATCGACCGCTGGATTGCACTCACAAGACCTCTATTCTACCTTAAGGTACATGTTTAGAATTGTATCCAATTTAAAAATAATTTTCGAATATAAAAGAACAACTTCATTGATAGCTGACAGGTCTTTAACCACCAGCGCCATTGGATTCTTGTAGGGCCGGCTTTTCCATAGGCGATACTGATATACACATTTGTTTAATAAATAAGCAATAACATGTGACTAGAAAATGTGGTTTGATAAACATGTAGAAGGTCGGTTATCACCTAGTCTTCCGTCAGTTGCGGCTGGATGGTAAGTTATGTTCTTAATGTAGTCAATTCCAGAAACTGTGTTAGGTGTGAAAAGAGTCGGCAATCAAATTGCTTCCCTCTTTCTGTTATTAGGTTACACCAAAACGAGCAATTCAAGTTGTTAAGATAGCATTGGTGCCATATTCCGCAAATATATCTGGAAAAGAGGTGGCTTCTGTCCATCGCAAGAATCGGTCAATGATTGTTAATAAATAACAAAATCCCTGCGATTTAGGTAAAAGCCTGATAAAATCTACCTTCATATGATACAATCTTTTATGCACAGGCAAATATGTGGCGCATGAATTGTGTCGCCCTATTTTTATTAAAATTAACGAGGGCAAAAAAAAAAAATCTTTACTGAACAAGATTCGCTGAGTCTGAAACCCCAGGGTGTGAAAGGTTTTTGAAAGAGCACTACTACAGAATAAGAAAACTTAAGAAGAGGTTCGTCGTTTGCGCTCTAGCTGTCAGGCAGGATTGTGAGACAGAATTGAGATGGTTGCAATGTGATATCTACTTTTAAAGGACGCAGCATACATGCGATACCTAGTATAAGCGAGGGTTTTAAAGGGATTAAGTAGGAGGATATTAAAGTTTGTTCAAAAGCGAATATGTGAGCTTTATGATCAGTGTAAATAGTGAACTGCCGTTCTTGAAATAAGCAACCAATAGTTCACGGTCATATATGCTGTGATTGACTTTTTTTTATACGAATCCTAAAAGTTCCAAGTTTTTGCCACCAAAGGAAGATAGACCAAGGATGATGATG
Organism: Cimex lectularius; assembly: GCF_000648675.2. NCBI lineage: Eukaryota > Metazoa > Arthropoda > Insecta > Hemiptera > Cimicidae > Cimex > Cimex lectularius. Next base: position 473,681 of record NW_019392703.1, read on the forward strand.
ATGAATATGGACACCAGGAAGACGGGGGTTTTTTGTTCCCTAAGCACTGCAGCCTTCTGGCTGATTGTACTTTTCTAGTTCCTTAGTTCAACGCAGACGACACGATCCTTCTCCTATGGAGTACTAGGTCATTGACTGTCGTTGCTACATTTCCTTTCCCTGAGTTTTCTTTCTATCCCAGTATGTCTTCATTGAGTGGTTGCCTAACATTCGAAAATGATATAAGTGGTTGTTTCTTCCTCCTCATTTCATAACTACAAATGGGGTATTGAATATACCTATGTTCTATAGATGTTTTCTCAGATTCCAGTGACCTGTAGTCCTATCAGTCCTTTGAGTTTAACCCTGTATAACTGTAGCAGTGACTTTAGCAGTCTTGAGATTGTTTTAGCATAAGTTTGCTTGTCTAGCGCCCCTAGAGTTTACCCTTTTATCCTTGTGTCTTTTTTTGGATTCATTCTGAGATGGAGGATTCTGTGTTTGTTTTTGTTATCACGTATAGTTTTAGGGCCTATATATGGTCTTGCGGATCCTCCTCTTACCCATGTGTCTGTTTTTTCGTACCCGAAATTCCCTTGTGCCCTGAGTGTCAGATGTCATCAGGTTGATCTGTTTCCCCAGGATTTGTTGATTTTGGATGCATTCACTGACTAATTTTGATATGATTTTTTTACTCATGCTTTAATACCTGCTGGGGTCTTATAAGTCTCTTTCAAGATTTTCTAAGGCACATTTTGGTTTCACGCTTATCCAACAGTCGGGTAACCGATTATTGGGAGGAACCGTGCATGGGACGTTTCATACTTGTCCGGTAAAAGCCGTGCTCGTATGAACGTTACTACGGGCATAGTTGAGGGAAGCTGGTACCCCCTCGGCGCGGGTCGACTGTCGGTATAGAGGACCAAGCAAAAGTAAAGCGCGTTGGAAGTTTATGGAGGTTTTCGCATCTACCCTCGTCTGTAGTTCAAAGTTTTCTTTGCAGAATGGCGTCGTTTGAAATGACAACTATTGACGTTAACTGATTATGTTAGTACATGTCAGTACCATTTTATAGGTCGAAATTCGCATGCTTAAGCGAAATGCTTGGATGAGCTCATTCCAAGAAATTAATGATTAATTTAAAGAAATGGAAGAACTGCACTGCTACTTAATAACATTTCATTCTATGTTATAATCCTAGAATATAAAAATTGACAAATTAATAAGCACACCATATTGTTGATGTTTTGTTGACACAGACAATAACTGCCATTTTAGTCAACCATGTGGCATCAAAAAATAGCCCATCATTATTTTTCTGACATTCTTTGCTGGCATTCCTCCTCACAAGCAGTCATTTCACCATATATCAAGTCCAACTATTAACAAACTATCCTCTGTTTGGTACGGATCTCTTTTGGAAACGAAATTGTGAATAACCGCACAACATTTAACAATGTCAGTGGAAAATTAGGGATTTAGGTTTATAGCTCTGTGGTATATTAACCACTTTATTACTACTATTCCAAAAACTCTACGTACCTCCGTGTTCTCGAAATGCAGTAATTAAAATCCCTTTTTTCAATTGTCAACTGATGTCCCCTAAATGGTTGTAGAAGATACATGCAGAATATATAAAAGGTGCATCCTAAAAGCTTCATCTCCAACGAAAAAATATGGTGCTTTGGGACTTACAGGAAAGTATTTCTCTTCTGGGTTTCTATGTCTATTTTTCAGTAGTGATTTCCACAAAGAACATTCCTGATATATGAATGAATCACTCGTTGCCCAAACTGCCAACATCAACGTAGATAAATCTGTACCGTGCATCAGCTGTAGTCATCAACACTATTGATGAATACCTCTTGAGCTGTAATACATTGAATTACAGGGATGGACGATTTGAATATGTTTCCTATCTACAGCTCCAATGTTTTAACGGAAATTAGAGGTTTTTTTTAAATTCCAGCAATTTCTTCCAATTGCTGAGAGGTGGGTATGGGTATGCATACTTGTTGAAACCATATAGCAGACGTTTCTGGTAATTGTACTTTCAGCACAACTGATCTACTAGGAGTCAAGTACCCTACTGCTGGATGAGTATGAAACAGCCCAAACTGGGCTTAACACTGAAAGACATTTTTTCGCACTCAAAATAATTAAAAGCTAAAATAGCTACTTACAAGAAACTTTGTATAATCTTTGAGCATATTTGTATTATTTCTTGGCTTGCCCCTACTTAAATTACCTTATAATCCTTATAATAAGATACCTTTAAAATACTTTCAAAAAGTTAAAGATGTAGCATGTCTATATCTACATTATGCTGGTTCCTTAACGAGCTCAAACATTTTTATACTCCTACGGAGTTTTTGTTAAAAAACCACTTTTTATTATATAAAATGAACATTATTTGTTGGGCAAACAATGTAATTGATAAGGTGATAAAACAGATAAATAACCAATAAAATAGTGGTTTTTTTAATTTAATTTAATTTTAAACTGGGATTCATTACAATTTTAAAATATTATCAAGATAGTTAATAAGAATTGATATGTATTAGATTAACTAGTCGAATTAGGAATAAATGGACAAACTTTAGTGTTTATTTTTAACTTCCTTCATCATAATGGTTTTAGACCTTGCGAGACTGACACCCAGACACACTTTTGGAACGAAGCCTGTGTATGGGTTCAGGTGTTGAGAAGTGTAATAGAAAGGTGTCATTCTTTGGCTCCATATAGAGAGCATGTAAGAATGCCACCTGTATGAGAATTGTGCTTGAGCCCTGTTCCGATTTTTGGAGGAAACAGAGTTGTTTTATTGTTTATAGTACTAGTTGTTTATCCCTTTCATCCCATGGAGACTGAATGTATTTATTAGCAAGAATGTGTAGTGTGAGAGGGCCGATGGCGGATAATTGAGAACCCCTTGACCCTCAATTAGATTAATTATGTAATATGTGTAAAGTGTGATGTAGAACTATATATAAATAATTTGTATTTAAAACTAATAATTATCAATGATTTATTTGTTGTTCAATTTTCAGCACATGACCCTGGGGACAATAAAGAAATCTTTATTAATCCTCTGGGCAATAAACCTTTTGATCGTCTGCTCTCCTCTCTTTGGATTTGGACTTTACTTTGAGAACGGAAGATGCGTGCGTTACAAAATGGCGGTTCGGACATTGGACAGGGTGTATGCCTTAGTTTATTTCTCATTCGGTAATTATCCATTATTATATATTTGACATCAATAGTAGTCGCTAAATATTGGCCTTTATCAGGGTTTCTGTTGTGCTGTTCTTTAATACTGTGCAACCTCTCAGTCATGAAGAATCTTTCAGCACCAAAGCAAAAGAAGAAGGTGCTTGTAAGGAGGATATCAAGAAATCGCGATCTGACTTGCTCTGCTTCAACTTATGAAGAGCTAGCATTCGCTCGTCTGATGGGAGTACTTTGTGCTGTCATTATTATTTGCTGGCTACCACAGCTGGTGAGATACTTTACTAAATATTGATTTTTGGAGTTTATGCAAATTACAACTAACTTCTAGAAAACATACAAACCTCAATGTCAACATTACACACTACTAATTTACGGTGTAGAAGCATTTACGAGCCATATGGTAACCTGTTATCCCGCTGATGAAAGACCTTTAACAAATTGACCCTCAAAAAATCAAACAACTTCAGGACTTTAGGACTTAAATATTTACCCTTTATCCCATATGGCCAGCCCCCAATTTCAAGAATCCATACAAGATCTCCACCTTCCACTACCTATATCTGTTCCCATTAGCCTTTACTCCTTTTGACACCAAATAAGCAATAAAATCTTAGCCTCCAGAAAGCTTATGGAGTTGGCCCTCATAAACCCCCTCAAAAAAAAAGAAGTTTTCTTAACCACCTTTCTTAACCCTAAATTCATCCAATTTCTAAACCCAATAAAGCACACCATTTGAATTCCATTTGTTCCATAAGTTTATTGCCAATTCTTGGTTAACTTCTTTGTAAGCAAATACTCCCCTAAAATAATCTCTGACAATCAATTTGCCATTGTGTTGTAGACTGCATCCTCCTTTGAGTAGAAGGAATGCTGCTTGTAGGTCTTCCTCGAAGTCGAACACTTTCACCCCTGGTTTTTCTTTGAAACCCAAGGTCACCTCTTCACATTTTTTCAACCTTAAGTCCTACTTGGCCAAAAGGTACTTGAAAGTATGGGTCTGATCATCTCCTAACTTTGTACGTTCTCAGTGTAGTGTCATGTTCCATTACTGCATTCAGTACACTGCTGATATCCTTCCCATTCCGATACCACTATCCTAACACTCATGACACTGCCTTCTATCCTCCAACTCCAACCCCAAACCTTCCAGACACATCTATCTTGTATTAAACAACATCCCAACATACAATCATCACCTTCTGTTGCATCATTCTACCTCACACCTTTCCTACCGCATTGTCATCTGTTACTTGTGCTGTATCTAAACAAGTGGCTGACTTGGAATCCTGGATCTCCGTATACAACTTAGAATCTAGCAATATAACTGATGATACCGATTGCTTAAAAGACTACTGATCACCAGATCTAATCTCTCCTTCGACAATAAAATACTCATGTGCAAATCAACACTGAAACCAATATGAACATTCGACATATAACTAGGACCCACACAAACTTTCCAATCTCTGAAGAATCCAGACCCATCATGATCTAAATGTTCAATTTATAAAAGAAGTTGCAATATCTAACTACAAAAAAATTCCTCATTAACCTCCAATTTAACTATAGTCCTTATATACAACTACTGTCCTTCTGATCTCTTCCAAATAATCCCCTTGACAATTAAATAAAAGTCTGAGTGATTCAAATGAATAAATGATTTAAGAGTGCTATCACTGGATAACTTCACAAGAATTATTATTATTTTGTTATCTTTATGTGCTATGTTATCCATGTTACTTATTGCCTTGTGCAGATTGTTGTTAAATTTATAAAATATAATACATCTAGAGAATTTAAAACCACTTCAGATTTTATTTTTAAATAATTGAAATATCTATTGACGCTGAATTTATATAAATTTCTAAAATGTTTTAGATTACAATACCCATCTCCCAACTGTACAATGAAACTGAATGGTGCAAAATATTTATGAATCTTGGCGACCTTATTTACGCAGTTCACTTTACATTAGATCCTTATTTTTATATACTGCTCAGGTGGACATGGTTCAAAAGCCTCTGCAGAAAAAAAGTCTCCTCAAGGTAAATCATTTATTACTTTGTAAACAATGTTCTTACCGTGTTTAAGGATTATATTAATTAACTGAATTTTCCTAAATTTCAGGGGAAATTCAACAAAAACAACACAAGAGCTGTGCTCTCTCTGATCAACTAAAGTACTGTGAACATCCAATTTTAATTGTACAAATTGTTTTAATATTTACTCTGCAACCCTTATCTCTGAAACAATTTTGCACCATGAAAACAGTTGTTTTACAAAGCATTATCCTACTTCTGCCTTTATACATTTGTTTTAATATATATTTAAAATTAAAGTAAAAAATGAAACTGGCGATAATAATTGGGGAAGGAGGAATATTGCCATGTTTTTAGTTTATTTTGACCTCATCTGCCATAGTATATCAGTATGATTAAATGAGATCAATTCACATGACATTGAATTATGTTCATCGATAACATACAACATATAAAAATTCTAAATAAATATTTCCTTAATTTTTAATACTTCTATGAATATTCCATTAAATTGATATGCCATGTTACCATGTTTTTGTCATTTATTCTGAATTGATCTATTGCAATAGTGTGATTTCACTTAATTTAAATCTCATGATATACTTATATACGTTTTAACAACTAAACTAACCTATTTTACAAAAATTAAATTGGACATTACGAGGTAAAAGTGTTATGCAAAGGAACTTAGATTTTTCTTAAAATACCGAGTTACCTGTTATATATATTATTATATACATATATATATTTTAAACAAGTTGCTTGAAAACATGTATTACCTTTTGGTTTGATCCCACTTCATTTGATTTAATTTTAATTTCTGGAAATGTTTTTTTACAAAAGAAATTGTTTAGATTAATCTGAAACCAAAAGATTAATTTTTTGTCATGCAAGTTACAAAGTAACAAAAAGAAAGTAATTTATATGTGATATTAATGTTAAGAAATATTAGTTTATTTTAAATCATGTTATTACTTTTTTTAGAGCTTAATAATACCAGATTTTAATTTTTTTGAGATTTTATTTCCTTTCCATTCCCCAAGATGTGTTTTGTCATTATTATTTGATTGTATTATCATTTTTAAATGTTTTGTTACCAAAAGAATTTTAGGTAATAATAATTTTGCATACATATATAATTAATTGCAATGCAAACTTAATTTGGAATATACGACCCTGGAATTAAATTGATAGTTCATAAAGAAAAATCTTACAGCAAGAGTTTGCAAATATCAAGCATAGAATATAAAATAAATGAAAGGTTGATGCACTGATTACTGATGTCTGTAAGCTCAAATCTGCACATGCATATACATAAATACACTTTTTCCAACTTTTGTAATTTACAATAAATTACCGGCAGTCATCAAGAATCATCCACCTCAGGAATTGGAAATATGGGGTCAGACCTCTGTCTTATCCGTCCAGGCTCCAAGGTTTGTCTTCAAGTGTTATCAACAGTTTGGTTATTTCAACTACCAATGTAATCAGTACCTGTATTCATTCACACTGTCACTCATTCTTTCCTATAAAATACCATTCACTCAGTTAGGGTGGTTGAGCACTTCATATTCCTCTTTTACACCTATTACATAACTAATTAATTGAAGGTTGATGGGGTATTCAATATTCCGCCTTCGGCCCTTTCACACTAACATTCACACTAATAAATACATTTACTCTCAACACACATCAGAGATACAACACTACATACAATAAAACAACCCTGCTTCTTCCAAGAATTGGAACTGGGGACCCAGATATTTGATGATGTGCTCAAGCACAATTCTCATATCTGGTGGCATTCCTACACGTTCTCTATAGGGAGCCAAGGAATTCTACCCTTCAACTAGCTGTACACCTTAATGAGCTTTGGCCCAAAAGTAAGTCAATTAGTCAACCTCGCATGACACATCCTTAATTGGGTCGACAGAGCTCTTGATACATGAGATCTTTTCTGCTGATGCTGCCACTTCCTTTTAGTTATGTTTTTTAATGTTTTTTAGTGACAGAGGGCCTGATTGCAATGGTTAAGTCTGGGGGTTAGGACGTCCTGGCCTTAGTTGCTTCATCCCATAAGAATGTATGAGATGCACTATTTAAACTTGTTATTAATATTATAAACAAAAGCAAGCTATTAAATTAAGCACTTTTCAGAAATAGAGTTTTAAGTAAAACATGCTTAAAAAATGACCTACAATCGATTCCTGTTATAAAAATTATATCTTCTTTAAAAAAAAATTGTTCTTCCCCAGGCATACTGTACATCGAATAACATTATTCCAGATTTCATTTCTATTTAAACATGTAAAGATCAGTCATCAATTGCATTGATTAATTCCACATAAAAGGTGTGTAAAAAAAAGAAGAAAAAAGAAAAGAAAGATGAGATTGAAGTAAATTAAAGTTAAAGAGATCTAGTAGGGTACAAAGTCGTGTACAAGACATGGGATTTTGAATTTATAGGCCATATATCTTAGGGATTTATTTTAAATTCCTTCAAGTGAATTTATCTGGTTACTGAATGAAGGAGACCAAACTACAGAGGATGCAATCTAGCTAGGTAAGACCCTACGAAGGAACAATAAAGAAGTTTGTTCAAGTTAATGTCACAAGTTCTTGGGATAGTCTGTATATATTGTCAAGAGATTTACAAGTCACAGTCAAATGGATTAAGTTGGAGTTGAAGTTTAATTTGTCGTCATGTAAATTTCAGTCTGTCTGCTGAGGAGAGTGTTATTCAAAATATAGTCGAAATGTAAAGGTTTATTTTTATATTGTATTTGCGAAGGTTTAGTTGCACTGAGTTGGACAAGCACCATTCTAAGATAGAATTCAGATCAGATTAGAGGTTGAGGTAATCCTGAAGTGAGATAATGATTTTGTAGAGTTTGAGGTCTTCAGCAATTATAAGGAAGCAGTTATGTTTGAAATGGATTTTAAGATCATTGATGTAAAAGTTAAAGTGAAGTGGTGAGAGGTGACCACCTTGTGCTACCCCAGAGGTGACCACCTTGTGCTACACCAGTGGTGACATCTATTTCTTTAGAGAAGTATCTATTTACTTTCACAACTAGTTTTCTATCGGTGGGAATGATTAAATTTTATATATGTAATTGTTTTTCTATATTTAAATAACTCTTTAAATATAAGTAAACAGTGCAAGCCCAAATCTATATAGGCATATGTATGTTCAAATTAGGAGCGCACTGTATAAATATATTTTTATTTAAACAGTTACAAATTGTTGAAAACAAGTGAAGTGTGTGTGATTTTTGAAAATAAGTGGCACTTGGGACATTGACCAAAGGAAGTCGTCGATATGCAGCAGCATATCGATTTCTTCAGCAAACGATCCTTGAGGACTTGAGGTTCCTTTTCCTTCCTTCGAGTGTTTGTGTCAATCGGATTGTTTTTGTAGTTCTGATGATGTCGGGTGGTTCCAAACCCTAGTTTAACTGGAATGTGCATTGGTTCAAAATTAGAAAGTACTCGCAAGCGGGAAATGCCAAAGGCCGGTTACACTTTTTGACATTTTACGACTTTCACCACCTAGGAGAGGGATTCGGCCCAAAATTACACAAACCAAGTAAGTTTTATTTCCTGTCTTTTTCTGATTAAATTGGCCTATTTAAATAGTTCACGAGTACCGTGATATAAACAATATCTACAAGTAAAAAGTCACAGATTGCTTTTCAAACAAAAGATAGGTCATTAAATGTTTCATCTCAAAATAGACTTAATATACAAAAATTATGCTGTACCAAAGTAAGCATAAACTATAAATGAGTTAAATTCTCCAAAATGAAATGTTGAAAAAGTGTCTGAAAGTAGGAGGTCATTGTCATCATCACACCAAAAGATGTCTTGTAATACACCTTTCACCTTAAAGTACACAAAATGTACAAAAATGAACACACCACTTGACTTCTAGTATAAAATGATTAACGTTCTATTTCTTGTCAAATAGTACTTACTTAATTATTTGTATATTATGTTTTATCTGTGTCTGTTTGTAAGCATAAACTATAATGAGTTAAATTCTCCAAAATTAAATGTTTAAAAAGTCTCTGAAAGTAGGTGGTCATTGTCATCATCACACCAAAAGATGTCTCGTAATACACCTTTCACCTTAAAGTACACAAAATGTACAAAAATGAATAAACCACTTGACTTATAGTTTAAAATTGTTAAAGTCATATTTCTTCTCAATTAGTACTTACATAATTATTTGTATATTATGTTTTATCTGTGTTTATTTGTAAACCTAAACTTTAAATAATGATTTGTTTACTTTTCCTGTATATGTGTAGTATGTATAAAATATAAAGTGTTGTGTTGATTTTTTTTTATACTTATGTATGTTTTTTCACCTTCTGTACTCCCCCTGCAACAATTATTTTGGATTCCTGAGAGAGCGCAGTACCTGTATTGATGATGATGTGATGTGCTGAAATCGAACTTTTTTTCTGGTGTTCTATTAATTTATTTCAACCTGTTAGACAAAAACAGACCAACTTAGGAAATTGCCAAAATTCATAATGAAGAATCATTGAGAAAATCCCTCGGAAACAGAGAGTGTCGAGTTAGGTATAACAAAATTGACAGCTTGAACACCACAATACTAATTACCTGACTTGGCCCATTAACAGAATTTTTTAATAAACCTTTGGAAACAAGAAAATCAAGTGAAATCCACTTTACAATAGGACTAATAAATTAATTTTTTGTTATTGACAGTAACAACCAGCACTCATAATTATATGAATGTAATGATCGAGGTTGTCAATGGTAGAGGTGTTTCTTAATCCAAAGATAGTTATGCTGAACCTTCAATTTTATTTGGAATTATCCTCAGGGCCTGAATTACAAAAACAATGAAACTTGATTTCAGGACATGATAATACACTGTTAAATATTCATTTGCATATTTTCTAACAAATTATAAATACATACTTAAGATTATTTTACTTTTCTATGTCATTAATCCACTTTACANCTCACTCACTCACTCACTCACTCACTCACTCCTCGCTTTCCCTTCAAACGATGTTTTATTTGTTTTCTTTAAAGTTTTTGTTGTACATTTCGGATTACTTGACTGTTTGTAGTACCAGCACTGATGGAACACTTAAGCATGTGTACAATAGTGAAACTTAGAGCCCATACACAATTTGAAATGGCTGAATTTGATATAGAAACGTAGAAAAATATCTACAATAAATATAGATTGGGGCTTCGGTGGCCGCTCCGGTTCAGGGTTAAGTTGACACGGCTTTCATCACTGTAAGGTAAAGGTCCCGGGTTTGAATCCAGTGGCCTTCATTTGAATCTGACTCAAGTCTACATATAAGTGCTATCTGCTATATGCAATATTATTTTTGTAATAAAAAAAATTGTGATATTAAAATATAGATTCTTAAAATAGACCAAATCTATTTTTAGGATGACTGAATCCTGTGCAGGTCCGTTAGATGACAGAACAAAAGACGATGAATCAACTAATAGTAAGTACAATTTAATTTAAATTAAATATCAATGATTGTAAATATTTGTGTTTCTCTCAAAGAGCAAAAAATGATCTCACTCGTCAACAAGCTTCCTGATTTGGCTGCAATTTTTGATCTGGAAAAGAAAATAGGTGAAGGGACGTTCAGCAGTGTATATTTAGCAAAAACAAAACACGAAAATGAAGACGGCAAAAGAGAATATTTTGCGATTAAACATCTTGTACCAACATGCCATCCGAGTCGCATTGTGAGGGAATTGAAATGCATGCAAGAAATTGGGTAAATTAAATTTTATGTATATTTATTTATTGTTTGATTTAATAATTAATCATTTTTATGCTTCTAGGGGTGTAGACAACGTAGGAGGAGTGCGTTTGTGCTTAAGGTGTAATGACTGTGTCACATTCATCATGCCGTATCAGCAGCATGACAAATTTAGTGTAAGTTGTAACATATTATTGAAAATCATGTAATTTTTTAATTACAAATGTTTAAAATAAATGTTAATATCTTTGTTTTTAGTCTTATGTTATGGAAATGCAGATAGAAGAAACAAAGATGTACCTTAGAGAACTTCTAGTCGCTCTTAGAAGAGTCCATAAATTCTCAGTAATTCATCGAGATGTAAAACCTAGCAATTTTCTTTATAGTCGTAAAGAAAAAAAGTGAATTTTTAGAATTAATTAAAGCTGTATTAGTAAAAGTGTGTATAACTTTGGATGTGATTAATTTTAGATTCTTGCTCGTGGATTTTGGCTTAGCTCAAACAGTAGGAGAATGGTCAACTGAAAATAACGACAGCCAGAAAGAAAGTAAAAAAAGAAAAAGGGCTGATGAAGAGGTAAATATTGTTGTTTTTAAGTTAAGTGTAAAGGAATAAAACTGATCACTATTTTTGTTTAAGGAAAATCAGGAAGTCAGTAATGACACACCATCTATGAAGCGCCCTGCTCTTCAGTGTTTAGACAGCAACATCCCGGTGTCAAATCACAATAAGAAAAAAACCGTTGATTTTGAGGATGTATCATGGAAAAAACTCTGTTACAATAGAAAAGCCGAGAATATTACTTTCATACAAAATAGTGACATGTCGAAAAAGCAAGGGGAGAAACTATTTCTCAAGCCAAAGTCACCACAATTAAAATCATTCGGTAACAAATGCACGTGTGATGGAAAGGCGCAGATTTGTTACAGTTGCCTCACTCGAAGAGCCCAAGTTGCACCCAGAGCAGGCACTCCAGGATTTCGCCCACCTGAGGTTTTATTAAAGTATCCTCAGCAAACAACTGGTATACAATTTAGTCTTATTTTTATATGAGTCATAAAAGTATAATAATTTTTTTTATAGCTGTTGATATATGGGCAGTTGGGGTGATAATGTTATGTATCCTCAGTAGGACGTACCCATTTTTCAAATCGCCCGATGATGTCACAGCCCTCGCTGAGATTATAACACTCTTTGGCTCTGAAGAAATCAAAGCAGTTGCAAAGAAACTTGGTATTTATTTTAATTAATAATTAATGATATATGTATCATATATACACTTCCCTTCATAGATACCTTGAATGGACAAATTCTGATTTCCCGGTGTCTTCACATTAATATCTTCTATAATGTGGACACTTCAGATGTGGGCAACTTTTTCGATTATATTCTGATTAACACTCCAAAAAGCAGACATCAGTTTCTAGAAAATAAATGTTTTGTGAGAAATGCCGTTTTCCATGTGTGTTTTGTTCATCTTTCAGTATTTTCACAACATTCCTAGATTTTGATTAAGTACTTCTTCAGTCTGTTTGACACTTAAAGAAAAAATTAACATAATTAAATTGGGTGAAAGTGAGAAGCTAAGTTTGGCGGTAAAGTTTTCCATTGGGAAGTCTCAGGCAAGGGAAAAAATAAATAGGCGATTTAACATAAATTTTATATTACATGGAAATAATCAATCTTGCAGATTTTTTCTAAATGTTTGGTTCACCCATAAACCAGGATATATGCGAAAGGCTTTGCAGTGTTGGGGTTGTAAAATACCACTTTCTGGTTTGCTTGTCCAAAAAAAGCCTTAGAAGTTGCAAAAAATTAGGGCAAACAGATTTGAAAGCATCTTCAGGTTGGTCGACAAATTTAGAACATGGCATAAAATTTATTGTAAGACCTTAATGGAGGTACGGGCCTACGTCGTACAAACTTGAATGGAAAAACTTAAACAATATTGAGGCAATTTTGAACACAACATTTTGAATTGCAATGAGACATATTGACTATGCAGTTAAAAATGATCATTTAACTTTGTTCTTATGCAAAAGTATGCTTGATGAATTTTAAAATCACTCTGAACATAGAAAAGGCTAAAACTCCTCGGTGTTTTAAAGGTGTGTTGATACCTTGTAATCCCAGTTGTGGCCCATCTTGTAATACTAAACATTTCTTCACTCTTATCCCAAAAACGGACACCTCTGTATAGCGGACAATATTTCTTTCCTCAAGAGGGTTCATTATAGGGAAGTTCACTGTATAAACATTAATTTTATTCTTCTTTTTTTCAGGGCGTAATGTAATTTGCAGTGAAGTTTGCGAGCCTCTCGATTTGAAACAGACTTGCGAAAAATTGGCCAATAAGAAGCTTAACAAACTCCACCAATCGAAAAAATCACAAGACCTCGCACCCGTTGGGCTTCAGTTCCCGAATTCAGCTTATGATCTGCTTATGCGCCTTTTAGAAATTGATCCGTCTAAGCGAATCACCGCTGATGAAGCCCTCAGACACCCTTTTTTATCTTAGTGCAATTCATTATGCTAGATTGGTTAGACTTTTCTGTGAATGATTTGGTGTTTTTTTGTTATGAATTGAAGAAAGAAAAAAATACTGCTTGCGGTATGCAACATTTTTCAAAAAAACGTGCTAAAAATAAACATCTTGGACCAAGCTTTCTTATTATTCTATTGACATTTGTATACAAATTATTATTTATGTGTCGATGAAGTATATTCTCTTTGTTTTCTTAAATTGAAGGAAATTATAAAATTTAATTTCATGTAAAAAGTCACACCTTTTTGTTTTAACATGCATTGTAATATTGACATTTTATAGAAAATCATTGTAAGTTTGTTTTAATTTATTCGTGAAGTATGAGTTTCGTTATTCTTGGTTTTGAATGAACTGTAGATATATTCCATAAAAAATATACATTAATTAAACTTTAGTAAATAAACTGTGTTGAAACAATGAAAATTTCTCCCAATAAAGCTATGCGGGCACCAGTTCCTTGGCCAAAGCCCACACAGTTGTCCCTTATCCCGAAAAAGGTTGCTCAATGTGTCCCACATAATAATAGAAGCTTGTCATGCATTGGCTCTTTATAGGGAGCATGTAGACATACCACCGGATTTTACAAAGGTTTTCAGGCACAGTAGCGAGTTTCTCGGTCCCCTGTGCCACTCTTTCGAGGACATGGTTTTTATTTTTGTATATAAATGTTTTTTATGGTTCTGTTGTTTGTCTGAGTGTGTAATTAGTAGTGTATGGGGTGAGAGATAATGAATCACCACCGCCCCTCTGGTAGTGTGTGTTTAGGATCGATGGCAGAATATGAAGATACTTCACCAACCCTGATTCAGATTTGCTTATTAATGTTGTGTGAAAGTCGATGGAAGAATACCGAGTAGTGAGTACTCTACTGACTAACCAAAATGAGTGCTCTTTACTTAGGTGTGAATGTATTTATTTGCACGACTATTGGTGTTAGTTTTAGGCTAGATTAGTTCGCACATGCCTTGGGGGCTGAAATGGCCTAGTTGTCAAAAGCCCCGAAGCCTAATCCCATTGGTTGGCAAGCGACGACCATGGCGGCCAAGTGGTTAGGATGTCCAACTTGTATTTGCCACGCTAGAACTTTGCGTTTAAATCCCTGGCTTTTAAATTGATAATGGTTTGAAAAATGTGCAAAATGGTTTGACCCCTCGCCCATGACAACGGGTAATTGGACATTAAGCCTGCTAACAGATAACGATTTCCAGGGTTGATCAGATTTTATCATATCAAACAGCAAAACAAATTCAATTGTATAATATATTAAATTTATTATAAACACTTTAAAGACAAATTTTTACAATTATGAGTTTACATTATATTAGTAATACTGTTGATTAATCTGTAGAAGTTATATTCTGTGAAGCTGCGACGAGCATGTCGTGTATTTCTTTTGCGAACGTGACCTGAGTTCGAACTGTGGCTAAGTACTGAGGATAAGTGAGTGTATTCATATCTTGGTTTGGAATGGGTTCAGTCCGGGTGGGAGCCACTGCTAAATTTAAATACTTCTGACTGCTTGTGCCTTGATTTATACACTCAATTGACGTTTTCTATGAAATAAAAGATAGACAAAATATAGAAAAAAAATTACAGATACATCAGTAATTTAAATACTTACAAGATGTAGTTCAATTTGATCACATATAGAATAAAACTCTTCTATGCTTTTATCAAACCTCGGTGGGGGCACATCAACATTTTTTCTAAAAATATAACAGCTTTATTTATTATTTCATGCTATAAAATACTTGATGTTGGTTTTCCAATGAACTACTTACAATGTTCCAATATCAACAAGGCTGTTTTGATGGAGTATGTGTGCGGCGGTTTTTAAAGTAAGCTGAAATCAAGAAAAACCATTATATTAGTCAAACTAAAAAAAGTCCCTTTAAATTAATCTAAAGGAAAAGAACCACTTTTGGGCAGTGATCATTTATTGTTTCACCACCGATCGCAGTGCAAATTTTACAAGCAGCCTCAGCAATCCTTGTACTGAGCTTAAATTCATACAATAAGCATGCATAAATTATGGGTTTTAAAGCCATGAGAATGAAAATATTTTTAATTTACTGTAAACTATTTAAGACAATTTTTCTTTATGAACTTATTGCCAAAGTTATAGGTACATACATATGCATAATTGAACTTATATAAATCTTACTCCTTATAAATCTTACTATACTTACTCCAAGGCAGTCCCTAAGGGGTCCGATTAGGCTTTTGACTTTGGATATATTGTCAAGCTTTTCCTGTGATTGTTGCTGTTGTTGTTGCTGCTGCTGCTGTTGTTGTTGTTGTTGCTGGGCCAGGACCTGTTGACCCTGTGGATTAACCATGTTGTTGACCTGCTGTTGTTGTTGCTGTATAACTTGCCCCATGACAGGCACCACGGGGCCTTGCTGCATACCTGCCATGTTCATCATCTTTCCGAGGCAATAGCAAAATAAGTTAACGTCGAAATCTGACCTGAAGCGGTGTTTTATGTTGACGTTATTGAAACCTTCACGTTATGTAGTACTTATGTTGCCCACATACTATTCATACCACGGTTACTGTAATGGCTGGGAACGTTAAACGTCACTTTTAGTTCAAATTTGCTTCAAAATAATGTAAGGATTATTAAAAATAAATAGAATTTGATATAAAGTAATTTAATTAAAGTCGCTAGAATACAAAACGCCGTTGTCCCAAACAACCACAACTGCGCAGTTCTCCGTGCGTACCACCGTTAGTCCCGTTTCTTTGTTCTTCCCTCTCGTCAACACCAACCCCTCAGCGTTGCCAACCGTCCCAGTGTTGCCGCCGGTTCTCTTCTAATGTTTCGGAGGGGCGCCTCTTTTCCCTCCTCTTGTCCTCTTCCATAACAATAACTTTTTTTGTTAAAGTCCAAATATTTTATATCGTTTTGTATTTCAAGTCGAATAAAACAAAATAGTAAAAATATTTCAAATGACAAGGCAAAAACATTTCTGGTTAGTTTAGTTTTGTTATATTCTAGACTTCAAATGAACCAAAATTATCTTCAAATAGGCTTTAAAATTACAGACACAAGCTGAACTATGTTGTTATTACCAATTGTACATATGCACTTTCCCTTGTTGACCCAATTGAATTGAACCTCATCGTTCAGTACAATATTTGTGCAAGACGTTTCATGCCAAAAGAAAATCTTGTTATTTCCGACGATAGCGAGGACGTTCTGCTTGGCCCATTTTAACCCTTTGATTTCTGTGTTGTTGACAAGTATGATAGATTTCAACGGTGAGTCTTCCGACCAAGACCAGATACTTACAAAATCAGGTATACCAGGATTGTAGGCGGCAATGAATTTACCATCGTGGCTGAAAGAAGTGATAAACTTTTTGTTTTTAGCATGGTGCTCATCGCTAAAATTTTTAACGATGTAGAAATCCAGGTTGTCTAAATTAAAAATCCATTTTAAACACATCCTGTTGTGTTTTTCCTCCCATATATTGACTGCATTGCTTATTTGAAGTTTGAACTTGCAACTGATTAGAATAAGCTGTTTAAATGACACAGTCTCATAAATAATTAAACTATTCGAATATGAAGCGATACAAGCCAGCAAGTGTTTTTCAGATACCGCTATGTCTTTAACGCAATGGTCTGGGAGGCAATCTTTATCAATTAATTTAGAAGCACTCAGCACAGAGATCGCACGATAACTTTCATTCATTGCGACAAACACAACATATGGTGAGATAAATTTCAGCATTGAAACTCCATAACAGTTAATAATTATTTTCAGAGTCCACAATTTGGCACAGTATACGTGTAACTTCTGTGAGGAAATTGTACAGAAATAATCATCATTTGGGCTAAAAGAGCACAAAGGTTTTCCAAGCGTGTCAAGAGAACAGCCTTTTAGCTTAAAGTTCTTGTGATTTATGATATCGCAGACACCTGTGAACAGCTCCAAATCAGATATGAAGACGACAGCACTGCTGCGCTTGTTCCACAAGACCTTGATGACTTTGCTGTTTAATTTTAAATAAAAGGTGTCCAAGTCGTCCAAGTTTAAAATCTTGAAGAAAGACTCTGAAGAGTAAGCAAGGTACTTGGAGTCGGGTGAGAAACATATACTGCATGATATATCTTCAAAACTGTGTACGACGTTCATCAATGGGATGGTTCTGATTTCATGCGAGTTGTTGTATTTTGTTAGCAGCTTCAAACCGTCTTCTGACACCCAATGAAATCGAGCAACCAAAGGCTCGGAGAACTTTAAATCAAACATTTCATATAAATCGGTTAAAACTGCCAAGCAAAAATCTGTCTGACTTGATACTGGTTGGAATAAAACGTAAGAACAACTAAAACATAATAACAGAATGAAAAAAAAAGTACCTATATAAATACATATAAATAACACATAAATATAAACAAATATATACAGTTTTATTACATATTTACCCAAATATTGTTCATGTTAAAAAATGAAAAGGTCCAATACACAATACTGTACTTGGCATGTCACATCACTACCTCCCCAAATTATATATGGATATAAAATTAAAATAATTTATCCAATTGTACAAGTTTATTTGTTTCTGTTTATCATAAACTGGAGTTGGATAAACAACAACAAAGTATCGATTCGTTGATAACCTGTTGATTATGGCAAAAAATTCAATTTTCTCATAGCCATGCCAAGCATCATATTACACATATTTGGTTAAATAGTGCATTTATTTTATTTATATCTAAGATAAAAGTTAAATTGCAAGAATAAACAGAAGAAAATAAACTATGCACGATTATGGTTTAATTTATACTAATATAGAGTTGATTGCAGTAATAACTGTTGTTGTCCATATTCAAAAGTACCAATCCCAAAACTTCAACGCTCCTCTAAAAATTTAGCCTTATCCTTCAAAATTGCAAGGTTTTGTAATTTGCTTCCCTGAGTTTCCTTTTTATTTTTACTTTGAAAAATTTATCTAAGTTTCTAGGATACTGCAAACACTGTTAAAGCAAAAGTTGTAAAGCACCAAGTTGACAAAAATCCTTAAAGAAACCAATCCAGACTTGTGTCTTCCTCAACTCGTAGTTACTGTATGGAGTACATGGTTAAAGGCAGAGAAATATTATTGCAAGATTCACTATTTTTCATGGTCTACTTGACCAATTAAAACATTCAATTAATTAAGGTTTTTAAGTTGAGATAAAAAAACGACATTTGAAAAATGGCAAAAAGGAGAGAAAAATTCAAAAGGTCGGGTTGAGATGGGAAGTTAGTGCCTGAGGGGATCGAAGTCACGGTAGCTCAAGTGGTAGAGTAGCGGCGTATCAAGCCGAAGGTCGTGGGTTCGAATTCCGCTCGTGACACTGACTTTTTATCTCAACTTAAAAACATTAATTAATTTAATATTATTGCAAGAATTTCTACAAAATATAGGATGTTTTATCAAAACTGGATATTGGTTCAGCAGGATCAGTTGGAAAGGCCAAAAATCAGCCAATGTGAAAAAAAAACACTCATCCATAATTTGGCATTCATTTCAGCTAATGCCATGTGTATTGCACATGCAATTAAAAAATAAATTTAAAAAATCGAACATACATAGTCACGTATTGGTGCAGTTCAACTAACTATTAAAAAATGAAGTATGTGGAGGAGAATCCGGCAATAAAATAAGAAAGAAGGTGGAAATGTACTGCTTAAACATCCTGGATTCATAGAGCACCTCTAGCATCTTTTTTTATTGGCTCAATATAAATAAACAGCCATATAATGATGATATGAATTATATACATCCTGCATATGTACTTAGTAATATAATAACAATAGCAAAAATATCAAAATATTAAGCAATGTTAACAGAGGTGTTGGTAAATGGACAAAATAAACACACCACTCTTAAATTTTAATGTATTCAGGTTTATTCATATTTTGCATTGTTTCTTACCTAATTCTAAAGATACAATTATTGAGTAAAGAACATAACAATTCAAAAACAAATAAAAATGTAAAAAAAAATTCAAAAATCGAATGAGGTGAGAATTGACTTCAAATCTTCAGATGGACATAATTTCTTATGGAGATAGGGTAAAGATACGCATGCGTTTTGCTTATGGTTCCTCAGGTGGTATTCCGTGGTCATTGATGTTGTGGAGTGACATTTCCTTGAATATCTGCACCAAATTGGTTGTACGAGGAAGATCTCTAACTTCAAAGAGGTACTTACAAGACATAGTTGAACAAGATGTAGTGCAATTTGCCCCCACATCAGTGAGAGATTCTTACAAATGCTGAATAATGCCAGGCCTCATAGAGCACATATTGTGGATGACTACCTGAATGACGTTCAAATTAAGCTTGATGTGGCCAGCACGAAGTCCAGATTTGAACTTAATTGAACACACATGGGAACAACTTAAGTGATGAGTATGATGGCAAAACCCAGATTGTAACACCAAAAGAGTAGGAAATGGCTGTTCTTGACAAATGGGAAAGAATTCCTCAGGATTTTAATAGAAATCTTTTCCAAGGAATGCAAAGGCGTTTAAAGAACATGATTCATGCCAGAGGTGGAAATGCTCAGTATTAAAGGGGACAACAAAGATTTTTTAAAAACATTTTTATTTGTTTTGCTTTTTGTTTTTGTTCTTTACTTAATAATTATGTGTGGTGATTAGTGACCATTAGTCGATGATTTGGAAATCGAGAGATGCGGTCTGGTGTGATGTAGGTTTCAGAAAATAAATTCTTAATAATTATTATTCAGAAATCGTGAGATGCGGTCTGGTGACACCAACTCTCAAATAATTAACTCACGATTTCTGAATAATTATCGATTAACGGTCACTAACCACCCCACAACTTAATAATTATTTTTTCAAATTAGGTAATAAACATTTTTTTAATGTATTATTTTTACAACCAATTGGTATGCAAAATATGAATAACTCTAAATACATTAAAATTTAAGGGTGGTGCATTAATTTTGACCATCATTGTATTCATTTATTATTTATTACTGCAATTATTTATTTATTTAATTATTGAGATATTTATTTAGATAGTTATCTATTTATTTTTGTATATACAGTTATTTACAGACACACTTATAAACATTGCATAACATTGTATATAGTATATGTTGTAATCCATATATATAGAAGTCATAATTGACTGTATTGATTTCAATTAGTTATACTTTTTATCTAACTTATTATAATATTTAAATGAATTAGTTATACTTTTTAACTAAAACGAAAATATTTCAGATGGTTAGAGCAGTGGCATATTTAGCCGAAGGTCGTGGGTTCAAATCCTGCTTGTGACACTAACTTTTCACTTCAACCAAAACCTTAGATAAAAAACTTTGAAAAATGACAAAAAGGAGGGAAAATAGCTCAAGTGGTAGAGCAGCGGCATATTTAGCCGAAGATCGTGGGTTCGAATCCTGTTCGTGCCATTGACTTTTTTTTTATCTCAACTAAAAACCTTGATTAATTGTAATATATTAATTGTTCAAATGGACCACGAAATTAGTGAACTTAGATAAAAAGTTGAGGGGTTGGAAATAAATTTTCTGTTCCACAATAGGTCTATTGCGGAAAAAATAATTTATTTCCTAAGCATCATCATATTATGGAGTTCCTCAAAATCAGGATGGACTCACCATCAAAAAATTATTTAGACAAAAAGTATAATCAATGAAATTGTATTTATACTTTTTTGTATATTTATAGTTGTGGACTTAGTTACATTCTTAAGCATATGATTTTTTAAAAATAATTTCCCCCACAATCTCTGACATTTCTGTTTTTAAAAATCAGTTGTCAACTGTATGTTGTTTTTGCAAAGTGAATGTTCGTATGTGAGCTAATGATAAAAACTAAAACTACTGAACCGATTTTGATGAAACTTTCGCACTTTGGGTTTATGCTGGACGGGTTTAGGGACTATAAAACATGCGTATAACAAATAACAAGCGTCAAGATATACAAAAAAGGGAAATAACACTTTTCATTATCCCCTGGCAACGTTGAGTCTATGGAATAAAATTCATACTTACATTCAATGACTGTCGTCAGGGAATGATTTTAGTACTGATGATATAAAGATATGATCTGAACAATGAAAATTAAAAAAAAAAAAAACAATTTAAAAAAAATCAGAATACAGATTACAAATTCACATTTCACTATTTCACACAAAATCAATATACCACACAAATAGCATCACATATTATGTGAGTGTGAAATATTTGGTTCAAAATTTATATTTACATTTTAAATAGTATTTTTTCTAGTCGACATATGTATTGGAATTCACCCAGGCCCTGAAGATGACCCATATAAAGGGTCGAAACATCGGGGAAAAAATGAAAAAGGTGTTTTTCTAAAGTACAGTTTGATCGCTCCTTAGGAATCCAACAAATTAATAATAAAAACAATTTTCCCGCTTGTAGAGCATATGAATAAGTATTAATTTTGACATTATTAATTTTTATTTAATTTATTTATTTATTTTATTTTTTGAAAGGGAGCGAGATTTTTGTAATTTTGCCCCGTTAAACCGTTCGACAGCAGCGCGGCCAAGCAGGGAGCCGGCGGCCGGATCCGTCTTTTGGGGTGGGCAAGGACGAGTATAAAAGAGCTGCCGTCACCGTTCCACTGGCTTCCTCGAAGCCCGTCTTCTGGATGAGTTGTTCCTTTCAAAACGGCCTAGCCAATTCTGAGTTCTTTTCCAACTTCATTTAAGCCGTCGACTTCATACTGACGTGAAAATGTCTCTTAGCATGACAAGCGTGGTAAGTTCCCAAATTCAGACCTTTCACATATCTCGCGCATTTTGGTACGTTTAAGGCAAGACTAACCCTTAAAAAAATGACTTTTTTCGTCCCAGAACCATTTGTACAACTTTCTTAGCCAAAAATACCATGTTTCAAGTGTTTTCGCTTATTTCCTAAAGAATTTTGTTTCCATTTTCTTACAAATCAAACATTTGGGTTAAGACGGAATAATCTCCCTACTACATACAATCATATTGCTTCCTAAAATCTTAAATATCAAACAGTACTCAATACCTAACACTAACAAGTACTTAGTACTCTAATATCAATTGGCTTAAACTACTCTTATATTTGATTAATTTATACAATTCTCGACTTTCATTTTAATCCATGATATCAAAAGTGCTTTTTGAATAAAAAAAAAGTCAGTTTTGAAATTTCTCTCAACTAATTGAAAACTTATGTTCACTTTACATACAATAGTTACAATGTAATATTGTATATACACTGACAGGCAAAAAGTTCCACCCACTTGCAATATAACTTGATTTGTATATATTTTTATATAGTAATCAAAGTTTCACGTTTTTTAATGTTTAGTAATTGAGTCTTTGTCTAAAAAAGAAAAAAATTAAGGAAAATGAAAAAATAAAAGAAGGACAGATAAATTTGTTTTAGATTTTTAATTAACGTATCAATTTCCTCCTCTTGCCTTAATTACATCTCGAAGACTCTTCAGCATACTTTCTACAAGTCTGGAATCTCTTTGCTGGAGGTTAGTCCATTCTTCACGAAAAGTCCTTTGAAGATCTTGGAGTGTTTCAGAAAGTGATGGATGTGTTCTTATTCATCTTTTGAGGTTATCCTATAAATGTGCGACAGGGTTCAAGTCTGGAGAACGGGCTTAGGCTAAGACCCTGATGTTATGCTGTTGAAGGTATGATTGCGAGCGACATATGGATGGGATTTTCGTGCATTAGAATAGGATTGTCGCTGATTTCATCGAGGATAGGCGACGCATGATGTTCTAAAATGTCATCCACATAGCAAGTGGCCGTCAAAGACCCTCCACGAACACCAACTCAGTTCGACAGTCCGTTGAAATTACAGGCTACTACCTTTCATATCACCTTCTCCACACTCTTTCATGCTCATCTGGAGATTGTAGAGCAAATCTACACTCATCTGTAAAAAGTACAGCAGACCAATCGTGTCACACCACATCATCACCAGCAGAAAGTGACATTTTTAATTTTAAAAATTGAAATTTAGAAAACAAAGTTGAAAACTAAATAGTTTATTCCTTCAGAATTCAAATAAGACTGAATAAACATTTTCAATTCCGTAAACAGTAAACATTGAAAAATCCTTTTTCCTTGTTTTTGATTAAGGATTAAGAGTGTTTACCTCTAATTGATATTACCAATTTAAAACAGCATAAAGAAATATTTATTGATTAAAACAAAGAGACCAATTAAGTGCAGAATTTTCTTTTATTGAGAAAATGAAAAAAAAATCAATTGCGTCGAATTTTTTGCTTGTCAATGCATTTTACTGAATTAATAAATTTTACAAAAATGTTTAAATATAAAATTATGGTGGGGGGGGGGTTAAAATGTCATTAAAATCGCACATAAATTTTTAACAAATTTTTATTTTTAATCGATGATGCAAAAACCCTAGTTATCACCAACCTTTTGCAAATAGTTTTTGAGCAAAATATTGACAGATGGCATTTTGGATATCTATTTGGAGATCTGAGATGCGGTCTTGTGCATCTCTTTATTGCGCCAATGTTTAGATCTTTATTTAGTTCATCTTCACGGCTCAAAGTGTGTGTTTTCTGTGTAGATATGTTGTGTGTCGTGTTAAGAGTGTTCAACCGTTTGGGTGGTTTTTTTTTCCAAACCTACATCACACAAGACTGCATCTCACTATCTCCAAATAATCATTTATTAACTGTCATTAAAAATACACATTTCTGATATCCAAATTTTCAAATTTTTTTGCCACTTAGAAAATGTTCTACCAACAAAAGGAAATCAGACGCAATATTGGGTGCCTATCCATAATTAATTAATTTTGTCCAGGGTTTGTATTGTGCAGTGCGATCTTGCATTATCTTGTTGCAGAATAACGCCTTTTCTTTTGAAAATCATTGGGCACTTTTAAATTAACGAGTTACTCGATCTGATTGTTCACATTAAAGGTCTGCATCTCAGTTTGTCCAGTTTCATCACTTCAAAATGAATGATCCCTTGAATATTCCACCAAACATACAAAAGCACCTTTTTGGGGTGTAAACCTAGCTTAACTGTACTGCATGGCAATTCATTCGTAAAGAGCCACTGCCTGTTGCATTTTAGATTATAGAGAACCCATTTTTCAACTCCAGTGATCAAAAAAAAACCTTCTGTATTGTGAAACTGAAGCAAGTTGCATGTGGTGGACCAGTAAGCCTTGTTTTCTTTGGACGGACTATACAGAACCCAAACACCTGCTCTGCTTACTTGGACGGTCGACAAGGTTGGTTAAGAGTGTTTGACAGTTCCTCCTTTCTGTGACCTAACCCTTCCCCGGCATAAAACATGCACCTGTAAACAGTCTTTCCTTGTCCGAGCACCAAAATTCTGGAACTCCCTCCCTTTAACTATCCGCAAAGCCGCTTCTGTTATCTATTTTAAACATCTCCTCTCCTTCCAAACAGAGTGTATTGAACCACAGCTTAAATTTGTTCATTAATATTTATTTTCGAAGTTAATTTTCAGAGAAACTCTTTTTAGTTTTAACCCCTTGGGTTTTTTTTTTTTTTTTTATAAGTCCATTGTTATTATGTTGATCACCCCTACAAGGTTTATTTTTGTGTCATAATGTTATTAACTTTTAATTTAACCTATGTGTTATTTTAAGGTGACAGTCCTGAATAAATTAGTTTTTCTTCTTTCTTCTTATTTTGGATTTAGATTTATAAAGGCTCAAATATGCACATTTATGTACATACATACAAACATTTGCTGAGACTATTAGGCCTATCTCTTAGTTCACTGGCAATACCAGCTTTTGCTATGTACAGCAAATTGCTGGTAGCCTCGAGAATCACTCATCCCAGGTGTTGGCAGACCTGTCTTATCTGTCCAGCGGTTTGGTTGTTATGCCCCGTACTGCGGAATGGTGGTGGACTTTTCCAACCCCCCCTGAACCCAGAACTGCGTGGCAAATATTACTCAGACATCCTAACCACGCGGCCACTGCAGTCCATTCTCTTGACTATTTTCAGATACCATAAACCCTTTTATCTTGAAGCAAGACATAATATAAATATATAAATACAGATATGACAGCCAAAATTGTTATAGATCCAAAGATTATTATTTGCAGTTGTGGCATTTCGGACTGTTTTGGGGTTATATAAAAATCTGGGTCGATCTCATCAGCGATCAAATTATTTAGAATTCCCATCAACTTTACATTTTCATTTTTTATTTAGAAATCGTGAGATGATTCCAGACTGCATCTCACGATTTCTAAATAAATATTGATTAACGGTCACTAATCACCAAACATTTTTACATTTTTATTTTAAGTGAATTAACTGATCACTGGCCATCTGTTTATTTAACAATAAATAAATTATTATTATTTTTTTAAAATTTGTTCTTAATTATTTCACAAAGCAATATTGAAAGTCAAAACAAACAAATTTTTTTTAATTTATGTTGTTTATCTTTACAGCATAACTTGTACATGAGTGTCATCGAAGGAGTTATAGGTGGTGTCAGGGAATTTTTCCTAGACGAAGGTGTTGATGAACAGGTGCTGTCAGAATTGAAACATTTATGGGAGACAAGGTTAAAAGCGACTAAAGCCGTAGACACAAAAGCAGATAAACCTCCGCAGCCTCCAATTATTAACAAACCCATTAACGTGACCAAAACTGGCAATGGTACAACCCATTCTTTATGCATTTTTGAGTATAAAATTAATCCGACCTTTTTGTAAACAGTATCCGGATATATGATACAACCTTGTGGAGGTGTTCCAGTTCAAGATGTACAGGGCAATAAAAATGTTTCATTTCAAATAGCCATCCCTTCTACACAGCAACAGCAACAAGGTGGGAACTCAGACGTCAATCCACCTCGATATATCACTATTCAAGTACCTCCTTCAGCTTTAGAAGGTCAGTTAAGTTTTAGAATTAATTTGCTATTGATGACTATTAACTATAAAGATTTTAAACTTAATGATATAATTTTTTTTAGGTAATCAGCTTCATTCATTGTTGACTGGTCCAGTAATATCCGCTACAATGGGCTTACCGCCAGAAGTGGCTACTCCATTACTTCACCAACATGTATCAGCACAAGTTCAACAACAACCTCTACAAGGCGCAGGTAAGACTGCGGCATAACTTTCTCACTGGAATTGCAAATTAACATTAATTTTTGTGCTGTTGGTATATTTCACTGAAATGCTGATTTTACAGCTCACTTTGACAGTGAACAATCAGTAATTATGTGCATGTGCATTATGAATTTCCTTTGCAGAAAGGAAATCCTAAATTTTCTCTCTTCATAAACCATTTTTGATTGCCGGTTATATCAGGGTCTGCCTGTCTTTTTCTTAAAAATGGGTTTGATTAATGAGAATTAGTTTTTATTTCATTTTATTGTTTTATTATTATTTTTTTAACATGTATATTTTATAGCTTCATCGTACTTGATTTCTCTAAAGTCAGAATTAAATTAGTTTTTATTTATATTGATTAATGTTCTAACTGATAGTCTTGGTCTTGCATGTGGTACACAACCAACCACAATTAAAAACTTACAATTAATTCAATCTAAAATTATTATTAGAAAAAGAAAATAAAATAAAAAGAGAAAGAAACCAGTTTAGAACTTTAACAAGCCCCCTCCCCCCATTTTAGGTGTAATCCAACAATCAATTCAAATAAATGACCGTCAAAATATTGATTCCACTAAAAATGCTCAAGGATTCTTAGTCCAAACACCGTCTGGAACCGTAAGACAAGTGGACGGCCCAAATGATACATCAGATGACGATGATGAGGAAGAGGATGAAGAAGAAGAGGTCGACGACGACGATGATGATGATGCAGATGATAAAGAAGACGAGGAAAATGACGACATTGATATTGGTGCTGAGGAGGTATAAAAATTTAACCATTATTTTTTTTTTTAATCTGTACACTGAAATTTGATTTTTACAATCTCTAAGATGCATCCATACTGGGCGAGGAGAGCATTCGCCTATGTTCCCAAATGCTCTGTTCATCTGGTGTGCATATGAGTGCAAATGTTCATTCATGCTTGTTGTTTCTTTTAAAATTTTGCTTCTTGGATTTTTTTTCCGGTTCGAATTACTAGAATGTTTGGTATACCAAAGTTCGGATTAGGTAGAGCACAGTGTATCGGGGGGAAAAATTTAAAAAAAAAAAAAAATGTTTTATATATTTTATCAAAGGTTTGCTGCACCGCACCATATCACCCCTCTCGGGTTGCCTGTGTTTTTGAAAAAAGCCCATTTATAAGTATGCCTGGTTCAAATGCAGGCCACTGGATTTGAACCTGGGACCTTTACCTTAAAGTGATGAAGTGATGAGTACTGTGTCAACACATTGCGGCCACCGATGCCCCTTAGCAATTATTTTAATCAATTCATATTACTAGTAGTAATATAGTACTAATTTTCTATTGCATAATACTTTAATTAAATATTATATAAATAATATAAATATGATATAGATACAATTTTTTGTTTGTTAATTTATCATAACTGTTAGTTACAAAGTAATTAACTATATATGATTAACTTCCCCTTTTTTTGGCCAATTAGTTTAAATTGATTAAATCTTTCCCTAGGTAAAAAAACAAAAAAAACTGAGTACAGTAGAAATCCGTTTATCTGGACTTGGAGGGACCGGGACTTGTCCGGATGATCAAAAGTCTGACTAATCTGAATTTGTGATTTTATTAGTATCGTGTCATAAAAACGGAAAAAACATACAAAAGTGAACACTGTATCAAGTAACATTTAAAGTAGTAGATGGTTTTTATTAGTTTTATTTTTGTTTAAGTCCGGACACACATTTCTTGAAAAATTTATATGTAAAAAATACCCAATAAAAATATATGTAATAAAAAAAAATCTTTTCAATGGAAGGCAATATACAAACAACATGAGGCAACAATTTCTAGTGTTTTAAAGTAGTATACACTTTTTTATTTATTTAATTAATTAATTTTTTTTTTTTAAACAAAAACGTGCCTCTCCGGCCTCTTCAATCGTGTGACTAGTGGAATGGCGATTTGGTGGCCTTTACGAATTTTGAACAACAAAATAAAGGTCCCATAGTTGAATTATGAATTTAAAAAAATTAATTACATGCATTGAGAATTGTGAAAAATTTATACAAAATGTGTGGTGTTTAGTGACCGTTAATTAATGATTATTTGGAGATCGTGGGACTATACCTCTATACACTACTGTACCAGACCACATCTCATGATCTCCAAATAATTTCTAAAAAATATTTTAACAAAAGGATCTGGATAAATGGGTTTCCACTGTACAAGATAAGTCATGGATTTATATTTTTACCTTAGTTCACACATTTACCAATTTCAATTTTAAATTCTCATCCTTTTTGAAATGGTCACTACAAATACGACTGTGATTAGATGGTGTCCAATTTTGATTGCTTAAATCCATTTTTCTTTCAGTTCTTTGGAAAACTGAAAAGCTGGAAAGAAATTCTTATTCCCTCAGCGTCTTCTGTTCTCTTTTTTTTTGGTTGTTGCCTGTATACTATATCCATTTTAAAACTGAATAAGTGTTCCCAAACTCATGTTTACCAACTTATATTGAAACAAAAATTTAGTAAAAAGTTAAAAGCACTGTGTAAAAGAAAATGACAACGATAACCAAGCAGAACGAACGTTGTTGGGAGAGGCTAGGTGTGCTTACCTTGAGATTTCAGAATACATTTCAAGAAGACTTATGATATGATTTTTATTATTATTAGTACATTTATTTATTTTTTAATAGGAACCCCTCAATTCTGGTGACGATGTAAGTGATGAAGATCCATCAGATATGTTCGATACTGATAATGTAGTAGTTTGTCAGTATGACAAGGTAAATTGAATTATTAACGACCATCATTGAGATTTATTTTTCAAGTATTTTCTAAATGTTAAACACCGTTTCAGATCACAAGGACCAGGAATAAATGGAAATTTTACCTGAAAGATGGTATCATGAATTTAGGAGGAAAAGACTACGTTTTTCAAAAATCGAACGGCGATGCAGAATGGTGAAGGTGTTTATTTATCAAGAAACAAGTTAATTACAGTCATTTTAAAAAATATTTGGTGATGGGATTGAGTTCCTAGCTGCACATTGGACAGATGTGGCATTCAGTTAAACACTGCATCAAATAATTTTATGTTTAGGGTAACAACCATCTATTGAAAAAGTTTTTTTTTTTGTTCAATTTTCTGTTGATTTCCTTAAAAACATTTATGGAGTAAATTTTGGTGAGTTTTTTTGCAATGATACCTTCTGTTTTAAAGTCGTTTTGTTGGCATTTTCTTACTTATATGTTTTATTTCTTTTTTTTCTTCATGTTATAGCAGATTCTTTTGTAAAATACTCACCGTTTCTTCTTCTATTATTGTTTCTAGTGTGAAAAAAAGTCTTAAGCTATTTTATGTATATTTATGAATGAACCCATTAATGGTATTTTAGTCATTAATGTTTATGTACAAAAAATATAAAAAATAAATTTAAAAAAATTGTCAGATAGTACCTGGTTTTCGTGCCTTTTCCATTCGATTGGAATACGGGAAGATTTGATAAAGTACAGTTCATTGACATTTTATTCAGACACATGGCATAATAGCTTTAATTAATTATATTTCTAAGCAGAATAAAGCTGAGTGGCCGCAGAAGACTGAAGTTCAGTCTGTCCCATTTTAAATTGGAGTCTTTGGAGCCATCGCAGGAGTACTGTATCCTCACAAGGGGGGTTGATAGTATTTTGTGATCCGGTGAGTGGGGTCGAAGGGGCAAAATTGTTACAGTTCTGCAGTCTCATTTGTATCTGACCAGGAAGCTTTAAAAAAAAGAAAAAAAAATTAATCGTATTAATTTTTTTTCTTCTATAAAGCTTACCGGAATTTGTTGTGAATATAATACAGGGCTCCAAACAGGCATAAGTTTATTTAAAACTGCCGATTTGCATTCCAAAAGTGCTTCAAGTAGACCGAGGAAGTGGGTGTTAACCATTTCAGCAAGCTACAAAAATAAATTAAGCAAATGCTCAAAAAATAATAAAGATTGACAGATTCCAGTCATGATCATGAATAATCTGGATCTTGGGTGGGTGAAAAAACAAATTCAGTTTAATGACAAGCTTTTGACCTATTTTAAGGTCATCAACAAATGTTTTATAAGGATGATGTCAAATTCGAACGGAAATTCAGACGGCTGTAATATCAATTTATCATACAATAAACATAATTTTATGTTTGAACTAATTACAGATTTAGAGCGACTGGAATAATGGAGCAATTTTTGAATGAGCATCATCAAAGCTGACAAGGGAAAATTATAATAATCTAATACATAGAGATGAATACAAAGAGAAGATGCTAAACCCACTAAGTGATGACAAAACATATAAGGAAATTAAAAAGGTCTCCATACTCGTAAAAAAAAAAAAAAAAAAAAAAAAAATTGGTCGATAAACCAGTGGAAATTGGTTACATTGACAAGAGTAAAAGCATAATATTAAAAATCCAAAATTCAAGTTTTTTTCCTGATTTGAAATTAAATCTCCATCGTTCACTGGTTTTCAAATATGGTTTTGGTCACCCAATCTCTCTCCTGGTCTTTCGGTCTCCTGCACCATAGTTCAATTTGAGGACCATCTTCCTAGACAGGGTCTGTTGCTTTCAGGTATTATGCTCAAAAGCTGGATTCATTGGATGAGGGGCTAAAAAGCTGCGCTCACCGTCTGCAGGCGTAGAATGTAGAGAGAGGACCTTGACATTTAGGAAGAGATGAGGATCGTTCTTGGAAGCTGATTGATCCCGAATTAGCTGAGTGTCTTCTTAGTACGCTCATGAATGCATCCTCTTGCCTCCACTGTTTTAAAGAAATTTTTGTGTTATAGCTCCATAAGGGCTTCCCTCAATACCCAATGTTTTTGCACTTTGAGGTCTTCTACCTGATGTGCCTATGGCCTTATACGCCACCGTCATGTCTAGAACAAATACGCCATCCTCGTTGGTGGCAATGATTTAACAACGTAAGACCTATAGTCTGTAGAATTCAACCACCACCCTACAATCTATTGAAATGTTTAAGATCAAATGTCAGGCTTTGTACGAGAACAAATACAATGTAAAGAATTTATTTGAATTCATGAAAAGATAAAGAATATTAATTTAGTTGAGGATTCATTAATTTACAGTGATTTTCTCAAGAATGTTGAGTTGAACTCGCCTATTCAAAATTTATGTTAATTTGTAAACATTTAAGATTGTTTTACCCTGATGACCATAAAATAAGCCGAAAGCTAGGCAGTAACGATTGAATTTGTTTTTCATCAATATCTAAATCCAGATTATTCATGATATGTCTTGCACTTTAACAGACTCAATCATGTTCTGCATCATGATGACTCAATCAGTGATTATTCTGAAACATATCTGACAGAACGAGGAGATGGTATCGACCCTCAGACAAATAATCTATGCTTTACTCAAAACAATAATAAAAAATAATTACTTTTGTGTTTGAAACAAGTTGTAAAATACTTGGAGTGACTTTTCCCCAGAAATCGAACAATATGCTCATAGTCACTGAATGCGCATCGCTACTGGGTAGATTGCTGGCGGCACCTTGCTCTAAATAAACAGTCCATAGCTAGAAGAACCAAAATCCATCTATAAAATTGGTTAAATTTCAAACAGTACTCATTTATCTACCTGACAAAGTACAAATACATGAAACAGTGATGACATGTGTACAACGGACAATGTAGATTGTTTTGACTGTTCGGCAAAACCTGTTATTATAACTTGAACATGATCGGCAATATGGCATGTCGCTTCCTGTGGTACGGGTAGACAAGGGCTTGTGTGAAGTGCCGTATGAGTAAGCGCACCGATCAAAAGCCATGATAGAAGCCTCACGTGGGCAACACACTCCAAGAATTCCCTTGAGCTAATTAATTTGAACGATTAGGTTCAAAATAGAGAATATTTTTAAAATAACGTAAAGGGCATGTTTTACCCTTGTTGAATAGTCGGCGGTGCGTTGTACAACCATGGTAAATATCTGGACACAGATCTGTTGTCTCGGCTACTGCCTCCTCTTGTCATTTCGAGAGCCACAAACTGTGCAATCCCACTTTTCAAAGTGCCTCCAAAAGTGTCTTCACTCAGCCCCAAGCTCATTCCTTTGCTCTGTTAAATTAAAAAAAAAAAAAAAAAGGTTTTAACTGGACATTCTTAATAAAATAAGTATATAAAAGCACCTTTATTTTATCAATAGCCATTTTCAGTTTTGTTATTGTATGAATGTCTGCAAGAAAATCCAGTGCGTCTGTGAGATGCTGCCTCATGACTTCAGCGGCGAATGTGTTAAAAACTGGTGCCGTGTCAGGATTCGGATTGTTAACATCACCGAAGGCAACAGTTGGAGGCAATCTTCCCCCGGCATCCTTTAACGAGTCATAAATAAATTTTTGTCTGATAGCTAACACCATTGAAAAATACCTGCAGTACGAAGTTGATCAGTAACAAAAAATTCGATTCAGGGATGTTCGTTTTGAACTTTAATGCTTGCACCAATTCAAAAACTACTGTTCTCGTCAAAGCTTGTTTTTCTCTTTCCTTGAATTTAAAATACAATATAAGAAAACATTTCAAGTATTGACTAATATATACATCTATTAAAGTATTACTCTTGAAAATGCTCGATTACACAGGTAACATAAATCCACCAAATATTGATATTTTAATACAAGGTTCTGTAAGCTGAAACTCAGCACCTTTGAAAATGGATCCAAAATACTCTAAAACAAAAAAAGTATTCACAAATATGTATAATTAATAAATAATGGAAATTGTTTATTTTTTAAGGAGGCAGTTAAACAGTCAAATCAAAAATCAACAAATATAAATTGCTTAATTTTAATATATGACTAACTAAAGTAATAATCTCTCTCTCTCTCTCTCTCTCTCTCTCTCTCTCTCTCTCTCTCTCCCTCCCCTCTCCTCTCTCCTCTCTCTCTAACTATCTATCTGTCTAATCTCTAAATGCTACTAAATGTAAAGTAATTATTTTTGGCCATAGCAAATTACTGTAAAAAAGATCATATACAAGTTTAAAAATGATAAAATAAATATGAACAAATTGTAAAATGTCTTTGATTGAAGTTTCCAGAACAATCTCTCCTGGGAACCTCAAGTTTTACATATAAAAAATATGATGTAAGCTACAATATTTAGATTTAAAACGTTATAGTATTTTATAATAATCAAATTAGACAGAAGTTAGAAATCTCTCCAATTTCATCACATCTGTATTACTGTTTCCAAGTAACTACATTGCAGAGATTTAAATATGGTACAAGATACTTACGAAATCTTAAATTTAACAATTGTATATATCATAAAGTTTCAAATCTAAATTTCTTAATGATGAAACATTTAATAGATTAAAACATAGCATGTATGATTTTCAAAGTAGTAAAAGCTAAAAAAACGTAATCTTTATACGGAAATTATTCAGAAATCGTGAGATGCGGTCTGGTGTGATGCAGGTTTCAGAAAAACATTTTCTTTATCATGCCAACGTTTCGACCTTTATTGAGATCATCTTCAGGGCCTGGGATTTACAAACATTGTTTACGTTTAACAAATACATTTCGGATGTGGAAAAGCGAATTTATACAATGCAAAATATATTTTTTATATTCAATCAAAGTATTTCTACTCACTCAAAATGTTTGTCTTCATTCACTTTTCCACATCCAAAATGTATTTGTTAAATGTAAACAATGTTTGTAAATCCCAGGCCCTGAAGATGATCTCAATAAAGATTGAAACGTTGGCACGATAAAGAAAATGTTTTTCTGAAACCTACATCACACCAGACTGCATCTCATGATTTCTGAATAATTATTAATTAACGGTCACTAATCACCACACATTTATACGGAAAATTAAAATTTCCATCTGATGTACACAAGATTAACACTAGATATAAAAGTGAACACTTGTAAATTACAAAGCATGCAACTATGACTTTCAATAACTCTTTTTCTGTAAAAAGGTTTTCTTAAAAGAGTTTATATACTAATACCCCAAAAAAATGAAAAAATGTTTCAAGCCTTAAAAATTTTAAATTAAAATTTAATGTGTGGTGATTAGTGACCGTTAATCGATAATTATTCAGAAATCGTGAGATGGGGTCTGGTGTGATAGGTTTCAGAAAAACATTTTCTTTATCGTGCCAACGTTTGTAAATCCCAGGCCCTGAAGATGATCTCAATAAAGGTCGAAACGTTGGCACCATGAAGAAAATGTTTTTCTGAAACCTATCACACCAGACCGCATCTCACGATTTCTGAATAATTAAAATTTAATAAAGAAGTATGGTTAGATGTTTAAATGTACAATATTTATAATAAAATAGATGATAAAACCCTATTGTTAATTGATGATTATATATTATTTTTGTATTTATTAATTTCCTCCTTTTTTCGTATATGGTATTGTGAATGTATTATATTATTATTTTTTTAAGTTCAAGTTATACGTTGAGAGTTTAAAATAATGTGCAAGACTATATAGGTAGATAATTAACTTTATTTTATTGTAAATATGTAATTCATGTTAGATGAAAGAGTGGTCCTTGAGCCCAAATCTAGCATGATCACTCACTATACAGGGTGAATTGCTACTCGTGCTACAAACTTCTCCAGTAGATTCTTCACCCTAAAATGAACAAAAAAGTTCATATTGTCCATGGTCCGATTCTCAACCATTTCAGAGTAATTTCGCTTTTTNTCTCTCACACACACACACCTCACTCTCTCTCTCACACACTCTCTCTCTCTCTCTCACACACACCTCGCTGTCTCTCTGACTATCTCCCTCTCTCTCTCTCTCTCTCTCTCTCTCTCTCTCTCTCCCTCTCCCTCTCCCTCTCCCTCTCCCTCTCTCTCTCCCCACATTAATCTCTCTCTCTCGGAATCACATACAAGTCCCTTTCACTATCTTTATTCTTTCTCGCCCTTAACAAAATCTAGTTGATGGAATTTATCATTTTTAAATCAACAAAACACTTAGGCTGTTTTAATTTCAACGGTTACAGTTGTAGTTTTTAAAGTTACATTTTTAATCTCTTATAATTAAAGTAAATTTATGGCTATAAAAATCGAGTCTTTCATACTTTGCAAGTTGTTATTCCAGGGACTCTTAGGGTTGATAGCATAATCCTTAGCAATGGCAAAGGAGACACAATTTGCAGTTGTAGAGAAAGCCTGCGAAAAAGGACATCGATCAGCCCAATTAATGAAGACCAAGGCCCAGTTCCGGGCCCGAGGCCTGCTTCTAACGGAAGACAGTCCAAATAACAAGCAACATTGTGCAGAATAACTGGCAGAGTGTCTGGAAGTGTTTTCTTCGAATTTAAACTCTGTAGATAAATTATTATTATTAATTATAAACATTTTTAATACAAAATATATAAGATTGGTTACTTCAAGCAATAGCTGCAAAGGGGCGATTGGGTTTAGTTCATTAAAATCGAGTAACGCTTGCGCCACACTCCTGAAAAACTGCATTCTGTTTGTTTCTAAAACCATGATTGATTATTTTAATTCATATCAATTCTCAATGAAATAATTATAATCTCATAGAATAATTATTACCGTTCATATTTGTTTGGAACATTTGCAAGAATACACCGTTTGGTGCTAGCTGGTGTAGAACACATCTTAAAAATTGATGAGCAACGCTGATTGCTCCTCCAGGAAGGTATGTGCTGCTTTCATTTTGCCAAGCGTATGTAGGTGTGAGAGCTAGCCTGGAAAATAAATAAATTATACATCTGAAAACTAACAGAAGAAATATGGAATAGAGACTTGGTAACAGTCGTTAAAATTTCGGGGAGAAGCGGTGCTGCAAGCGCTGGTTCACGGTGAATGAAAGTTCCCAATATAACAATACACAGTCCCAATTCATCATCGCTGTATTCTTCTTTGATTGTTCCACATTCTCCGCATCTTAAATTTTAAAAGACTGAACTCAAAAATTTATAAAAATAAGTTGAATATACGGTGTAAATAATTAGTACACCTTGTGAAGCAATAGAATCATTGTAATAAATTTTTTCCTCAATAAAACAAAAAGAAGAAGAAAAAAAACAATGACGGAAGAATTACTCAAGTAATACTGGCAATTGTGCATGGTGCAATGTTACAATTTAAACATTGTAAATAAAGAAAACATAAAAAATTAAATGTCTTTTTGGAAATATAACAAACCTAACTTTGGTGGCTGTAATTCATAATTTTTTAAATAAAATTATAGAAATAAAATACAATAGTTTGAATTTTTTATGGCCTCATGCTTTTACATATTAGCCAGATTCCATGTAGTAGGTGTATAACATACTTTTGGGGGAAGAGCAGCGGGAAAGAAAATTCAGGGGGTGACGGTGGGAATCGAACCCATAACTGTGTGGTCTATAAGATGATAATCCATCACTCTAACCACTTGGCTACAACAGTCCCCATTTCACCAATAAGAATAATTGTCCACTTGGAAAAATACTATGAACTGGAGCACCGCGGCAAAATGGTGGTTGATGTCTGGGTACTAGGACACATAGGACTGGAGGGTAACGAAAAGGCAGACGAGGGGTTAAGGCTGGGACGTCCCAACTCTGGACTCAACCACCATGGCTGCTTGATGGTAAAAATACAAAAAAAAGTGGCAGTATTGGTGGAGAAGCTCTCATGTATCAACAGGTGGCACTTGGAGGATCTGACCCACAGAAGAACTCATGGCCATGTGAGGTTGATTACATGGACACTTTTGGGTCAAAGTCCATGTATATTCCAGCAAGTAAAGAACGGTTACTCAATGAGTCCACTTAATTGAAGGGTTCCACTCCTTGGCTCCATATAAAGAGCATGTAGAAATGCCACCCAATATGAGAATTTTTTTGAGGAAACAGAGTTGTTTTATTGTGTATAGTACTGATATTTTTGTGCTCAAAGTGTGTGTTGAATATTGAGTACCCCATTGACTTGAATGTCGACTACTCCACCAGCCTGAGCGAATAGTATGTAAATAGGAAAGAATGTATTTGGCTGAAAAGACCTGGCTGCAGTTAGCCCCAGGAGTCCAACCTCAGCGGCTGTATGGATAAGATCGAGTTATGACCCCAGACAGCCAACTCCCTGGGTGGGCGATTTTCGAGGTCATAGGTGTTCATTAAGTTACAAAAACTGAGTAAGTAAGAATATAGTAGAGGGGCATCAGTGTCTGCAACGGTTTAAGCATTGGCCCGGGCTCATCACTGTAAGGTTAAGGTCCGGGGTCCCAACATAAGTAAAATTAAGTTAATTATTAGGGATACATATAAACAATGTAATAATATAAAAACAATAATACTAATTTCCAGAAATAAAAGTACATGATTGTTGAAATGTCGTGACACTAAGAATTGTCAGTTTTAAATTTATTACCTGACTTCTAAATAATGGCCTAGTAAAACTAGAAATAATTAAACACCATTTTTTTTAAATATATCAGAAGTAGTTTTTACCTTTCATAAACACATTCATCTCCTACTCTGTAGTCACTTTGTTTTAAGTCAAAAGAAGCATGACAAGCCTGTTGTGCTGCCGTATCCATGGGTGCATGTACCCCATACCTAAGTAAAAAAAATTAATTATTTTATCAAAATGTCATGAAAGGAGATCATAAACATACCAAGTTCCACCTCTATGCTCATGATCAGCACTTGTATGCGGCGTTAATGAAAAAGGCCCTCCTCTTTTATTTTTTGATTTGCGGATATTTTCCTTGTTTTCACCTATTTGTGTGTTCTCTTTATTCAAGACGATTTATTATTATGATTGTATGATTTCCTTTTATTGTACATTAACTAACCTGCGTTGGGAACTGGCTTTCTATAGAATACGTGGTCCGTATCAGAAGTAAGCTGGGGTGGAGGCGATTCTAAGGCGACTTGTTTACATAATCGCCTAGGACTTGTAGTTCGGCTTGCCTTAAAAATGATTTGATCCTTGGTTTCAAATAATTTTAAGCATAATGTTAGATCTTTAAGATAAATAAAATATTTTTTACATGAGATGCTTGAAGATCACTTCTTTCAAAACTGTCTTGTTTTGAGACTGGTGACAATGAAAGAGAATCCACCTCTGTGGGTGTCCGTAACGAGCTTAGATGGTCAATTTGTTTGTTATCTGATAAATACAAAAGTTAAATACATTTTGATATATAAATAATTTATTTATTACCATGTACGCCCAACACTTGTCTGACATGCTGGACAAGATTAGCCATGGTATGAGGCGCTCCAATTGGCAAAAGACGTTCTTGCTGGGGAATTTCGAGTTGAGTTACGCTGCTGTGAGATGTCGAATCAAAAAACGAGCTGTTTTCGGTGTCCAATTCAACTGGAGAGCCTTTAAAATAAATGAAAAATACATTTTTTCATGTAGATGAAGATACATTGCATAATCTTTTCCTTAACATTTTTAATTAGTTAAAGTAAGAACATAAAATTAATCGTACCAACGGTAATGATATCCATTTTTGATAGAGGAGAATCTGGTGATCCATAAGCACCATACCCTTCAGTCCTCGGTGATTTTGGTAATGGTTTAGGCACTGAGACAAACAGAATGTTATATAATAAATAATTGTTAAAAATTAATACATACACAATATTTATTCATTTGTTATTGTTTTGTGTTAATCGTTGTGTTAATCAACATTTCTACTAACAAAGGAGGAATAGAAGTTTACATCATGTAATACCAAGAGGATAATGTGTCAGTTCATTTAGAAAAAGTGTCTTGAACAGTTCACAATAAATTATAAAATATTTTCTTTCTCATGGCTTCAAAGCTCATAATTCATAAGGCACTATGGCGGCCAAGGCAGCCCGTAAAGTTGCACTGCATTCGGTTATGAAACAATAACTGAGCGTACAGCCCAAAAGTGGTTCAAAAAGTTTGCTTATAGGTATGAGGGGATTGAAAATGAATGATGAGAAGTTACTGCATTCGATTCGTGTCAAACATGTCAGAAGCTTACCAGAGTGTTCAACATAAGTGATGAAAAACATTCACTCTACCTTACATCAACATGAGGACATGTGGAAGCTGAAATTGTACAACGGTATCAAGCTAAAGGCTCTAAGCGTTTGTCTTTCATTGCTTTGACGGCAAAAAAGTAGAGGTGTTTTTTTGACTGGATTGTCACATGTAATGAAAAATGGATCCTGCGCAGTAACAGCAGGAGGTCGTACCATTGGCGCAAAAATTGAATATATTCACTAACAAAATGCTTTTAGTTTCGTGGAGTATTCTTTTAAACTTTATGAACCACTTTTTGGCAGTGCGCTCACTCATCGTTTCATCACCAGATGTGGTGAAAATTTTACGAGCTGCCTTGGCCACCAGTACTATCATTTCCCCAAGAGCCAAGCGATTTCCAAAATTCTTGAAATAAAAATTCTTTCTTATTGACAAGGAAAAATAAAATTTATGTTGGCAACCAGCAATAAAAAAATAAGAACGTTTGTAATGAAACAAAACAAAAATAAAATTATAATAAATAAATTAAAAAATTTGATGATTTTTTTCTATTAAAGTTATAATAATTAAAAAATATTTCTTTGATAAACAAATTTAATTCAAATCAATTTCCCGTTTTTGTTTTTGACTTAAACAAATTGAAATGCTTGACAATTAAAATTTTCAATATGAAAAAAAACCTGTCCAAAATCAAACCATTACACTTATGGGGAAGCCTTTTAGAAAGGTGGACTGGAGCTTGGCACAATGTGGTTTTTATGCTAAAACAGGCTGTATGAGTCCTCAGCTGGAGCGCATGTCCAAAGTCCATGAGACTCCATGTCGCGAGTTCATCAAAGGTGTCGTGATCTTGCTAAAATTCACACAATAAGTGCACACAAATTATGGGTAAGAAAGAAAATAAGTTACAGTGAACTGTACAAGTCACTTCTTCTTTATGAACTGATAATTATAGTCTTGGTTCAAATCATGTAAAGACCTAATGAACCTAACCTATGTAAGTAGAAATAGTTATTAATGGTATTAAAACAATAAATGAAAAATAACTCAAACTTTTCTGGTTACAGTTATATACCTTGTCTACTAGCACCAATTGGCAATAGGCGCTCCTGACCGTGCTGTGTGGCTAGATGTTTAAAAGGTTGTTCCATTTGCCAAGGTGGGTAAGTGGAAGGTGTCGGTGTTGGAGTTGATGATGATGTAGATGTTGACATTGTGTGCTGAAGACTGATTTCAGGTCTTAAAGAAAAATATGTTATTTTAACATTTTTATATTTATTATATAGACAATCTTACTTGCTATTTGGAGCAATTCCTGGGTCTTGAACGACAAGGGGATTTGTCACAGTTGCTACCGCCAGGTGTGGTACTTCTGAATGTTGTGCACTCACAGGGAATATTGATGACGACACTAACATTTTCATGCCTTCCTTCAACCCTAATTTTTGCACCAAGTTGTCTCTGTGCTCATGCTACATTAAATCATAAAATACTTTCTCAATTAGTTATCAAAATTCAGTATAGAATTTGGTTACCTGAGATATTTGGTTTTCTGTGCTGCACAACCAAACTGGACGTTGGAATTTTTCGCCTCGTTTTTTTTCAACATCTTCCAAAACTTCTTCAAAGGAACCCTGGAAAGTCAGTAGCTAAAGAAGTTTCATTCTTAAATAATTATTTGAAAATGAATAGTTTTACATGAGAACTGCCATGAACTGTACTATCGGATTTGTAGCTCTCTGGAATTGCTGCAATCTCAGATTCCGTTTCTTCCGCTTCAGTTGAGTAACTTTAACAATTTCGATAATAGTAAGCACTAAACATTTTTTTCCAAAAAATCTTTTCAATTATTTACAAAAATATGAGTACCAAATCAAAACAAATTGTTCAGTAACTTTCATAAATAATTAAAATTAAAATACCTGTACTCTGGAAACCGGCGAGTGCTTAGTTTCCCCTCACCCTCGTTTATATCCTCCTCCCAGTGGGTTTCCATTGATCCTGGTGCTTTTTGATACAGACTACCACATCCTTTAGTCTTTATGCTGCTAACATGGGATCCATTCCCTCCAGAATACATTGGTGACAATGGCGGAGTTTCATAACGCTCATTGTGATCACCGTCAACACCCAAAGAAGGTTGACTTACATCTAAAGTGAATACTTATAATGAAAACACTGTTTTCTTATTTCCATTTTTTTTAGGATAACACTCTTTCATCATGTACAAGTTTCTTTTTAAATTAGCGCTTGTAATATACAAGTTTATATTTAAATTGAGTAGTGTGATAGCTAGTTAGATAGAACTTTAAATTGTTAGATATGTGATGATGTAGCTGTAGCTAACTGTAGCTTGATCACTTCTGATTATATTGGTCTGCCTAGACTCATTAATTTTTTTTTCAAGATGGTAATGATCAAAAGTTGCAAGTATAACTTTAATCAGTAAGTTTTGAGAGGTATGGACGATGTTGACTTGAGGAGGAAATCACCAAGA
This sequence comes from Cimex lectularius, assembly GCF_000648675.2. NCBI lineage: Eukaryota > Metazoa > Arthropoda > Insecta > Hemiptera > Cimicidae > Cimex > Cimex lectularius. The sequence goes on from NW_019392703.1 coordinate 515,916, forward strand.
CAAAACTGGACTTAAAATTTAACGTTTTGAACCATCTTCAGCATCATGTTAAACTAGTAAATTTTAATGACATAAATATTCATAACACGAATAGATTCTATGAACATAGACAACAATAGATTAAAAACCATATATAATTACCTCTTGAGCGGGTAGAAACATTAATTACTAACGTGGTCGGTATTCGCTTACAGACATGATGCTGGGCATCTAGTGAGTTCAGAACAATTCTTACCAAGCTCTGCACTTGGGTACTTTGCGGTGGCTGGCTGTATTGATACTGCAGAAAACAATTTTTTTAACAACTTACAAAAACATCGGTTTGTTCAGACTTACTTTGTAAAGAAAGACAAGTGTTGACATTAGCCAGGATCTCCTAACATGGGGCTCTAAGTACCACAGGCTGTAAGTTGGCACGGTTTGACAGTCTGGCGAATAATGCGGCGGGCAAGGGCAATAATGGAGAAGCAGCAAACATGTATTCATCAAGAGTCCGCCCATCAGATGATTTTGATCAAGAACTTGCGGTAAATTGTATATAAACACATTAAACACCCCACAAGATCTAAAGCATAATTTTATACGTAATTACATAAATTTTAATGTTAAAAGGAATTTTTACCTTAGTTTATTTGGTGGTATGTGAAAGCCTTTTTCATTTTGATTATATCCCAGTAATAAATAAAGATGTTTTAATACAACGCTTTGAGTCTTAGCAAGAATCTTTTCATCAGAAGGATATGCCTATAAATTAAAGAAATGATAAATTAATTTAAATTAATATGTTAACAGAAAAGATACCTGTTCTGGCCGTGATAAAAATTGTAAGAATAAAAATATGAGAAGATGCATTGTCTCTTTGTCAGCTTCTTCTAAATCCAAAACCCTATGCAAAAGGCCGGCGAGGTTGACATCGTCTCCAGGGTTCATAGCGTGTATATGCCCATCTAGCAATAAAGACGACGAATCAAATTTAAAATCAAATTCGCTTCTGAGAGAATTTCATCATGCATTAAATTTATTGAGTAAGTATTCAATTGAAATGAAATGTAAGTTGCAAGAATAAAACTTGGATTTTTAGTTTTCTGAGTTTGTTCTGAGGAAGAGTTTCAAATGGTTTAACATTTATATGCTTACTAGGACATTTAAACATTTTCCCAACAAAAAAACTCCTACAGGGATGAAATTTAATGAACGATTGTAACAAACAGTAGAATGATAAAGGGAACATTTACATAAATTAATACATTTATGACACCAATTAAACATGCCTTAAGCATAAAATCTCAAAGGATATTTTGATACTGAATTGAATTGTCTTTTTCCAAAACATGCTAAGTTTTGAAACATTGATTAATGTTACGTGCAATGTTGTATAATGATGATGTTAGATCAGACTGAAAATGAAGTAATGTCTTTTTAATACTTCTTGTAACAGTTTAAAATTGGTGAGTATAGAAAATGTTCTTGTACAAAAAAATGTTAGTTAGTTTATTGTAGTAAGTCATTACTATTTCCTTGATTACTTCACAGCTATTTTTATACCAGATAGACATTTACGCATTTATCGATGCACAGTTGAAACTGAAACATGCATTTGGAACAATTAAAGCTTTATATAACTCAATTTCTCTCAATTTGCTAAATATGATCATTTAAAAAATTTTCTTGTGTTCAATGTCTACCTGGCGGAACCACTGTGTTATTTGGTGGCATAGAACCTATCAACTGACCCAGTCCAAATCTAGAAGTTTTCCTTTTCAATATCGGGGCCGAGTATTGCCTGCTGTAGACCTTTTCCTTTTCTAGAAGGATGAAAAAATCATAATATTGTAAGTAGCAATCAGAAGTGATAATTATTATAATAAATTACCCTGATTAAAGAACCACTACAGTGATCAAATTTTACTGACTTGGCATTAATAAATACCTTGTTTAGTATCCTGACGGGGCACCATAGTCGCTGGTGCGGACATTGTTCTTTTGTAGGGCCATTTCGAGCCAAAACTTGCGCTTAGAGTCTTAACTGAACTCGAATCGGATTGGGACAATGCTTCTTGGGCTCTTTGCAGTTTTCGCATAAACGTTTCACTCATCAGATCTGTATTTCTCAAATCTGGCCACAATTTTCATTCATGAACTTTACTAATTTGTCTCCTAACTTTTGATGATTAATACATGTAAGAAAGTGATGAATAAAAAAAAATCATATATAGAAAAGTCACCGGAATGTGAATGACAATGTAGCTAAACAATTTCTTCCTGTTGACATTTTAGGTTTACAATTAAAGAAATTTTGACATACTACTTGACAACATTCAAAAAATGAAATAAATAAAAGTCACTGGTAAAAAATAAAAGTGAGTGGAAAGTAAAATGAAAACAAGAACTTATTTCATAAAGAAAGAGCCAAGACAAAAATCCAAGTGAACAATCAGGCATTTTTGTAGAAACGTGGTAACAAATGCAGTAACAACATATTGTAATTTTTATACCTCGTAAATATGTAATATCTCCCGTTTTTTCCAAATTGATCTGCGCTTCTAGAAACAGAGTGTCAAATCTGTTTAGAAAAAATTCCCATGTCAGTATGTGGCGATCGCTCAGACAATTATGGAGTTGATAGAGAGACTGAAGTACCATCGGTCTATCGACTATCACTGAATCAAATTGACTCTCTAAACACATTATTAAACTCTAAAAGAAGAAAGTACAATTAAAAAGTAAACATTTTTGTACTTTAATGAAATATTTACTTTGATTGCTGTATCATGAATCGTCCCAAGATATAGAGTTGCACGCTGTGCCACCTGAACATTAGAATCATCTAAACTTGAAATCAAATAGCAAAAAGCATTTGTCAGGGCCCCTTGCAACCCAAAATTAGCCCTGAGCGGTGTTGAATCCATAAAGCGAACAATAACAGTCACTCTTTCAACTGAAATTTTAATAAAATAATATAAATAAATAGAAAAAATTGTCTCCCTTTATTTATTAAAACTGGTCTTACTAGACCAATTATAATTTCAGAATGATAGCGATAGGAATAAAAGAGGCAGCCTGTAATTCACTGGCAAGCTTTGTTAATCAACCTCCACAACCTTGCCAGCTTCCTTGGGTAGGATCTCGCTTGCAGCTTTCTCCCTCTAAGTTACAAGAATCTGCACCAACATAGACCTTCACAAAAATATAAAACATGTTCTTCTTTTTTTCCTAGCCATATCCGCACAGAGTTTTTTCTTTCTGTACTCTTATCTAGTTCATGAGTCTCCTTAGGCGACAGAGCCTTGTCAGGAATCTAACAAGAATCCTGTTCTGTTGCAGTTATCTTCCAGTAATTCCTTTGGTCTTGTAGCCCTTCTATGGAATCTCTTCATGGGCCTCATGCCTAGGGTGTTGTTCCACCAGGTTTTGGACTCATTAAGGATCCATTTTTGGATTAATTCATGTTTTGTGGCTAGATGCTAGGCCCCTGTAGGGTCGGGACCTAGAGAATTTATACTCATTTTTGGCCTACATTTCGATTTTCTCATTACCTTTATGTCCTCAATGCCCAGGGTCTGTATTCTGCCAGGGATTCCATACAATTATGTATGCTTTTTGCTTTTACCTTACATGAGGTTAAGCCATTAAGTGCCACCTGACTATGGCAAAATGGAGAAAATGGCTATTTTCCTGGAATGTCTTCTCTGGTACAGTGTTCAATTGCTATGATTCAGATTGGAAAACTGTAGTGTATTTATCTAAGTTTAAAGTCAGTTCAGTCTTCGGATTCATACCAAGGACACCAGCTCCTGTGCCTTTATCCAATTTTGAGCTGTTGTTACCACCAGGAGGCTTTCACTGGTGTTCCTTTGGTCCACTCCTCACTTTCTGGTATAAGTACCTTGTACTTATTGGTGGTTATATTTTGTAAAAATGGCATCAATTGGCATGCCTAGTATGGCATTTGTCTGTATCTCCTTTACAATGATAAATATACAATAAATAAATATTTGCTTATTCCTAACCCATTAGTTACCCATCACTATTCACAAAATTATTACAACAGTCCATATGGTGATGTTCTTTTCAACCTTCTAGCGATTTTTCAGTTGTGTAGGAGTGTGGTCACTTCCTCATTCTCATGCTGCCTGAGAATGGTGTTTGGCATGTTGTAAGACCTTATTCCTTACCAAGGTGCATTTATTATTTTAAGTAACATTTTATTTTGGAGTGTTTGTATACGATTGTCGTGTCTATACCTTAAATCTATTTCTGCTCTACAACTGCTCTTTCCATCTCAATTTGGCATCTAAGGTCATTCCCAGATATTTAGCTGAATCGCTGTATGGTATAACAGCTTTATCAATGGTAGAGAAGGAACATCCAATTTTTTGTTTGTAAAATTTATATGTATAGATGCTGATTGAGCCTGATTCTCCATTTGTGCCCATTTATTTATCTTGTTACATACCTTTTGAAAGATTTTGGATGAATAGTTGATGGTCGGACCTACTGATACACGCCTGTGACATCTCCATCCATTTCCAGAAAATCACAAGTAAAGTATTAGACCTAGTATGCTACCTTGAGGCACTCCTAAATTTATTGTTTTTATTTCTGAATATCGATTTTTTTCTTTGACTCTAAAATGTCTGTCAGTTAGGCAGGAACTGATAATACCTACATACTACTTTGGTAAAATTCATTTTAGTTTACTGATGAGTCCATGCCAGACCTTGTCTAAAGTCTGTGAGGCATAAAGGAAGATAGGATTAGTTCATTTTTCATGGACATTATGTCCATTTCTCATTAGTTATTATTGAATGTCTTGTTAAAAATCTAAATTTTTAGTCAGGGTTACAACAGGTTTTATTCTTTTTAATAATTTTTCGAAAAGCTTATAGGCTGTTGGTAGTAGCAGGTCTATATTATTTGACTTTGTTCAACGGTTTACCCAGTTTTTGTATCAGGTTCACTCCTGTGAATTTCCAGATGCTGGGAATATATTTTAGTATGATTGTAGTATTAAATTGGGATGTTCATTTAGCTAATCCCTTTTTAAGCAGTTTTTTAAAAATATTTCTAAGTGATGAGGTCATATCCTGGAGTCTTTTTAGCAGGTAAGTTTTTAATTTCTTGTGCTATTTCTTTGGGTGTAACGAGCTTTATATTTGCTAATAAAATAAATGAAAAACATTTGCGTGATTAGCTCATCAGACACACAATTCATAGACCCCACATGGGTTCAAATTCCACAATCACCCCTGGAATTTCTGACTTTCCCCTTTCCCCCAAAAACATTTTATTCATTTTTCACCGTAATCTGGCTAATAAAAACATAAAAATAAGAAGAAGAAAAATATTAAAAAAAGGTCCACCTGCTACAAATCTTATCCTCCAGTCTGTTGAATGGAATTCATCTTGAAGGACTCGCCAGAATGCATCAGATCCGGATGGGAGAGTAATACAATGGAGTAAAATTGGGACGCAAACTTCACAAATATGAGAATGTTCAGCATTGCATAACTCCCACAAACTGTTAACAATAAAATAATACAATTAAATTCTTTTAAAATCAGCTTATTACAGAAAGTACTTTTTAATCAGTAGATTTTCTTGGCACCAGATAATAAATCCTTTGTGGTGTTTTACAGCTTTGGACAATGCATCACCATGCAAACACATCAAATAGAGACAATTTAACATGTAGTAAAGTACTTCGGGGTCATCAGTTTTGGCAATTTCCTAAAGATAAAGAAAATAATCAATAAACATTGTAGAGTTTTGTACACTTAAATCATCTTCGATTACTCTTCATCCTCTTTACACCATCATCATGCATGGGTGAAATCTGTATTGAATGAACTTTGGTCAATATTTCTCATATAAATCAATCAACCAAACTTCAAAATTTATCTCACGTCTTACTAATAAATACACTTAAATAAACTTTAAGAATTAAATTTATCTTTATAAAATTATTTTATTTTATTAACCTGACTATAAACAGTCATATAATTAATGATAAAAAATTATATTAGAAATTGTTAAAATTATAAATAATCATTAATTAAATCATGAAATATTAAAACATTTAATTAAAATAAATAATACATATATCATATTGTGATAATCAGTTTTCTGCTTACTTTAAGAAGTTGGTGAATGTACTGCAACTGTTGTGGAAGCTCGTCGATTGTGAACCTGAATTTTCCGACCGAAGTCTGCCAGAAGTCTTCCATGTCTTCATCACCCGACTCGACAGTCTCGTCATTTTCCCCGACCAGCGTCGGCTTCGCTACATGAGCAGTGGCAGTCGCTAAAAATATATTGATGTATTTTAAAAACCGTTCAATTTGATTACAGTTTAATGTTGAAACTTACCGACGTCGGAATCTGTGATGGTGACCGACCTTGCTATTGCAGGGATAACTTTTTCTGACATTATGATCGGCGCTAGGTCCAGTTGTTCAACTACTGTTTCAACCGTTGCTGTCATAATCTACAATTAATAATTTAAATCAACAAAATGTTTATATTTTATAAAGATCTCAGTTCAATGCTGTTTTATTTTATAATAACTTTTTGTTTTTATAATATATACATAAAAAAGTATACAAGATATACTTATATTATTTTTAAAAAACTTCTTGATAATTTAATATAATTATTATAAATAAATTTATTTTTATGCAATTTGTGTGATTTTATAATACAAAAAAAGCATTTACAATTTTCTCCCAGCGTTTCCTAAATTGTAAAGTGGTATATTTGGTAAGTTCACACTTCATACAATATAATGTACATAATTAATCTCAATTTGACAAAGTGACTTTGGATACAATTTTATTTTGACACAAAAGCTATAATAAAAAACAAAACAAAAACTATGTGTTATAAATTTTAGGCTTAGATGAAATCTATAAAAGTAATATGGAAATATGTTTTAAAAAAAATCGATAGTTTACACTAATGAAAAGTTGTTTTTCAGATGTATTGCATGTAATATTTATATTGTTGAGCTTTATTAACTTTATTTAACTAAAAATAAAATCTGTACATTGGTAGTTTTCACACATTGCGACTATCACTAAATATGTATAAATATATATATTGTATTTGTATATTATACATAAAAATTAACATTTAAAGCAAAATGCAAAGAGTTTCACATTCATGCTATAGGAAAACATAAAACGTTTTCATGCAAGTACAGTAAAATTTGTACTTTCCAAGAAGTGTAAGTCACATATCAAGCATGGCCAGTTGTAAATTTTACAGTATTAGCGTAAGTGTGCAATGTGTCATGTGCAAAATGGTCTACAAAGTTTGAACATACTTGAAAATCATAAATGAACTGGTGTGTATTAAACCAAGGGAAAAAATAAATTGTGCCATTAATACGATTTGCAAATACAGTTTGTATTCCATTGAAGACCTCTAACCACACGGATTGTTTGGCCTGAAATTCTTTTTTAAATAACACATAAAGCCTTATTTCAACATTTCAAAACAAGAAAAACATTTAAACTCACGATATTATCCTCAAAAATGAAGAGATATCAATTGATAAATGAAATGTGAGCACAGCAAACGGCGAACACATACATAAGCATTATGGTTATACACAGTGACATAAGAGCATTGATAAATCACCAACCTTCATACTTATAAGCGACAATTCTAATAATCTGAGGTAAAATTGAAACAATTAATACACACATATATGTGAAAAAATTTACACAATTAATTTTACAACCATCAATTAGAAATGATGAAGGTGGGGTGAGTATGTTGATTCACTTTTGGTAAATGATGTATCCCAGAAATCTATGGGTAGAACCATCATTTACAAAAAGTGACCATCAAACTTAAATTGAATTATTTGAGGATTTAGCCATGATTTTTTTTCGTATAATTTGAAATTATGATTATTATATCAAACAGATCACCATTGATTATACAATTTAACAAAGAAATAATGAACTTTTGTAAAAATTGTCTATTTCATTAACAAATTTCAAATAAAGTTTAGGACAGTCCTTGCTAAGAAATCGTCATATTAATCAATCTATTAATTTATTTATATCAAAAAGAATTTAAAAGAACAATTTTAAATTGAAATGTTGAATGTTCAGGCATCACCACAAATAATTCAACACAACTGCAGACTTGAAATGCTTTCATTTTGTGATGAAGTCACATGATTCTTTTTAAAAATTCTTTATCAATGTTACCCAGAGACTAATTCTAATTTAATAATTTGGAGAATGCGATATTTCGAATTGAATCAATGACCGCGGGCTCTACAAGCTGAGGGTCTATTTTGCAGACCTCTTGGCTACCGTCCCTGATAAAACTGTTTTATTATCAAGATACAATTATATTTTTTTAAATTTATTTATTGGGGGGGTGCATTGGAGAAATCCACCAATCCCTCCCCTTCAATGTGTATTTTTGTCTGGTATTTCATATTTGAAAAATTTTGCTTAAATAGTTTGTGTATTATATATCAACTTTAATGAGTTCTATCATTAAAAGCCTGGATAGTTATTAAAAATAATAAAATAAATATTTCTTTTTCTCCTTGGAGTTTTTTTTAACACATACAATACAAATGTTTATTTATAGACTTGGGGGATTCTGTTAAAGTATAAAATCAGATTGATTGTCGGAAATTGTATGCTAACAATTATTTCTACATAAAGAAATGTTTTCTCAGATTAACAATTCAGTCTGCAGTTGATTAAGAGAAATAAATAAAAACAGTGGTGAATAGTGCTAAATGCAGGTAACAGTGCTTTACATGAGGCATGTTGACAAGTACCCCTCCCACTGTATGAATTTCCATCAAGGGCATGTTGATCACTACATCACTCTTCGGATCATTCGATTTTCTGTCCCCCTCCGGTGGGCTTTTTTTTGAATGGCAGCATTCCTCTATAGGCACCTCTTCGAGCGGCGGCTGAAGATGTCACAAAATAAATTTCTATTAAGTTATAAAACAAAGCAGTACATACATCTGGCGGATGTGCTAAGTTTTCCTGAGCTATGTACTCTATTAACTGTAGAGCGAGCTGATGCCAGGCGACTGAAAGTTCGCATTGGTTGCAGTCGTTTTTCGTCTGGTCTTCACAAGTATGAGGCGCAAGCCAAGATGTGAGCATCATGACCTGAAGAAGACGACATACGTCCTGAGCTATCACAGTGTGGATACCAGTATGCTTTTCAATCTCATGCCTTTCAAGCTGAAATCAGGACATTTATTTTTGGACAGTTTTTTCTTTTACATATTAAGTTTTGCTTACCTGCTTTAATACTAAGTCTAGCATCAAAACACAACAGGATAATTTTAAATCTATATCATTAGTTAAATTAGAAACTCTGGAGCCGTGTTCTTCATCGTCTGAAAGGGCCGAACAAGGGCCTGAATCATCTTCTACCACTGGAGCTGTGTAATATTTTTTTTTTTTTTACAAAAAGACAAATTTATATTTATAACTTTACATTGAATTTTTAACACTTACATATACTTCTAGGCTGTTTATCATCCTTTAAAAATTCACTTGAACGTTTTGCTTCTTTATCGTCTGTCGCTTTCATACTTTCAAGTCCGTCTTCAAAGAAAGAGAACAAAAGATGTGTTGGTATCATGATTTCCAAAGCTGTCAGTACCTGCAATAAGTTTTTTGAAAATTTAAATAATGGAAAATTACATTGAAATAAACCACAATACCTGAAGCCACCGAAGTGCCTGTTCTTGGACTTTAGGTGATGTCCTCTTAAATCTCACAGCAACAAAATGGTAAAGTTTTTTTGCATCAAATCCAAGTGGGCTCATGTCAGGATCTAAGATTTTGCTACAAATTGAAACTATTTTTATTTTTAAATTTATTTGGCAATATTTAACTTTTATTTTCTCAAAGTTTTTTCTTTATGTATGAACTTTATTAGGGTCAAAATTGTAATATTTTCAATCCTCAGAGCTTCCAATCAAAATTGAATGTCAGTTTATTTATAAAAACTGTGTTAAATAAATTCATATGTAAATTAATACCTCAAAAGCATTTTCAGTTCACATAATTCTTTATCAGGCACATCTCTTACAATGGCTTCTAGCCAGTGTGGCATAACATAATCCCATACGTTTGTCGTTATAACTTCATAAGGGACAAGACAAAACAGCCTGTTCAACCCCTTCTTCAAATGTGTGGTTTTTGTTACAAGCATGTCCCTGTAAATGTTCCGTATGTTTTAATTTTTTTTGTAAAACATTAATGTTTGTTACTGACCAGTGTCCACCAACTCTGGCGTAATCGGGTGGGTGTGGAAGAAGGCAAGAAACGAAAACATCAAAATGAGCCTGGCACACTTCGTTTAACCAGCCGCAAACATAGTCAGTCTTCAATCTTTCTAATGTGCATTCTGCTTGGTCTGTGTGGATCCATGGTTAAGATAGGATTTTTAATAAATATAAATTAATTTTGTGTTTTTAAATTTAATGTAATAATTATCATCTCAAAAACTTAAAAACTCATTACCATCAAAAGTATAAGCTGTGACGTGAAACCAGTGGAAAAGCATGGATAAGAGCCGGCCTAGAATTTCACTGGAAATATTTTCTGTCGGAACACATAGCCCAACTAAAAGCCAGACACCGAATCTCCCCATTAGCTGTCTTTCTTCAGTACTCAAAGAATCCTTATCGCATATCGCATTGAGCATTGTAGCTTTTGCCTGTATGTCTGTCATATCTTTTGATATTTCTGGTGTCGTCGGCCTCGCTTCTTTCAATAAACTAAAGATCAAAACAATTCAATCGCTGTTTTAAAAAAGTTAATTTTTTTGTCTACCTGACAATAGCTTCTACTAAATAAACGAGCATGTCTGGTGGCATTGTCCATGCTTTTGGAAGGCATGTATGCAGCATGTGATCTCCACCTCGTTTTTTATTGTGTCTGCTGGCATCACACTGAGCACAATAGCGTATCGGATGATTTCCATTGAAACTTGCACATTCTGGTGTAAAACATATCGAAACTATGCTTTTGTCCGATGACCTGCAATTCTAAATTAAAAAATTAAAAATTAAAAGGAAAAATGTTTTTAAAAAGAATCAAACCTTATTTTCACAAGTGACAGAACATTGCTGCATAGGATGTAGAATGTCGTAGAACATTTGGTTTGGATGTTCTCTGTGAATTTCATTAGCACACTCAATACAAAGATACAAAGGAGGCGGAGAATCGGTGGCAAATGTTATTGATATACAATGATCATAACACACTTTTGCTGCCTCTGCTGCTCCTGAATTGGGACACATGTCTCTTTGGCAGAGGAAAGGGACCCAACCTGAAAATTACAAAATGTTAGTTAATTTACGAACATGATATAGAATAGTTTATACAAACTTGTGAATTTAGGTGGGATTGCTTTTCTTTCGAACAAACTTGAATTAAACGTAGGCCAATAATAAAATAAAAGTTTGGCCGCTGATGCTCTGGCAGTTGATGTACCATGTGCAATAACACAAAGCATATCTTTTACAAGGTTTTGTTTCATTTTCATTAAACATTCCAAAATCTGGCAATGGTGTGCTGAAAAAAAAATCTAATCATAAACCCAACATAAATAATAAAGGTTTACACACCCATATCTTCTGAATATTGAAAGATCATCATCAATACTGCTGATACCGATTGACTGGCGTAACATTCTTTTCCATCATGCGTGATTCTGGCTGAAATTTGTTTTTAAAAAAATGCAAGAACATTACATGGAACATGTTACATTTCACCATGTGCATACTTATCGTAAAAGGAAGAATGTAAAAGTAAAGGGAATGAACAATTTCTTGGTGAAGAGAAGAAGGAAGAATCGACATGGTCGATGCTGTCAAATAGGGAAGAGAATCAATCATATCACTATCTAAAAATGGCATCAGACATCCCAAGCACTGAAGCAAGGCTTCACCAAATGCTGAAAATTTTTTATGAATACTTTAATACGCTAAATTTTCTCAAAACACAAATATAATCAACTAAAAACAGTATATTTTTTCCTATTATTAAAGCTGTTGAAAATTAACAGCTAAATAAATTCCTACAATCAATCAATGTAATTGTTCCTTCTAATAAATAAAAAAAAAAAATACAATTTTGAAATTATATTTACGCTGCAGGCCGTAAAGCATTAGAGGTGCCACATCGACCAACTCCACAATCGCATTGTAAAGGCCCTTGTAGTCGAGGTTTGGATACAAAGCCAACCTTGCTGCATCTTTATCGGGATATTTGAGCATTTCTATCGGTGAACTAGGGACGTCTTTTAATACAGCTGGAAAACAGATTAATCCAATGAGAAAATCAAAATAATAAGAAGTAAAATTATGATGACTTACTCAGCAAAGTTTGTGAAAAGTATTTAATGGTGTTAGCAACGTCTGTGCCCGTTGGAAGAGGAACGACATTGTGCAGCAACCGTAGATGGTAGTCGTGTAGATTTCTAATCTTTGCAGCAACTAGAAGCAATTAAAGCAATATTGATTTTTTTTTCTTGTGAAGATCGTATTACATATTGCTGAAATGTAAATGTAAAGCAATTATTTAAAACACCTACAAGAAAAAGGCCTAAAAATAACAAAAATTAGACAAAACATTTTCTTAAATAATTTCTAAACAATTTCAATTGAACAAAGATTTCTCAAATTGATTTATAAATTTTATTTAGTTTTAAGAAATTTGTTTATTTAATTAAACATAGAGGTGATGAAAAGTTGATATTTTCAGAAAAATCTTTTTAGTTTTACAAATAAATAAAATTGGTATATCTAATTTTTATATCAATGGTTGTCATAAAAAAGAATAATAATACTTCCCTATTTAATGTTGCTACCTATTCTCTTTTTCTTTAATAAGTTTACAATTTTTTTACCATAAATAAATATACACTCAAAGACAAAACAACCAAACTGTCTTATTTTGTTGTTTATTAAATTTTTATCATTACATTAATTACAATATATTTATTTTAATCTAAACCAAATTAAACAAGATCAGTAATTCATGATTTTTAATTTAAAAAATATTTAATTATGATAATTTGCAAGAAAATTCAACTAAACACCTGAAAAACTTGCTGGCCAATTTATTGTGGTAATCCTTACATCTTCCAAGTAGTGGTTGTCAATTTGAGCTTCATACAGTCAAGCATTGTCATGCATTAATACAAAATTGTTCCCCAATAAATGGAGCAAATGGGATCACGCAAGAAACTTCCTCAATGTGCCTTCGTGCAGTCAAAGACCGATTCTGTATGAAAATCAGTTCATTGACGTTTTTAGTCAACTATTAATCTATATAGCTAGTTATTATGGAAAATAAATCAGTGAATTTAAGTGATTAGTTTTGTTTTGTCTTTGAGTGTATATATTTGATTTTTTGTCAGAGGCAAAGACAGTGATGACAGTTTTAGTTTTGTATAATTTTTTGTCAGTGACACTACTGGGTCTACTCCTAGGATCTCAAAGGGTTGATTAAAACTTACAAGCTGCAGCCCTCGTTCCCATGATGGAAAGACAATTGTGGGAAAAATACGAGATGTAACTCGTTGACGAGCCAATTTCCTCGATGCACTTGGCAGGGAGTTGGGAAAAGTTTAATTGGCTATGGTCCATACATTCAATTTTAATCGGAACTCTAGCCTCAAAATATTTTCATTTTTTTCCTGATGATAGGCGGATCGAAGATGCCTATCGTTTACATTGGTTTTAAAAATAGAACGGTTCCTATGTGCAAGGCGGGCGGAAGTGACACGCCCTGCATTTTTGATGTTTGTCGGTACTCGGTGCAGAAAGGTCTCACTTCAGGCATAAAATTATTTGCGGTTTATTTAGTTCCGTTCTCAACTTCGAGAATCATCTCCGAGATCTGGTCCATCTGTAAACAACTTTATTGATCTTTATTTCTCAGGAGTTGCGTACTACGTTCATGTAGCCTAGGAAGCTGTAAAAGCGGAAAGGAACCCTATAGTCGATAGTGAAAAATCGAAGAGATATAATTTTTACCTCAGCATCAAAACCAGATGTAATAAGAAAATAATTAAGACATTCATCACACTTACATTAGTAAGAGGTGATGACAAGAGAATTGACGTTCAATTATGATGGCGCTAGAACACGTTTAAAAGCTTATAAGACCGGAAATGAAACCATAGTCACGATAATAACCATAAGACATCGATGTTGTATTTCATAATGGACTTTTTTTTTAGATGAAAAGGCGCTTAACTATTTCAAACGATACTCATCAATGTAGACAGTCTAAGCAGAACTACTAATAGCATACGATTTAGTGGATTTTTTTGACTTGGTGAGATGCAGCAGTACATCAAGCGTTGACCCCAAAAAACCAAGGCCAATGCCAACTAAAAGTGGTAAAAGGGACAGGTCACGGTCAAGAGGAAATGCTCCTAGAGCATGTCCCAATAAAAAGCAAAATTGAGGGAAGCAATGAAGAACAGACCATCCTCACTATGTTATTCCAAAGAATTACATCAAAACTAGTCAGTGAATGTATCCAAAATCTCAACCTGGGAAAACACAACAACCTGATGATATCTTGGGTGCCAGGGCACAGGGGAATTCTGGGTAACGAAGAAGCAGACAAACTGGCCAGAAGAGGATCTGCAAGACCATACATAGGTCCCGAACCTATCCTTGGGATAACAAAAACAAACATAGAATCCTCCATCGCAGAATGGATCCAAACAAAACAAAGAGAGAAGTGGATAAACTCTAGCGGTGCTAGACATAGTAAACTTATGCTGAAACAACCCTCACCAAAATTGGCAAAAACACTGCTACAATTGGAGAGGGCAAAACTCAGAGGAGTGGTAGGACTACTAACCGGTCACTGGTATCTGAGAAAACATCTACACAACATGGGTATATACAATAATGATCCCATTTGCAGATTATGTAATGAGGAGGAGGAAACAGCCACTCATATCATCTTCGAATGCGAAGCAACAGCTCAATGGAGGTTTAACCTAACATACGTAAAAGACTCAGGGAACCAAATTGCAGCAATAACAGTCAATGACCTGATACTTCTGAGAAGAAGGATTGAGTCTATTGACTAAACTAGGGAACTGGGAAGGTACAATAAGCCAGAAGTCTGCAGTGCCTGGGGAATACAAGCCCCGCTTCCCAGTATCCCTTCCACCATACCATACCATGTTATTCCAATGGGACGTAGCAGCAAACCCTCAAAGCGCTAAAAATGGCCGTGGTGTTGGAGGAATACAAAGAATTAACAGCCGAACAGGGCAGGGACATCCTAGCTGAGGTTTGTACCTGCAAAATCGCTCTGATAACCTGTAAGAACAAAAGTGCCAAGGAATGGCTCATGGGATGCCTAATATCCACCCGTATGAAACGGAAACCTCATGGTAGGTATAGGGAATAGAGAAACTATAAAAACCACTAGAATGGCCATGTGGGTGCCGGATGACCTTCTTGGTACTACGGACCTGCCACTATTCTCGGGCTGATGAAATCCCAGAGCCCAGGTATTAATACCGGGCCATGGAGGGTCGTTAGCCAGAGAGTAGAAAGCAAAGGTCTAACACTTGTGGTAAACATTGATGATGGGCTTTGGGGCTTTAAGTAAAGCCAACTTAAAACTTTACTTAAGAATCGTCAAAAAAGCAGTAAAGACTGATGCTGAGGTCAGGTCACCGAAGGGCACCCCATTCCGAAGAGTAGCATTTATTTGAGAGTGCCTCTTGCCACTCTGTCGTGCTTTTCAATTCATTATTTTCTTTGCTTGGTTTTCTTGGTTTCAATAAATTTATAGTAAATCGATTTTTTATTTAGTTTTATTTTAGATTTTCCCACAGCATCCAGTGCACTCTGTCAAATTTAAAAATTCGGCTGGGAATAAACGCCTCGTGATAATAGGGAAGTTTATCTCGCTAGAAACCATCTGCTGGTAAAATATCTTGGGTTGAAGGACTCCCTGGTGTTTTCTGTAAACGAAGTGTCATTTTAAAATCGAAAATTATTTATAAACGTCTGTAAAAAATACCTTTGCTGCACCTCGTTGATAGAAGCACCTGAAGAACTTATACGCCTTTGAACAAGCATCTGTTTCAGCTATCAAAATAAAAATTCAGTCATAAGTGTGAATTTATTTATTTTTTGTATATTTACCTTCGCTCACTTGCATGCATTCTCGTAAATTGTCTTTTATAGTCATTAAGAAATTCGACGCCGGTATGTATTCCAAGAAGGGCTTAAATTTATCCTTTATGTAATTGCCTGACTTGTCCATCTGCAAATTTCTTGTAAAATTATGCTTCTATATTTTGGGAGGGATTTAAAAATCTGCATACCAATCGATAACGTTGAAGCATGCAGTGTAAGAAGCATTTCCCTTTTTGATCACTGCTTTCTCTTTGTCCAAACAGGGCGATAGCCTCGACTGATGAAAAGCTTAATAACATCATAATAACAAATATGTAAAATCATACTACTCACCCATGTTTGTTTCATGAATTGACGCACAGTATTTAACAGATTTAATGAAACTCTCCTTAAAAATCTTTGTCTTGTTGGTCATTGGTTCACCTTTTCCCTTTAAATTTCTTTCTTATTAATATAATTTTGAAACCCATTGTGGGGATGTACAAAATTAATTTCATTATGAATCCATATAACCCAAAGAGACTGATGTTTGGGTATGTTTGAGTTCAACCGAAATTTCCAAACAAATTTAATTACACAAAAAATGGAAAAGAACGAGAAAAAGAAAGACCGCCACCATCTGCCGGTACGCTGACAGATCTATAACGCAGGAAGGTACGGGGTCAGGACTCAGGAATATTCGGCCCAGGAACCAAAAACTCAGAGCCCATGGAAAAGTACACCAATATCTTCCAGACTAATGTCCATGCATTGATAGATGTACCCAGTTCGATCTGAAAAATGGTACATCATGTGTGCTTCTTAGTGACCTGTTATTTCATAATTATTGTTTCAATTCATGAGGAGCGGTCAAGAATGAGGAAGTTTAGAAAAACACAATTTTCATTTTTTGCCGACGTTTCGACCTTTATTCGGGGGCGTCTTCAGGGCATAAAGTGCGGTGACAGTGTGACCAGTGTGGTGACCAATATGACACCACAAGAATAGCACCACACTTTATGCCCTAAACATGACCTAAATAATGGTCGAAACATCGGCAAAAAAAATGAAAAAGGGGTTTTTCTAAACTACCTCATTCTTAACCGCTTCTCACTAACTCAACAAATTATCAAGTACAATTAGGGCATACAGGGCAGAGGGGCAACGAAGAGGCCGATAAATTGGCCGAAGAAAGTTAGCCCGAGACAGAAGCATGTGAAAAAGTTTATCAAAGGACCATGCAGAAACAATGGCAGAACTACTAAACTAGGACGTGTTAGGACTAGAATAATAGTGGGACACTGCAGACTCCGGAGGCATAGACTCGGAGTGGCAGAAACAAACCTGTGCCGATATTGCCAAGAAGAAGAAACTCCGCAACACGTCCTCTGTTGGTGCGAAGGCCTATGTAGGCCAAGATTTCCTAATCCTGGTAGAAAAAAGCCAGGGCCTGAAGGATACACAGGAGAGTCCTTGAAAAAGCTTCGGAACTGGTAAAACGCCTTAAGCTAAACGAAGAGCTCTATATTAAAAAATGGAGATGCACAATAGACCGATACTGGTCGCGGTGCACAGGTCGTAAAGAGACCGGCTCCTATGTAGTCTGATCTAATTTAATCTAAGGGTACAACAACAAGAATATAGCTATCATGTCAGATAGCCAAGCAGCTATCAAAGCACTAAGTTTAAACATCATTGGTGCTAAATTGCAAAACTAAACTAAATAGATTAGGTGTGCAAAATAAAGTCATCCTCTGATGGATCCCAGGACAGGTGGGAGGAGAGGGCAACGAGAGCGCGGGCGCCCTTGCAAGGAAAGAGTCGGCCATCAATATGTACCTTAGACAAAAGGACAAAATGAAAATGAGGAAGCAGTGGAATTCACCCTTTGGACATGAACAGTCAAGAACGTTTTAGCAAGTTTTGGAAGGAAAGAAACAACTGAATAGATCAAAGGAAGAAGAGGAAACTTCGAATCCTAACAGGATTCTTAACAGGGTACTGCAGACTGAATGGGCATCTGAACAAGATTGGTATAACACAACACAATTTCACACAATACCAATATAACACCATAAGAATAGCACTACACTTTATGGGGTATGAAATTTTTTTTGTTCAAATATTCCAGGATGGCGTGTGAAATATTTAGTTCAAAATTTATATTTACATCAGTATTGTATTTTTTCCAATCAACATGTTTTGTAATTCACATAGGCCCTGAAGATGACGCGAATATAGGTCGAAGCGTCGGCAAAATAGAAAAAGGTGTTTTTCTAACATACTCCATTCTTGACGATATCTTCACGACTTCAACAAATAATTGAACAACCGGTCTCTAAAAAAAACACGCGTTTAGTAGATGGTTTGTTTGTTGTTAAGGTTTAGGTGAGATAATTGGTCGAGTAGTCTCAGTAACGCCTGATTTACACTTGCCATCAGCGGGGTACTTACAGGCAATGCCAGCACTGGTACCGTCAGGGACGGGCAATAGCTGTTTACACAGTGCTAGTATCTGACATGCAACTCGAGGTACACTTTTTGACTGTGTCAGCTACTGGCAATTAACTGGTAGTGTTAGTTTATTTGTGCAAGTAGTAGTCAAAGTCCTCTTCTTGTGACAGTTTGCCTTTTGTCAAAAAAATACATGAACAAACTTTGCCAAAAAAAATAAAAATATTTTGTTACTTTACAGAACAAAAAACAGACGGTTTGTTCTTCAATGAAGCAATCAACCAACTTCAACAATACTGGACCTGTTGTGTCACAGAGCAAGCAGAGAGGTGTCAGTTCAAAAAAGTAGTAGGGCAGTGTAAGGAAATCAACATTTTTGATAGCATTGGCTAATGACTGGCAACAAAGTGTTTATAGCTTGCCAGTGACTGGCAAGATCAACTGGCACGCTTACTGGCAATGTGTAAATCAGGCTTAAGAGTTTGTAACAGTGGTTCATGTCTTGTCGTTTCTGGCGAGTGTGTGGATCCCACGCCAGTCTTTTATCAATGTACAGTCCCAGGTATCGTACTATGCTAGAAGTCGGTATCTGCATGTCGTTCGGTTCTGTCAAAGTGATTTTTTTGTGTGAAAGTGACTTGAGCACATTTGCATTCGTCCACTTTGATTCTCCATTTGCGGTAACAGTAGAGAATTGACCCATAAAATCAACATAGATGTCAGTATTTTGTTAATTCCTGCATAACGTGAACTTCCTCTCTTCGGTTTTCTTCTGTAAGTTGCAGCCATAATTACAAAATCCTCCATACCTGGGATATCGCGAAGCCAGGAATAGTCAAAACGACGACCGCCCACACCCCGAATGCTGTCACCCCGACGAATCGCATTGTGATTGAAACTGCTTTTAATTGAATAATGTAAATTTTGTAAAAAAAAAAATTATAATCCGGATGTCGAGACAGTTGTATCATCTCCCTTCGTCATCTCGGCGGAAACGGCAGAACAATGGTATCTTTCATAGAGAAAAAAGTGAATGTACATCACGACCGTGGTTTTTTTCCTGTAAAAAACAGAAATCCAACATAAAATAATAAATTGCCTGTAATTAGTAATGTAAATAACAGCAAAAATAAAGTATAGAACGCGCAAATATCATTTGTATATTCAATAGTTTTCTATTGCAAAAAATCTCCATTGTGCAAATAGTATAGATTATTATAAATCTGACAGATCTGTCAGATCAAGCGGCAGTGTGGATAGAAACCATCCTGGAACTGTCTTTTATGTGCAGTTGAGAGGGTTAAGATAGGAGGTCACGAGGCCATCGTCGTTGAGGAAAGAGTTTGGGCTAGTGGGTAGGGTGGAGGGATAATTAGGATTAGCGAAGCGTGTTCGTATCAGATCCTTCCAGAATGAGATTTGTAGGACTGGCATAGAACTTTGGATTGAAAGGGTTTGATTCGTTAGATGTTGGATGATTTGGCCGAGCCCCACAGTTGGACCCCATAAGCCCAAATCGGTCCGGTGAATGGTTAGTTTGTTATGTACGCTTAGTGCTGATTTCGCTCCTAGTAGGTATCTGATTAGTCCATATCTTTTGGATTGGATAGGGCTTGTTTATATGTACTAGTGGGCAGGTCTGACGTTTGAGCGTAAACGTTACTTGTCGGGTTTTTGCTCGTTCAACCTAATCTGCCACCGAGTGCACCTGTCCGTAATCATGTTCAGATGTTGGATTGCTTCTGTGGTTAGGATAGGATTGGAGTGTGTAGATAGGATTGTGGTGTAGTCCTTATAGGTTGCGAGTTGTGTGTTAGTGCAGGTTTTTGCAAATAGGACAAGAAAAACCACAAGCAAGATCCTACACCAAGGAACCGCTGGCAAAGCTGTGGAGGCTGGTTAATAGCCTGAAGCTGGCCAGTGAGTTATAATTAACAGAGGAGCACAATAGATCTATTTAGGTCGAGGTGCAGTAGGCCTTGTGGCCGCCTCTCTTATCCCTATCCTGTGTGTTTGGATGTGTAGGTATGTCAGTAGTGTAGATGGTGAAGAGGTTTGGACCTAGGATACTTCCCTGTGGATCGCCAGCTTTGGCATGTTGGGTGAAAAAACGGTGCTGATTCTCACTTTAAACCATCGACCCGAGAGGAAGGACTTCAGGATGATAGTAGGTGTGAGGGAGGACGTTTTAAGATGTAAAGGAGACCGGGATGCCACATTGTCAAATGCTTCCTTAACGATCAGACGGCTGAGCAATATTGTTTGTTAGAGCTATTCTAAAATTCTAAAAAATCATAAACATAATAAAATCCCTGTTTGACAACTTTTATAAAACTGAATTCAATTTTTTGCATTTGACAGTCGAAACATCCATTTTTTTTTGTTTTTAAAACATATATATCTATAAACCAAGTTTTACCATATACAGGGTGAGTTCTTCTATTCCCCCATATAGTTTTTTGTAATTAATTTTTTTGGCGTTTTGGGGAAAAATCCTGAGACACGTAAATGAAAACATTCACTGCATTCTCTAAAAACTATATAAAAGAGGGAGTTACACAAGGAAGCGTCCTAGGACTTCCCCTAATTGGATAATTTAGTTACTTGCAGATGATGTTGCGGTTGGTCCAAGAAACTCATCAGCCGCCTCCTTGCCAAACTTCATCATACAAATTTCCGAATGATATGAAAAGTGGAGAACGATCATGACTGCTGAGAAGTCGAAACTGGTCACCTCACATACTTAAAAGATTTACTACCGCAAATGATAACCCTAAGCAATAAAACAGTCCCTAACATGGAGTCTATCCTCTATTTAGGTCTCACTCTGAATACAACATAACGAAAGTCAGATACCGTATTGTATGCTTAAAACCAATAATTTCTTCACCATTCCCACTACACTTTAAAGGCTCTTGTACTTGGCTCTAATCCGGCCGATATGGCAATGGATATGACGGAATATGGGGTTCGGCAGCAAACAGCCATTTAAGAAGAGTGCAGACCAATCAAAATAATCTTTACGCTGGCAACAGGAGCCCAGTGGTTTGTCAGAAATTCTACTCTGTAAAACGACTTAAAATATCGAAGTTGATCATGTCAATAAGGCAAGCTAATACACGTCCTCACGTCTCCTTGGTAGATCATGTTAATCCTCCACTACCAAGAAATGAAAGACGCTTAAAAAGACAATAAGCATTTTCTTCAGTCATAACAAGAGAGGTATCTTGGTATATACTTGTTATCGGATGCCCCTATGCACTCCCTAAATTCATTCACACATGCCATAGTCATACTGCATCAGAGTATTCGATATTCGTCGGGGTGATTGGGGAAGGAGTTCCACCATTCTCTCTAATAAATACATTTACATACACCACATACACTTCCATTCACCGTCGCCCTCTTAATTGACGCCTGCAGCACTAGTCCCTTTGTTCTCTACCTAGTCTACCGACTCCGGTTGCATCAACATCCGGCTCATCGACAACACTCAACGGACTTCGGCCATCGGCTTCACTTTTTCAGGCCACCAAAAAACACCCGGTCACAAAGTACTATGCAATGTAGACAAGCGTGACTGGTGTTCCAACAACCAAGCGGAACTATTGAAAGGTGTCCATTTGTGTCGATCATACCAAGAATTATTTAAGCATAATAAATTATATTTAGGATTAAGTATTAATTGATTAGAAAAATACATTGTCTGATCCTTTAAGGAAAGGATTTGTTTTTATTTTTAGCAATTGTTTTGTTTGAACATGGGTTTAGTTTTGTGTGCCTTTGTGTTCGAAGCTAGATTCCATGATCCCTTCAGAACTCGTAAAACTCATTTCTACTGAACCACTCTCTGCTGCTTTTGCTGATGCTTTTGCTGCTGCTTTCTCTACTTCTGCCGTCGTCACGGTTCTAGGAGATTCTTCTTCCTCGAGCTTTCCCCTTTGGCGGTTGACTCTTTCTTTCTGTAGAACGGTCTTGCTTTGCTTTACCTCCTGAAATTGTTCGCTTGAACTGAAAATTACTTTTAGAAAGAAACATGTTTCCCCCCCGAACATAAAATAATATTAATAATAATAATTATTGTTAAATTACTTCTTGGTTTCCGGTACGGTCGTTTTCGGCTGTATAGATATGCTCTTCACGTCTGCCTGTTCGCTGGCGAGTCGAGACTTGGTCTCTGCGTCGGTTATGAGCTTACAAAGCTGCAGACGAATGTTGGCCTGGTCTTCCTTAGGCAGCCTCTTTGAGATCAGGGCCATGCTTCTGTAGAAGTAGTCGTTTTCGTCTTCGAAAAAGGATTCCACGCTTTCCTCTTCGCCGAGGTGTTCCTGTTTGATTTTGTTCTTGACCCAGTTGGCTATCTCATTGCTAATCCTCTCGATCGCTACTTCGTCTTTCTTCGAATCCCTGTGTTTCTTCTTCACGAATACGTATTTTAAAAAGCTTTGCCGTTCTTTGTTTTGAAGCGTGTCTTGAGATCCCGTCAGTTTAGTGCGTGTCTGTTCTTCTGTAGCCATTGCTTTGCTTTTCGTTGGGTAGTTGTTGCCGGTTGCTGCGACGACCTTAAGTCGACGTCGTCGTGGAATTAAGATCTCAAAAAATTTCATTCATTTTATCATTCAATACAAGTTATAAAATTAAATAAATTTTTCATATGACTGACAAAAACAAACATCAGAAATGGCAGGTTTATATGAGCAACCATGTCAAAAACGCAATTTTACTATGTCATAGTATGTAACTCTGAAAAAAAAAATAAATAAATAAAAATCTGACAGACAAAATATATTCATCAAGTTAACAAATCACCCTGACTCAGTTTGGAAATGGTGTGGCACTGGCGGAAAAAATTTAAATGTAACATAATACATGTTTAACCCTCAAAATTTGTTAAACTCTAATATAGTTAGTTCATCCTGTAATGGACTAATTTATTTTCAATTGTAAGTTATTGTTCATTATTCAATATAAACTTACAAACTTTAACATCATTCAATACAAGAGTTCTATTGAAATAGTTCAAAGTCCTGAGTGGTCTGAAATATTAGAGGGGTCTTGATGCTTAGCTCGGATAGTTCACATCAGCATTTATTAAGTTGACTCATAATAACGATGTAACATGTATAAATATTGTGGTTTAAATCAATTTAATGACATACTTACACACAAACAAACATTTTTAATGAAAGCAAATTGAAATTTTAAACTTATTTTGTAAAACGTTTTCAAAAACTTATACCATCTTATGTATAATTTTTGGGTTTGTTAAGAAAAAAATATTACCAACGAGTATTGGAACAATAGCATATATGTAAAATATTAATCTTTTCTTACAACAGATAAATAATTTTTAAATAAAATTAAACAAAAACAGTAATGAGTAGAATAGCAATATGGTCAATGCTGCTAGGTCGCTCAAGCTCCAGAAAGCGTCTTCACAAGTTTCATCGTCAGTGATTTAGCCTAGATACAATGTAATTAATGGTAAAATGAAAACTCGGAATATTATTTGATGCTTACTTTATCAGAATTTCTCATAGCGCAAGAGAATAGGTTGAATCCTGCCTCACAGCCATTTGCCCCAGAAGTTTCTTTAATAATAATAAAAAGTTTGAATTATCGATTTGTTAATATTTTTGTCCTTAATCTTACCATCCTTGCATAGCGGGAAAACTCTTTTTGCTTCTTCCTTCCATGCTGGAGTTTTCAGATTTTGAATATACCCTTCAATTCCAGGTAAGTCATAACTCCCATCTTTTGTAATCTTCAATTTAAATATATTTGTTAATTATTATTACTTTTAATATGTAGACTAATTTTACTTGTTAGAAACTTACTACATGAAATTTTTTGGCAACACAATTAATAACACACTGAAATGAAGAAGTGTTATTACTTTTACAATTCATTAAAGCACATTAAAAACAACATACTTTGCAACCATCGTATTTCTTATCAGTTAGATCAATCCCATCTTTAAACATCTCCAAGCACTGATCTACAAAACATCTCAAATAAGCAATATGCAAGGGATTAAATATTTATTTAAAAAAAATACCATATTTTATAGCAGATTTTGACATGCACTCGGCAGTGAATTTGAGTCCCTTGTTAATCAGATCCTGGTCGGGATTCATTTCAGCCAACTGAAAGCATTAAAGTAGGTGAAATTACATTTCCCCCGTTTAAGTGAACGTTAACTTACGGCATGGTAAGCAATTGAAGCAAGGATTACAAGCGTAAGCATTTTGTTTGTAGAGAGGAATCAGGAAACAGCCGGAGAAGGCCAACAACACCCAATTTTATATACTACAGCTGTAATGGTTCATTGAGTCAGACAAATGACTATCATCACTGTTGCCTGTTTCTATTTCCATTTTCAGATTTTATTTGCCGATAGGGCTCATTTCCTTAACGACCATCTAATGTTTCTTTCTTGCAGTACTTATTTCTTCCAAATGCACTACAATTTCAATTTTTAAATGCTGAAAATTTCTTTAAATAAAAATTACAAGTCTATAGTAGATTGGCATTCAGAAATAAGGTGAACAGGGAATAATTTTACATATAATAAATAAAACCACAAAGAAGCACAATATGAATTTCATTAAGAACTTTTGATAAGCTAAGGAATAAGTTTTACTAAGAGCTGTTAAAGATAAAATGTATTTAATATCATGCCACTTTAGCCTTTATTTATTTGACATATCTTCAACATACTCCTGATCTATGGCTGCTTCCTGAAAAAGAGAAAACCTCTAAGAGTAATAATGTTACATAAAGTTAGTAAAAACCCTAATGATCCCACAAGCTAAGCGTTCTAAGTAAAATTTTTGATAAGATCATAGATCAGCTTATTAGGGAATTCATGGATAATTGAGGATTGCTCATGGTGGAGCAGTTTGGTTTTATGTCTTCCCTGTCAATACAAGCACAACTCTCCAGACTCATTGGCCACATTATACAATACTTCAACAATAAAAAACACTGGCGCCGTGCTCCTAGACTTCAGTAAAGCTTTTGGCACAGTGGTCTTCTGTACAAAATAATCAACATGGGCTTTCCTCAGTACATTATTAAGATAATCGATTCATTCTTCACTCGACGTAGATTTACAGTATGAGTCCAAGGTGTGGAACTTGCACAAAGCAAAAAAAATAGTGGAATCAAGGGTTAGCACTGTGGGCCTTGGCTGCTGGAGTTCTTCAAGGCTCTGTTCTGGGATCAACATTACACCCGATTTTTATAAAACTCCAGGTGTTGCATGGCCCATGGCAAACTTTTAACAGGCAAAAAATATGCAAAATATTGTTATCAAATTCCAACCAAATACAACGTGTTCCAAATGGAGTGTCAAAATAAAATACTTATTTCTTAAACTGTAGTCTGTGTAAACAAAGCTGGGACTTCACCTGCAATACCAATCTAAAAATAGCCATGCACAAACAGCCCTCTATCAACCAAGATTGACGTACTTCATATAAATTCCTGTCTACAATATTTGTAGTTTTATAGACTCAAATTGTCAAAATAATTTTGCTATATTTTAAGTAGTGCCAAAGCCATAATAAAAGGCATCATGCAAAAATCAGCACTAATAGCTAGAGCCAAGGACAAAACTCTAGGACCTCATTGAGTCTCAAAGGCCTTAGCCTGTAATGTAAAGTAAATTTAGCTGTAGGGATTTTTAAATTGATTTTCCCCTGTTATTATAATACTATTGTTTTAAATAATTAGCTATATCAATTGTGCATAAAGGTTATATTACAATTTTTTCTTTATGGTTTTATTCATAATTTACAATGTAAAAAATAATTTAATATGTACAAGTTTTAACATAAATTATAATATCAGTTTATTGGCATTTTACAGAATCATTTGTCATCTCTAATCTATTATTCACAACAATAATTGATAAGTGGTCAATAATTAATTCAAAATTTTTCTCCATTTCGCTCAGTAGTTCTGGTGATGGATAATGTAGGAAAGCGTCCGAAAACGTGCGCAGAGGAAACTCTTTCCTTTCTGGCCAATTGGTTCTAAGCAATTTAAAAAATAATTTGTAAATATTCAAAATAAAGGTTCTTATGTTGGCATTCTCAGATACTGTGAATTGCAAGTTGTTCTGCAAAGTCTTGATGAACAATTCCAAATCTTCCTTTGAAGGATGAGTCGGACCTGGGTCTAACTTCGCGTGTGCTGCTGGAGCTTTTTCCAGGTCGTCGTTGTCCAAATAGACTTCCAATTGACTCTTGAGCCGGTCGATAAGCTGTTCCTTCCTCCGCAGGTCATGTTCGTGCTGCAATTTCTGAACATTCGATGATTTGAGCAAGCGGTTCACCTCGGTTTTGGACTTGTTAAGTTCCTTTTCAGCCGACTCTTTTTGCAAAGTGAGGGTTTTGACTCTGTCCTGTAAGTTACAGACAGATTCGCTCTCTTTAGCTGAAAGCTTTTCAAATTTTGTTTTTTCCTGAACAGCTCCGTCGTACAACCTGCCGAGCCTTAAATTGTCTTCAGTCAGCTTACTAAACTTGACCTTGAGCTTTTTCAAATCATTCAACAGGTCGTAACTCAGGTTAATCAAGTTCACTGTGAGATTTTCTTTTGGTTTTAATACGTAATTATAATCCAGCACGTTTAACTCTTGGGCCAACAGTTCCAAGCATCTTTCTTGATTTGTCGAATTGCAAAACTTCGAAGGCATTTCGAAGATATTTAAGACAGAACATGGGAATCCCTCGCCACGTGGCTGACTTTACAGATGGCCACTGGCCGTTTATACTTTATTCCTCAACGGACGAGCAGAAGTAAAAAAAAGTTCAAATCCTTATTTACCTCCTACCTCGAAAAATCCTCTCAAAGACTATTTCTGTACCTGAAAGAGTGACACTGTTTCTAAATATAAATCACGCATGTTTACACGGCTTAACGTCAAGTGTTCTGTTCGGTTTTGACTATTTCCCATCTTCTGGTGAAAAAAATGGGCACCAAAACCTGGGGTAACTGGTCAAAAGAGAGAAACCTGGGCTCCGGATCTTTCGGAGTGGTAACTTTATGGAAAAACAACGTAGACGGACAAAAAATAGGTTAGTTAAGGGAACAAAGCTAATTTCGAAGTTGTATGGGGTCCACCCTTCAAGCATATATTATGGATGATTTATGCACCATCTCATTTAGAACTTTCACCATGGAAGAAATAAAATCCAAAATTTTAAGTTCCATGCCCTTGAGGTAGGGGATTTACAGTTCTACATACTATTTTAATATACATAATGTATATTTATATCAATTATATAATTTTATTGAATAAGTTTTAAAGACATGCCTTGGGTTTGGTTTCTTTCCTTGAAATTTAAATTTATTTTACACTAATCAGTTTTATTCTACTATATTGATTGTATACTGTGTTTATGATTTATTTTTTGTAATTCAAGTATCATTTTCTAATTCTGCTAAAACCATTCACCCTTCAGAGGTAAAATATATCCTGAATTGATAGCCAAAGCACAAAGCCCCTGGCTTTGACCTTATCACGTCCGAGTCAAATCCTCCAAGAAAAAAAAGCTGTCATACTACTCGCCTTTACAACAGTATACCCCGAAACCACTTCCCATTGCTATGAAAATTCTGTAATGTTATACTGTGTCCATAAATGCTTCTTCCCACGCCCAAACTTCTTCCTCTTCTCAAAAGTATCGGAGATCTTTTTCAAATGATTAATCCCGACACTCAACTCCTCAAACCAGAAGGTTGGAGAACTGCAGATCATTGGTTCGGCTCCGATCTCAACACACCACTACCCAGCAAGTGTTTTTGTGGACCACAAATCCTCATCCATCGAGCGTTGTGAGGGAGCCTTTCTTGAAGTGTCAAAAGTGTGGTGGGAAGGCCTCACAAACTGAAGCGCATCCTTCCAAATACCCTCTACCTAACCGAACTGTTCTTCAGAGTCTGCCAAGGATCGACCCACTTTGACTATTGTCCTCTGGGAGCGGGAGTACTTCAAGATCATTTACTTCCTTTTCACCGCAGATATCCCAACTTTACCCTCCACCATCCTTGCATCGTTTGCCGACGGCACAATTATGCTATCCTCTGATCCCAATTCTACAATTGTTTTGGTGGAACTATTGCAAATAGCGGAATGGAGTAAACACTGGAGTGTAAAGTTTAATGAAAGCAAATTGTATCATACCCTTTGAAGCAAAACCCCTCATACAATATTCCTCCATAATACTCCCATCTCAAAAACAGATTGCATCTTGGGTTCCATCTAGACTCAAGAATAACCTGGAACCGACACACACCACTAAAACGACATGAATTAAACAAACGTTTTGGACTACTCTACAGATTCCTGGTTTACAATGATTAAAAAAAGTCCTTTCAACCAAAGTCCTCAGGACCATAGACAATGCTCCTTACTACATCTCCAAACTTTCACAGTGATCTCAAAATCCCTCCTATTAAAAAAAATAATCCCCAAATTAACATCGTGTCACATTTCATAGAGGTGATCATTTTATTGTTTGACCTAACACTGTTGATATCAAGAAATGACTTTAACAAGTTATTAATGTTAATATCAGTTTACGCACTGTAAGGCGAAGACTTTCAAAAGCTGGATTAAATGTGAGAAGGCCTGCTGCTGGTGCAGAACTTCTGACCATGCACAGAACAGCTCTGTTAAATTTTGGAAGAAATCACATCAATTGGCCTGAACAAAATCTTGTTTTCAGATGAGTCAAGTATTTTTTGTAGGTCTTCTGATGTCCGAGAGAAGGATTGGAGAAGACCAGGAGAGCGATATTTCCCTGTGACATTTTCACTGTGAAGAAGGTGGCCCAAAGTGGATCTTCATCGTCCTTCAAATTGAAAATATGACAAAAAAGAGGGAAAAATTCGAAAGGTGGTATGAGATGAGGAGTTGTCCAGACAATCGAAGTCATGATAGCTCAAGTAGTTCTTAGTTAGAGCAGCGGCATATTGAGCAAAGGTTGTGGGTTCAAATCCTGCTCCTTACACTTGCTTTTTCGTCTCAACCAAGACCTTAGATTAAAAGTATAAAAAATTAATAGGTCAATTATGCTAAATATATATATGGTTTAAAAGTATTAGTAGTGAGAGATCCGTGGGGTTTTGTTCTTTCCCAGCCTGGGGCTGCCACTGAAGAATAAAATTTTATTTATGTTTACATAAAAGGAATGAAATAAATATTGTTAAAAACATCACAAATAGGTACCTACACAATTAAGTGGGGTTTCTAAGATTAAGTACCTATAACTTGTTTCACAGCTATAAAGCTGTTCACGGATGAGATTGAAGGCAGTGGTGTGAGGGTAAAGTCAAAAAATGTAGAGAGGTGGGCAAAGGAGGTTCAAATAATGAAACATCTGTCCCATCCAAATATTGTCAAGATTGTTCCAATTCCTGAAGACCTTATGGCGCTTGCAACCAAGCTTCCAATACTCTGCATGGAATATTGTGCTGAGGGCGATCTTAGAAAGGTGAAATCGAAGACTTATAAAAACAAAGACATAATACTTCACAGTTTTTTTTTCCAGGTGCTAAACAAGCCAGAAAATTGTTCCGGTCTCAGAGAAGCCGATGTAAGGACGCTAATGAAACATATGAAAGACGCGGTGGAGTTTTTACATAAGGAGAAAATAATGCACAGAGACATAAAGCCAGAAAATATAGTTTTGCAGTCAAACAACGGAGAAGTAATCTCTATAATAATAATAAAAGCTCCGTTTTCTAAATGTTTACACATGTTCCAGATCACTTATAAATTAATAGACCTTGGATATGGGAAAGAACTGGAGCAGAGTAAAAACTATAAATCCATCGTTGGTACGCTGCAGTATGTCGCACCCGAAATTTCCTCACATGAGTCAGTTTTAGACTGTCTGTGACTAGAAAGTGTGTGACTCAAGGATTAAAAAAATTACTTGTTGTTTTTGTTAGGTATACTTATTCTGTAGATTACTGGAGTTTAGGGATCGTCTGTCATGAAGTTATTACAGGAATTCGCCCTTTCTTACCAAACATGACACCATTCTCTTGGTACAATTTATTACTTAATATATTTTTATGTACAGTTTTATTTATTCTAACTAAAAGTTGGTACTTAATTTTTATTTAGATTCAATTTACCATATTTCCCAAAAACTGTTCCAGGTTTCCAATTGTTAAGAAGAAAACATTTGAAGATATATGTGTCTACCAAAATGCTGATGGATCAATTGAATTTAGCAAAGAACTTGCAAGAGAAAATCACTTATCCTGGTATACTGTGGTTGTTAATTAATTTAAAAAAATATATATTACTATAATTTTTTTAATAAATAGGTTTTTAAGAGATGAAGTTGAAGAATGGCTTAGAGTGGCTCTTGAATGGGATGGAAGGAAGAGAGGCCGGGCTTACAACAATGATCTTATCATATTCACTGTGCTTGACCATATATTAGAGAAAAAAGTAATTAATTAGAATTCATGGGGTCGGCAACAAAAATTATGATCTATGCTTAATATGATAGATTGTAACTGTGTTCAGCATTGTGCTTTTTGAGCAACTGAGCTACGAGGTCGACAATTCGACTGCCATTTCTACCCTGATGGGCTGGATCGAAAGAGATTCAAAGCACTTCATTAACGATCAGCTACTCCTACTTCCCACTGGGGAGGAGTTGACACCCGAATCATTCGCTATTAAATGTTGGGACGAGACAAACGAGGTGATTTTTAAACCAATTAGCGTATATTTTTCCTTTTGCTAACGCTTTATTTGCTGCCTAGGTTGCCATGGTATATGTTTTTAGCAAAAGTGGATTCTTGCTTCCAATACCAGAGCCAGTTATACCAAAATTAGTGACTCAATTATTAGAAGAACCCAAAAGATTAATGCCTTATCACATTATTAAAAGAATGTGGGCCAATTCGATATTTTTCATACAACGACAGATTTACCTTTGTGAAACCCTTGCAGAAGCTTATGCTGTGAAGTTGTAAAGAAGATGACCGTTGACCAAAAGATGTTTGGCATTTAATTGGAATTTATTTTAGGTTGTCAATCCTTAACAGAATCGACGAATTGTCTGCTATGGATAGAAAAATTGACAATGAGATTCAACTGTGTTCTGGGAAGTTAAAACTACACAACGCCTCGATCGACTACAACGAAAAATATTTTAACAAAATGCTTCACCAGAAGGGTATAAAACATAAAAACAAAAACAAACGGCTAGTAAATTTTAATCGGGTTTTGCAGAAATCTCCGATAAGAAGTTGGAAGATTGGAAACAGGAATCGACTGAGTTCAGAGACACTCTCTGGAAAATTTCCGAAAGGTGGAAAATGATTAGCTATTACTTAAACGAGTTAAGACTTCGCTTTGATAAAACACAATCATTCTGTGATGAAAGCCCAAAAAAAGTTGAACAATTGAAAAAACTGTAAGTATTTATATTATATTTTTATTGTGGGACAAAGTTAATTTAAAAGATCAAAAATATTTTTGATTAAAGGTTCTCACACACTTTTATTAAACAATTGTTCTTTTTTTAAATTCACAATTCATTTTTCAATTTAATTTTTTAACTATAATTTAGACGTTTTCTTGGAAGGTACAATATGTTTAGTCAATGGATTCTTTTATAACAGGTAACCAGAAAAGTTTGTGCGGTTTTTCATTACTTATTGTTTTAATACTGTTAATCAACATTTCTACCCATAATACCAAGAGATCAACCAATGCAGAAGTTTATAAATAAAAACTGTCCAGAACAGTTCACTATAAATTATAAAATATTTCCTTTCTCATGGCTTCAAAACCCATAATTCTCTTGTAAGAATTGAAGCTCAGTACTAGGGCAGCCATGGCAGTTCGTAAAATTTACACTGCATTCGGCAATGAAACAATAACTTACAACACTGCCCAAAAGTGAATCAAACAGTTTCATTCTAGGAATGAGGGGATTGAAGGTGAACCACGGTCTGATGACTATGATCTTGAATGACGACCCATGGAGGGAAACTGTCGACCTTGATCCGAGTCAAACATGTCAGGAGCTTGCCAGATTGTTCAACTAAATGATGAAACAATTTACTCTAACTTACATCGACTTGGGAAAACTTGGAAGCTGAGCAAATGGATTCCCATAAATTGACCAATGGTACAAGCATTGGGGTCGAAACATTTACTTTTCACTGCTTTCACGGCACAAAGTAGAGATGTTTTTTGACCAAAATCTCACATGCGACAAAAAATGGATCCTACACAGCGACTTCGTACTATTGACTGTCACCAAATAACCCCATCCCATTGTCACAAAAATTGAATATTCACAAATAAAAAGTGATCCTTTGTGTTTGGTGGAGTACGGCAGGCAGTGTGCACTATGAACTAATGCCACATGACCTAACCATCACCACAGAAGTCTGCTCAAGTCAACTGTAATTAGTATATCTTTCCCTGGCTCCAAAACAAGCTCTTATGAATAGAAAGGTGTAATTTTTCATTAGGAATGTGAGACATACAGCCAGAAAGACAAAGCCACAGCCTTTGTACTCTCCAGATCTGGCCCCATCTGACTTTTAGCTTTTCTTGGCAATTATTAAACTCACACAAAATTTTCTGGCTACCTGGTAATATAATGTTATAATAATAACTTTAATGTATTCTTGATGTTAGCTTAAATGGAAGCTATGTACTATTTGGAAATTTACAAAAAATGCCAAAAGAATTAAGAAATAGTGAGTCCAATTCCGCCGAAATGTCAGCAATAGTTAGTAAATGCCTTATTCTCAGGGAAGAAATAACTTCAATAAAAGATTACAGCGCAGATTTGGAGTGAGTTGTCATTCTAATTTTCCGTCTATGTTTGAAAATTAATTAATTGAAATTTCAGGGTTATTAAGGAATGCGAGAGCAGGGTTTCGGAGCTAAAGCCCGAGTTCTGCAGCCTTGAACAGGAGCTGAACATGTTGAGCAGGGAAGTTGTCAAAGCCCACCTGTTCCAATTTAAGGACATCTGGCTTCTGTTCGACGAATATGTGAGCGTCAAGCCAATGGTCGAAGTCAAAACTGTTCCTGTTGCTCAAGTTACACAAATCTCACCTACAAGTTCAGAAACGAGCATAAACAATTTTCTTGCTATGAACAATTTCCCGAGCGGCAAGGCACCAGAAGGGCAGATCGACTGGGCGAAGAATAGCAGCCCGGTTAATCTCGTCATTGAAAAACCGAGACTTGACCCATCAGTGAAAGAGTACAGCCTGGATGCCAATCCCGAAGGGAGCGTTAATCTCGATGTAAAGAATATTTTAAATAACAATCTATCATTTTCTTATTCCACAGAAGTTTAAATATCAACGTAAGAGCTTTTAAAAATCAAATACCAAATTTATAACAAGGCTTCTAATTATTAAAGGGTTTATAACACACATTTTGAAAAATAATTATTGCAAAATGTGTAAGAACAAGTGAATGAAGCTGATGAAAACAGTTAACCTTGTTTGATAGTCTTTAATTTAAATACATATGTTCTACCTTAGAAAGGTCATATAATTTAATTATACTGTAGTTCAATAAGATTTTGTTTTGATAATCAAAGGTTTACGAATATTATACAGGAACTTTTTTAAAAAAAATTATTTATATTTTAAAAATAGTCAGCCATAAATAAATGTTGGTAGCATTTTTTGTATAATTAACTTACAATCTTGTTATTTAAAAAGTAATTTTGGCTGAAGGCCAGTTAGCTTTTCCATCTGATATCCTGAAAAAAATATCCTTAGTTAGCTTTTAATTAACTGTGTTTAATAAAAAGGTTAATGAAAACTTACAGAACCCATTAGAATTTTATTTGCATATTTGTAGTCAACGGAATTGGGATTCAGATAAGCTACATAATTTAACAATCCCTGTTTGTCCTTCATTGCCACATAGCCCTTTGTAAAAATCAAAATTATAAGTACAGCAGTTGCAAAATATTTGCCTAGTAAGTAAAAACTTACATCGATCGCGACTTTGTGGAGCTTGATTTTTTTTGCAACTTCAATTTTCTTTTCCTGCGAATCTAAAAACTGTAAGTACAATTGGACGACTTCTTGAGGCGCAGATAATTTACAAAGTTGATTTATGAGGTTGTCAACAGAGAGATCCGTCTTTAGTCTCACTTCACCCGACCAACTCTAGAAATAAATTTAGTTACTAAATAAAGGTATTAACAAATAGAAAGTTAAGCGTATTTCCTATGGTCATTTAATAAATTTGGAAGTTTTAAGCATGTTTTTTTTTTCATTTTATTATGCTGAATTTAAATAGATTATCATAGTGAAATGTTGAAATGGTTTAATTTTCCTGTAAATACAACGAAATAAACTTTAAAGACTGTTTTATACCGTTATTATGAAGTGGCTTGATATGTCTGCCCAGCATTCTTTCTTAGCTCTTGCATTAAAAGCCACCCAGTCGTATAGTTTGTCATAAACACCGTTCGTTTGTACAAATGTTTGAGGCGAGAGTTTAGATGATTTTTGCTCGTGCCAGTGATCAGCACATAAAAACGACAGGGTCGAAGATACAGATTCGCCGAGCAATTTCCCGTCAGCGATGCCCTCCTGCCATCCTTATTTACAACAAAGAAACATTATTCAAAAGTATGTAATTAAAAAAAAAAAATAGTCCCTCACTTAATAGATCTATGTAATTACTGACAAGAGTCTTATCCTTAGATGTTTCAAAATGGGTTTTTGTAAAGTTCTGAAGCTTTCCCCTCTTGTGAAAATTATTAGAAAGCACAGTAAACTGTCTGATCTAAAAAATTAATTAACAAAAATGTTATATATATTATATATATAGTAATTTAAAATAGTAATACTTACAGCAGCATCATTAAATCTTCCTAGCATCCTAGAAACAAAATATTCGTATATATGTCTTTGTAGTGTGTAATGATAATGATTTTTTATCGACTATTGAAAGCTTACTACTTTAGTGACAAACTAAAACACTAAAAATATTAATTGTCTCATTGTCAACGGTCGTAAGGTGTAGTGGCACAATAGACACAATCCCAAATTTATGGCAACTAGCTTGATGGGCCTTGTTCATGATGAGCAAGAAATTTCCCTTAATAAATAATTAATTGACTTTTTTGGTTTTCAAAAACATTGGGCTGGTGATATGTCAGATTTAAAGCCCAGCATTATAAAAAATAAATAAACACATAAATACAAAGTTTCATATACTACAGTAGAACCCTTATTATTTGAACTGACAAGTATTCATGCTGGACTGGCACTGGATCTCTTTTTTTATTTGGTTAATCTTCATGCAAGGGTTTACTGAACTACTCAGCACCAGTTCAGCATAAATTCACTGACTTGCAGACCAATACCCAGCATCAACTGTAATAGGAGTGTTGGATAATCGAATTTGGATGTTAACAAATTTATTCATATTATACTGACTGAACTCCTGAACCTTTCTTTGAATTGGCTGGAAAAAAAAGTAGAGAGATATAGAGGTGATTGTGAAAATTTCAAGGAATTATAAAAACAACAATGATCGAGTATAGAAACTACATGCAGCTCATGCTGGTTGTTCATTTATTGATTATTTTGTATGTTTTCATATACATAACATGGTCAATGGAAAAAACATTATTATTGATAGAAGAGTTTCATACTTGACATTACTTATGGGATGCTAAACTGGAAAAAAACCTCAATCAGAAGAGGCTGACTTTGTTAGATATAGTTTGGAAGATATATAAATATAAAACCTCGGCTTCTGTTGTGGAAAATGATCCATAATTTATGTTTATGTTTTATTTTACTTTTCTGATCAAAAATTATAACTGCATAAACAGCAAAGCTACAGGCCACTATCTCACTTGCAATGGTATTTCGGAAACTTTTTAGCTGAGGTGTACAGGTCTGGATTATCTTGGATTTATTAAGGACAGTTGCATGATTTTGTTTACAAGTGTGTAATATAATTGTATAATGCTGTGGAGTGCCATGAAACATTGAAATTTATTGAGGACATACATTCCCATAGTTGTTTATTGGATGAAAGTTCTAGTGAATTTAGTAACTGAGATTTAAAAAAATGAAAGGATAAAAAAAAAATTGGCGTTGTTCCTTAATGTTTTGGTAGCCAAAATTGAAAAAAAAAATTGCCCACCCTGAAGGGCCAATTATGGCGAAAGCACACAAAAATGAAAAACAAGAAAAATGGTACGTCATCGACCAAAGTTATGGTATTAACCTGCATTATTTTCACGACCTTGATATAGCTTTCTTACCCACCTTTTTTTAAATTTTTTTAATCATGATTATTATTTATTAAACAAAATAGGGCAAGCAAAATCCCTGAAAGCAACTTCGTCCATCATTTTCCACTTTAGAACTGAATCGCAACATGAATCTTGCTGTAACCCAATTTTACGTTGCATTTGGGCTGCGTAGATTCTGAATCGACTCATAATCCCAGTGGGTACTAGTCTTTAATGACAATACTGGATAATTTATGATTATTAGTAAAAAAAAAAATACTTACGCTAAGATATTTTCATATTCGTCATTATTCTTGGTGAAAAGGAATGCAATGTAATGTTGTGATGCGAGAGGTGACCCTCTTAAAATCCTATGGAACAACGATGGCTTTAAAGTTTTCGATAGGAAGATCACCACCTAAAGAAAATTTATTTTTAGTGGAAAATCTTTATAATAATCTTATTAAATTATTTGAAATGTATTGATTCAGACCTTTGTGTTGTTCCAAAGCTATCTTTTTAACTAGGGTGTATACTGTCTCATAACCTACTGTTCTCTCATGACCCTCTTAAGCCCAGTTGACATCGAGTAGCCGTGCAAAGTTAACAAAAAGGACATTGCTCAACATTCAACCGAGCTGTGAATCGAATTGAGTAGGTTTATATTTTTTGGCCAAGTAGCTGCTCTCCTACCCACCAATATTTTTGATTCAGCTAAGTACTCATTTGGTGGAAACAAGGTAAAGATTGAATGAGTGGCAATTGGTGATATTTAGAACTAGTGATTGTGTGTTTTTAAGCCAAAGTTTAAAAAAAAAAAAAAAAAAAAAAAAAAAACTTTGCCAAGTTTTTTTTTAATGTTCTAAAAGTGTGAGTATTTGGCCATGTTAATAAATTCCTAGTATTTTTTTTTTCATAATTTAATTTATTTTTCCACCATGGAGAGATTTTTATTTTTGACTTTTTATTTTATTTTTGACTTCTGTGGGAAGGTTTTTACAAATTATTTGAGAATAGTTTGGTTCACCATTTAAGAAGTTATCTCTACTTCAATTAGAGTTTTTCATAATTTAATTTACTTTTCCACCATAGAGAGATTTTTATTTTTGACTCTTTTTTTAATTTTTGACTCTTTTGTGGGAAGGTTTTTATAAATTATTTGAGAATAGTTTGGTTCACCACTTAAGAAGTTATCTCTACTTCAATTTTGGTATTTCGGAGTTCAGTAGTACCGATTAAGTTGAATATGTACCAGTTGGTAGATTTGAATCCCTAAAGGTTGCCATTTTTTGAGTACTTTTTGACTCTGAGGCTTATATGTCTGTGATCAGACTTCTCCTTAAACACCAGTTGCTTGCTTACACGCCATTCACTTCTTGTAGTTCAAAATTACATTATTTCACAATTATTTTAATTTTCTTACTATCGATGTAAAAAATTTGAAAAAACATTTCTGAAATGGAAAATCTATTTTCTTCAAAATTGATTAAAAATAAGTGTACCTTTAGAATCAAATCACCATCGTGTAGTTTTTCAGCTGCTTTTAAAAGTTCTTGTTTTTGCGAAAATGATTTAAACAACTCAAACGAATGTGGTCGTCCTAGAAAAGCATCCGTTAATGTTCTATTGACATCAGGTGTGTCCCAACGAGTCTGTAAAACATTAATAAATAGTTAACAAATGCAGTTTATTTTTTAATGATTAATAAATGGTATTCCATATCGAAAATACAATTTTAGTTAACATTTTTATTCCAATATTTCTAATTGTTAATTTAAAAATACAAGCTCATCCTCTTATTATTGAATAACAACTTGAATAGAGCAAAGTGGCAGAAAATTTCTATTTTTCGCTTACTAGAAATTGGCACCTCAAATATCTCAATTCTTCATTTTCATTATCTGTCGATATGCTTGAAACATGTACTGACGGATTGTCGGCATCAAAAACTAAAATGTTTCACAATTAATTTAGTTTCCATTAGGGTTGAATTTAATTCTATCTTTCTACTTACTTGCATCTAAGGATTTTTCTGAAAACACCTCGTGCAGATTGTTGACACCGATTTCTTTCGGCCCAGGGAGAGCTATGGCAGATAAACTTGTACACATTATGAAAGAAAATCACGAGAAATTATTTTGTTTTTACCCATTTCCGGTCCGAATGCAGATGGTAGTTCACTAAGGCCATCTTTGATCAGTTGGGAGAGGCATGCGGTTTTTCTGATTTTGATTCCACACATAGAATACTGCAAAAAATTCGATATTTTTTTGTTTAAATTTTTATAGTGATGTCTTTTGTTTTTTAGAAGCTTTTTATATTATTTGAAAACATTATAATTATAATAATAAAACATCATAATAGCTATAGCTTGATTGTTACTTATCATCCTGCCTTCCTACTCTTGTACTACTATTCCTACTAGACGAAGCATTTTTGATCTGCTACAAATAAGACATTCCTAAATTAAAACTTACTGTATGGGTATTATTCTGTTACTAATGTACTATAATAAATAAAGACAATAATATAATTAAGTTCGTTTCGTAGACAATTAATTGACAACCTGGTATAAAATTATCAACTTTCATAAACTGAAAATACATAAACTCAAAAATATGTTGATTAGTAACAATCAAACTTTTTTTTTTTTAACAATCCTAATATTTTGAGGGCAGTCCTTTTTGTCTAATAATGCCTCGTAAATGATTTGACATGGATCATACTAATTTTTTTGTGTATCTAAGTTTGATTTTACCCATTCCACTAACAAAATTCATTTTAAACATTCTTTATTTGAAATTTGGTTTACTCACATAGCCAGATGTGACAATTTCTCTATGTGGTTGATATCTGGAGATTGCGATTGATTTAAGACAATTGTATAGTAACCACTGGCATACAACATAAGCAGTTCCTTAGGGACATTGTCTTTCATTGATTATTAATTTATATAAGCTCAAATCTGCACACGTATGTACATGAAAGTACGCATAAACAGAGTTGAGTCTATCACTTCTCACAGTCCACTGGCAATTCCAGCTTTTGTAATTTATAATAAATTACCAGTAGGCCTCGAGAACCTAGGACTTGTCCATCCAGCCGATGAGGTCCATGGTCTATGAAGAGACCCCAATGCAATCAGTTCCTAAATCCAAACCATGCATTCCATTCATGCAGAAATCTATAATTTTAATGTTTTCTCTTTTATATGACAACGCCTAAATGTTTAGAGCTTTGACTACCTCAAAATCCCTTCTACTTAGAAATTTTGTTTGCTGATTTTATATTTTATACTGTGTCTTAGGTACATCCAAGTCTTGCTTAGTTTTAATCCAGCACTCTTTCAACCTATTGTATTTTACTGTATGTAACTGCATTTTTCCAAAAGTTATAGATGGTAATTACCCGAAGTTTATCTATTTCACTATAAAATAAAGTATTAAAATAAAAATTACCTCTTCCCCTGTGAAGTCAAATCCTTTGACCTCACTTTCATCCCAATAACCAACCTTGTCCATGAGTAGAAATAAATATTGAACTTGAGTAGAAAAGAATCGACCTGATTACTGTATGCAGAAACGCAACATTTTCATATTATTCAGTAGATACATAAATAATCATAAACAACAAATCAAATCTAGCATCGCCTTATCAAATATCAGTTATCAATGAGTTTGAGTGAGAAGAACTGAGAGCTCCCTCTAGAGTCTAGAGTACTACTCTAGAGTAAGGATGGATAGTTTATGAACGAACTAGTTGAAAAACGAACTATTCCAAAAAAAGAACTGCAAAATAATATATAAGAGGTTTTAAAGTAGATTTTTTAAAAGATCTACTCCCTTTATGATTTTTTTTATTTTAAAAACATTTCCATATATTATAAAATAAATAAAATATTAGCAACAATTGAAAATAGCAAAAATAAGAAAAACTACCAGTTCTGTCTTTTTAATTACTGCTGATGCTTATTCCTTTTTAAATTAATTTCTTTTGTTATAAACTGTTTATTTAGCTTAGTAAACACAAACATATGTTATAAAACACAAAATATTAGCAACGATGGAAAATAGCAAAAATAAGAAAAACTCCCAGTTTTGTCTTTTTATCTCTGTTTATGCTTATTCCTTTTTACGTTAATTTCTATTGTTATAACTGTTTATTTAGCTTAGTCTAAACGAAAATATGTTATGAAATACATAAAATATTAATAATGATGGAAAATAGCAAATATGAGAAAATCTCCTAGTTCTGCCTTTTTAATCTCTGCTGATCTTATTCCTTTTTATATTAATTTCTTTTCTTACAAACTGTTTATTTGGCTTAGTATACACAAAAATATGTTATATAGTACATAAAAATATTAGTAGTGATTGAAAATAGCAAAAATTAAGAAAAACTCCCAGTTTTGTCTAATGTTTGCTGATTTCTAAGCTTATCCATGTGATATTTCTTTTGTTAAAAATTGTTTATTTAGTCGTCTAATAAAAAAAATACCTTATAAAATATTAATAAACATGGCAAATACCAAAAATTGAAAAAAAAAGAGTAAATTTCCCAGTTCTGCCTTTATAATATTTGCTGATTTTTATGCTTATTTCTTTTGATTTTAATTTTATTAAAAATTGCTTGTTTAGCCTAGTCTAAGTAGGAATATCTCATAAAATAATAGTAACAATGGAAAATTTCAAAAATAGAAAAAAAAAACTTCAACTTCTTCTTTTTTAATGCCTACAAATTTGTATGCTGACAGCTCAACAGGTCGAGCCCAAGACTGAGCAGTTGTTCTCATATAATTATATATTTAACACAAATTTAAAGAAAATAAAACAGAAAATATAAAGAATGTACTAACAAACAATTTAAAAAACAATGAAAAATAAATAAAATAAAATAAAGAACAATAAATATGAATAAATATAGAATATAAAGTAAACAAGTATAGAAAAACTAATTCTCAACACAGATAACAAAAACAACTTTGTCAGATATTTGTTACATATGAGTGAAATTATTGATCATAATTTTTTTTATGTACAAAGAATCACGAAAAATATCATAGCCACTACTAATATAATTCGTGACCGAGGCAAAACTTGAAAGCGTGTAAAGCCTTGCATATTATTAATATTATATATTATTGGTTTATATAAGTTCAAATCTTACACGCATTTGCGTATCTGTATGCACATTTGCATACATACATGCACAGAGTTTATCATATCACTTCTCACAGTCCATCGGCAAGCTTTTGTAATTAACAAAAAATTACCGACAGGCTTTGTGAACAAACCACGTTGGGTGTTGCAAGACCGGGGTCAGATTTCAGTCTTATTTGTCCCATACTATTATATACTATTACTATTATATTATTATTCACTTAAGGTGTGGAGTTCTTGATTTCCACCATTGGCCCTTTCACTCCGTACATTCACGCCAATAAATACATTCACGAGAGTGTGTGTTGAGAAACACTAGAGACACAAAACTATCAGTAATAGATACAATAAAACAACCCCCTACAAGAATCGGAACAGGGGACCCAGAACTTGCTGCTGTGCCGTAATACAATTCTT
This sequence comes from Cimex lectularius, assembly GCF_000648675.2. Lineage (NCBI taxonomy): Eukaryota > Metazoa > Arthropoda > Insecta > Hemiptera > Cimicidae > Cimex > Cimex lectularius. Next base: position 558,401 of record NW_019392703.1, read on the forward strand.
AAATCGCATTCCTACACGCTCTCTATATGGAACCAATTACATTCTTCAATTAAGTGGGACAAATTGAGCAACCTTTCTCTCCATGCCGGACACATACGCGAGTTTGTCACAGAAGTACTCCGTGTGTCAATCTCGCATGGCCTATCCTTAATCTGGTGAGGATGACCCTTCTTCTTTCTACGAGTCAGGTCCTCACTCCTCTGAGGGTTACCTAAAGACAGTGCTCTTGACATTTATATTATTGCATAACGTGATTAACAATTCTCTTCGTTTAAACTTTAAATATAGCAGGAAAACCGTGATGACGTTTAAATGATGTTTTATAAAAATATCGATATTCTGAGTCGACCTTAATCACTATTCAGTCATCAGTGGAGACGTCGCGTGGCTTAAGCGTGCAGGTCGTCGTACTTCTTTCGTTTCCAGAATTGTACGTCGTGCTTTCGACTCCGCGGATTATCCGTGTGTAACTTAACAATCCTTAGTTAAAACAACTAGCTAACCATGCCACCAAAGTTCGATCCTACTGAAGTAAAGACTGGTGAGTAAAATCTTCATATTTTGTTGTTGGAAAATAGTTAAAAGAGATATGGTCATGTGGTAGGTACGGTTATGTTCCTCGTGGCCTCATTTTCCAACGATATTTTCTCATTTTTCTTTGCTTTAATGTCCAAATAATAGTTTGTTAATTTGTTTAATAGTTTTCTTGAGGTGTGTTGGAGGTGAAGTTGGTGCAACTTCGTCCCTCGCCCCTAAAATCGGTCCGCTCGGTTTGGTAAGCCATTTTAATTATTCTCTTCTTTCCTAATTTATAATGTTAGTATGTATTCATTTGATGTTTTTCGCCGGTTTCGGTTTGTACTAAAATACTAATTTTTGAACGAGATTTGAGATAAAAAGTCATAGAGGGATTCGAACCCATGGTCTTTGGAACAGTACCCTGAGGCCTGACTGTCTTCAACAGTAACCTGAGGCGGTTTGACTTCAGTCCTCGAGACAGTACTTGTGCAGCACCTCGACGCTCTGACTTGAACTCAACCATGACTTAAATTATCCAAAGACATCAACTTTTCTATCTCAGCACATTATTTATGCTATATCCTATTATTGTCCACATAGTACATCATGACGATCATATAAACCTGGGCTTCGCAAACTTTGCACAGAACAAAATCCAGGGTGAACCCCTCACATTCAAGTATTTAAAATTACTTATAAATCATTCTCTGTTTATTTTTGTAGTTTTTACTTTTTCTCAAAGTTCATCGCAGACCAAGGTCGGTGGACCACAGTTTGGGAACCCCTGATATAGATATTCAACCTTATTAATTTCACATTGACTTAAGTATCTTAAATCGTGTTCAGAAATTAGTTTAATAATATTCTCAATAGGTAATGTTTATTCTTGAAAATATCTGAATTGGTTTTGTTTTTTCTTCAGTCACCGAAGAAAGTTGGTGATGACATTGCTAAAGCAACAGCTGACTGGAAAGGTCTTAAAATCACAGTCTGTCTCACGATCCAGAACAGACAGGCTGCCATTTCTGTTGTGCCTTCTGCAGCTTCGTTGATCATCAAGGCTTTGAAAGAGCCTCCGAGGGACAGGAAGAAAGTTAAAAACAGTAAGTCCTTAACATCTCCCGTAACATTGAAATATTCATTGTAAAAAAAAATTTTAGTTAAGCACAATGGAAATCTGTCTTTTGACGATGTCATGGGTATTGCGAGGTCGATGAGGGCGAGGTCGATGTCTAGGAAAATGGAAGGCACGTTGAAAGAAGTACTCGGCACATGCCAGTCAGTTGGCTGCACTGTCGAAGGAAAGACACCACAGGATTTAATGGCGCAGATCAACAACGGGGAGCTTGAAGTTCCCGATGAGTGACTTTCATAAGTGAGTATGACTGTTGTGACACGGTTGAGCCACCTTAGATTAATTCATTCAAAATGCCTCTGGTTGATACTGTCAGGTGGATTAAAACCGTGCCTCAACAGTGGGTAGGGGTTGGCATCCCATCCACCTTGGCAGGGTAACATTGTCGAGGCATCTTAGCCATTGAGGAGCATACCTCAATAAAAAACAATGATTTATTCCTAAAATGATTTATATTTTACCTTTTTTGTTTCTTTTCCAGATGGTCTTCATTTTATTAATAAAAATAAAAAAGAAAATTTCATGTCTTTTTTTTCCACCCCGTTCCTGTACGGTCTTATGCAATATGAAAATGTATATTTTTTTACATAAATAAAACAATTATTTTTGATGTTTTAAGCAGTAATCATTAACCAATTTTATAATTACAATGTAAACATAGACCATTATTGTTACTTTTTCATCGAGGAGTCTGCTGGGAAAGAAATTTCTTTCTGGTTGACATAAGATAAATAAAGTTAATAAAACTGGAAAACATGGCTGATTAAGAAAAAGTGTGCGGGACATGTGTGTGTCCACACACAAGTGTATATTGTTTTATAATTTTATGTGGTGGATATTTTTGATACCTTAATGCGATACGGGAGATGTTACATGATCTCCTGGTTAATCTGTTACCACTTCCAGTACACCTCTTAGAAAACCCCTGCTTTTAAAGCTTGTGTTAGGGATATTTTTGGAATCGAATGGGCATCACAGGCTTTAAGCATTGCTCAGTCAATGGTACTGTGTTAGGGATGGTTAGGGATTAGGATTAGCTATGGACGTTATTCTGTTAAGGTTTTCCTTGATTTATGAGAAGAAATTATATTAAAAAAAAAAAAAAAAAAAAAAAAAAAAACGACGCAAGAATGGCATAATTACACAGAAGACAAACACTTTGAGCCCTGAAGATGATCTCAATAAAGATCGAAACGTTGGTATGATAAAGAAAATGTTTTTCTGATACCTACATCATACCAGACCGCATCACACGTTTCTGAATAATTAAAAAAAAAAGATTTCTGGTTTCTGAGGCCGATGGAGAACAATCATCACTGAGAGAATATCAATAGGAAAGAGAGTGAAAAATTTGAGAATGTGAATGGGTGTGAATCTAAAAACGGAAATGGCCTAGTGTTTATAGCCCTGTAGCTTAACCTCAGGGGATGGATGAATAAGACCGAGGTCTGACCCTGGACTGTCAACACTCGGGGCGATTTATTTATTGTAAATTACATAAACTGCAATTGGATTTGTGAGAAGTAAGTTCAACTCTGTACGTATGTATGAATATCGTGTGCAGATTTGGGGTTATATAAATCAGTAATCATATAATAGTATAAGAAATGTGTCATAATAATATAAAATAATATTAATGGTCTTTCCTTTTCATATGTAAAGTTTCTTTAGTTTTCAAATTTCAGGCTTTCACTTTTCTCAACTCATCTCAAAGTTACCTTTACATAAGAGTGGATATCAATGTGACATTACAAATTACATGCCCACAAAATAAATATATAATTTCATTAACATTTACACAATGAAATTTTAAGAAATTTATAATACAAATGTATATTACATTTATATTTTCATATGTATTGTATGTTTTCCAATCAAATAAGCATTGTAATTCACCTAGGCCCTTTAGATGACCCGAATAAAGGTTGAAAAGCCGATAAAAAAATGAGAAAAAGAGTTTTTTTCTAAAGTCCTTCATTCCTGACTGAATCTAACAAATTATTGAACAACGTTGAATAAAAACACACATTTGCCACAGTCAAGATTTTATAGGGGATACATTGTTGGCAGTCATTTAGTTCAAACAGGGTCAGTTAGCATTGAAATAATTGTATTATATTGAGCAATGATCATGTTTGTTTGGCGAGAATTTCTATTTTCTTTTCTAGGTTTATTTTCCAACAATGAGCACGTGGTCCTTTTTATTTAAAATTTTATTTTTCTCTTTTTAAATTAGTAACGACTTTTTGTCACTTATGGAACTATTATTTATTTATATAAAGGAAAACCTTACATTACATAATTTATCATTGAAAAAGATGTTTTATTAACTTTTGTTAAGTACTATTTTTCGCAAATTTTTGTTTTAAAAAAATGTTGTTTGGCCGTTAGTTTCTTTTTTCCTTTGTAATCTTCTGGATTGTTTATTTTTTATGTTTATATTTTGTAAATCTTGGTGTTTTGCTATATTAATTAAGATATTAATTTAATTGGTTGACTAATGAGGATGAAAGGTCAATTACATTCATTCTACTGGCATTCACCTTGGATTTAAATTTTTGATATGAAAAATTCTATTTTTGTGAATGCTTATTATATAAAATGTATTATATGTTTTTAATTATGTTTGTTTTCTTAATTTTGAATATAAGAATCCTTTATGTTTGGTGTCAGTTTTTTTGTTGAGTACATTTTCACGATCAATAATAACTTTTTGGTTGTTTTGTATTTTTAGCATGTAAAGTAGTGCAGTTTTATTAGAATTATTATTAATTTATATTATATATTTATATTAATTTATATCCCCGCATTGATTTCTGTGATGGCGGATGATCGCCAATCATAATTGTGAGATGTACAAGTTGAAAAAGACAGTCTGTTAACACTTTCATGCCCTTCTATCCAAACTCCTCTATTTTGAAACAATCATCACTGTAACAAACGACTTAAGGTATTGTCACATACAGTTATGACCATGGTGGTGATTTTAATGTTCAGCTTAGTCACTGTTATGATGAAACGATTGCACACAGTTGTCGGTCTTGATTCGTGAATTAAAATTCTAAATTTATGTAAAAAGAACTGTTAAATATATATTTTTATTACAATAACATCACTGTACATTATAAAACTTTAGAGTATTTCATAATTGCAGCTTTGAACCACTTGACCATTTCTTTTGCCCCAGATTTACACATTTCAGTCGCAGCGTTGAACTCCTTGGGAGAACAGGAACCCTCACTGTTGATCATGACTATATTATAATTTATGCACTCGAAGGCGGCTGTCATTACGAACTTTGACTTCTGGTAAACAAACAAAAAATAAAATAAAAAGATGACTCATGTAAACAAATGTTGGAAAATCTATTGAAATTTATACTTTTATCGTTTCCCCATCGGGATCGAGCACCATGTCGCCTTTTTCATCTATGCAGCAACAGCCGGCAGTGACGAGATGCTGCATCTCCATCCCAGTGGCCATAATCGCCAGACAGCTCGCATTGACAGCACAGCAGAGTATCTTCACAATTCATTTTTTTTTAAAATTGTTATAAATAAAACGACTAACACGAGTGACTCACGGAATTGTCATCTTGAAGCTCTTGGACTAACAGGGTTGATTCGTGCCTTGAAAAAGGCCTGGGGTAAAATATCGACTCGCAAGCGCTTTTAATCAAATCTTCTATTGACTTGAAGTTATTCCCTGAAAAATTAAGTTTAATCTGCTTGTGTTTTACATGTATTTTTTTAAAATTATACCTTGAGACCAGGCTTTTGTCCTATAATTGACTTGAAATGCCAGATCATCTTGTACTCTTAAATGTTTTAATTCGTATGGGCCATATAATGCAGTTAAAACAACGTTTTTACCTAAGATTAAGACATTTAAAAAAAATTAATGAACTGAATTGTTTTGCAAAGTTTATTATATAAACTTGAAATGATTTATTGTAATTGTTTACCCATAGATAATATTGCTGAGCCTTCTGCCTTATTCAACACGTTTATTTCAAATTTGACGGAATTTCCATTTGAACTTTTGGAACAGTTTTTCTCAGCTACTTCCATAGTTTCAACGCTTTCCATTGTGTATTTTCCAGCTTGTACTCTACAGTCTACACAAAAACAACGCCACAAGAAATCTATTTACACTTTACAGCATATGGGGAGGTTATAAAGTGGTTACCAACAAAATAGATTTAATGTGCCCTCGTGGTGTGGCAACCACTCTATAACCTTCACCAATATATGGCAAAAGCATAAAACCAAATGCTTCTCTGGCACAATGTTTGCTAGATAAAATAAAACATACTATTTTTAAATGAAGGATTTTCAATAGTTTTCACCGAAAAAGTTTTCTAAATTAATTTTTCAATTTTTATTATTTTTTAATGCAATATATTAGACTTGCTTTCTATTATTTGCCTACCATTTCCACATTCCACTTTACTGAAATATTTTCTTTTTCTTTTTGTGATGAAGCATTTTTCAAAATAATTATTTTATTCAAATCTAGAATAGAAAAGTAGAATAGAAAATATTTTAATTGCATTCTTGGTTACTTACAAGGGAAACAAATCGTAATGAAAAGAATAACAATCCTGATTGCTTATCCTTTTCATATGGATTTCATTCATAATAAAGCTATTAGGCAACTAGATTTTATTATTAAAACTTTAAGAGACTTAAAAAATCAATTAATTATAATAATGCTTAATACATCATTAGACTGGTCCCTTTTAGAATATTGCTCAACAGTTCGGTCTCACTGTTTAATAAATATTTCTTATCAGAAGTTAATTTTTCTTGCAAGAAGCTTTATTTCATTTTTTGACTGTTCAATAATTTTTTTGCAAAAATGTACAACCCACATTTACTTAAATGAAAAGAGTACTGTGTGATGTGCAGTCATGAACTTGGTCTGGGATTAAGGATAAGATTATTGAAATGTTTTCTCAACTCTGCTATATGGTGTTGAATGAGACATTCAAGATTTGGACGTATAGGATACTAGAAATAAGCTTGGCAGAAACCACCCCTAACATACTCAGAAGAAGAAACAAAACGGTAAAAACAAGGAAACTTGGGTATTTCAGCCATGTTCGTCACCTGGGTAAATATGAAAGGCAGATTAATCATATTATCTTAGTTTCTTAGTTATTGGCTATTTTTCTCCATCACTGTAGATTGGTGATCTTTGTAAGTAATGATTAAGTGAAAAAGTGAACAAATAGCAGTTTCATAATCAATTTATAGTAGTAAAATATGGTTAAAACCCTAGATTATACGTATAGCTCTGCATATCAGCATATTTGTGTAAACAAACCTCACTACAAAAATTCTGATTGAATAACTTACTTAAATCTATACAATCATTTCGAATTCAGGAGAAGGATGTATAATGATAAGATAAAACAAAATAATTTATTATGTAATCTGAAAATACATTTTTTTTACATTCTATGAATTTTAACTCCTAACCTACTAATTCTCAGTACACCTATCGAAGAAAAAATTCGATGTATTAATAAAGAAAGACAGACTTATTTTTCAAAAAAGGCATTATAAAGTCAAAAGAAATGGAAGATTTTATTATTTAGCACTTTTCAATAGAGAGAAAAAACTTCTTACTTTTAAACTTAATTCTAACTTTTATAAAAGAAAATGAACTCTTCTTATAATAATGTATTTATATATATACTTATGAAAAAAAAAATATATATTCGGGGGGTCTACGTTATTTTATCATAGCACCTAATTATTATTAATTAACTTTACTTCTTCTTCTCTTCTCTTTTTTTTTCCCAAAGAATATTTTAAGTTGTGGAATGTTATATACAACGCTGTTCCGCTGGTTTTACATATGTCTTGTGTTGCCAAAGTTGATTCCACTTTGATTGGCCCCTTTGTTGCTTCCGTACTGGAGGCTGATAACTCCCTGTCCGGCTCTCAGTTGGTCCTCTGTGAAGTTACGTACATTCTTGTTTGCTTCTTTTGGACCAATGCTGGGTTGTCCATAGTTCGCTCCCTGGAAAAAAATTATTTAGATTTTTTTAAAAATTTTAGTATGATTTGATGATGAAAAAAATCACCTTTCTTCCAAGGGACTGTAAACAGATGACAACCGAGTTGAGATTCTGCCTTTCCCAGAGGTCGACTGTCTGGAAAGTTTCTTGAGCGGGTACACCCATCTCGAGTGCGGTGTCGAGGAAGTTATTTATATTTTCCATACATTTGAAAGCCATGGTGGACGTGTTAATCTTCTTCACAGAACCAGGTTTCATATGGTTGACCAATCTGTAAACAAACAGGGTGTAGAATTTTCTTTAAAAAAAACAAAAATACTCTGAAGGAAAAACATAATTTGGAAACCTTGCCAGGAAAAATAATAATGACAAAATATCAACTCGGTCAATATTTTCAGTAAATTTAAAAGTTATCAATCTTTCATTAATCACTTCATTTGCTTAGATTGTCAATATTTTGTGTCTTTTTTTTGTATAATAGTTTTTATCATTTATAATGGCTTAAGTTAAAGTTTAATTTTAGAATGAATATTTTTGGGACATAGCAAAGATTTTTTTCCTAAATTTACCTGCAAAGGAGAGTTCCATCCTTGAGGACTTCGTAAAGGTTGTCCATGTCACCTGAAGTGCTGAAAGACTCGCCTGTGATCGCTTTGATCCACTCGAGGCACTCGTGCGCATGTTCCTCATTGTATTTGCTGTTGATCTGCAACAGAGAAAAAAAAATGGCAAAATTCAATTTAAAATCGTAGAAAGTGCAGTGGGCGTTCTGCGGCAAGCTTGCCAATTGGCCCAATCAGCAGTCCCCCTACAGGATGTTGGGGCAGCAAACGGCTTCCTTGTTAATCACTGCTGGGATGACAACTCATTTATATGTAGGAAATATGAGAATAGTATAATGTAATATATAATATTATATACAACCAACAAACAGGTCTGATGTATTCAGTACATGGACAATGGTCCGCTTATTTTAATTATAATTTCTATGAATCTCAACATATGTCAGCATATTTCCCTTATTTACTACCATTAAATTTTTTTAAGGCAATTGTTACATAATAGATTAACCTCGTTTAAGTATTGTAATGAATTGAACATTATTATATCTTCTTTTTCTTCAGAAATGGCAAAAATGACTAAGATGAGAGAAACACGCAGACATCTACTGGATATGACAAAATATCCAATATTTTTTTAGTATTTGTGGGCAATTTTATCGTCCTGGTCATGTTTCTATCAGATTCAGGGCATTCTTTCATTCAGTATTGTTGTAGTTTAGAAGTAGTGCTTCAGTGTAGATGTTGGAAAAAAAAGCTAGTGGGACAGAAAAATGTGGACATTCACTGAACATGTTCCATTTCCAGAATAGAATTCTTCTAATAAAGAATAGACACAAAACCTTTTCGGTAGCTGAAAGCTAAAGTTATACTTGACCTATTAACTATTTGTTCGCCAACAACCAACAAAATGGCGCGAACCAAGACCACTGAGAATGGAGGATTCCCCATAGAATAATGGAATAATTGAAACAATGGAATGAGTGAAAACTCACTATTTCGAGGGAAGTCTTGAAGTCTTAAAGATGAATGATGATTTAATATGAAGGCGAAAGATGATACTCCTCTCTGTAGTAAATAGGCCAGTGCACTGGCCTAACCTCAGCAGCAGTAATGACATTGCGTGACTAACTCGTTCCGCGATCTCGTTGAAGGGCGATGAATAGATTTTCAGGAGTGATAGTTTAAAGGAAAAGACGGTACTGGAAATAACAGGGAAAGATACAGTACGGACGAGAAGATATTAGGCAAAGTTAAGGCGATGAAAGGTCCGGTACCATGCGGTCTGGAGTATGATGTTCCAAAGGCGTTAAAGGTGATGCAAATGACAACGTCTTATATTAGTGCGGCGATTGAAAATTAACAAACATTCAGGAACCACGACTTTATGCAGTAGTTGAACTGAGATTGCGCAATACTTTAGGAGAAAAGACCTAGAGAAGAGACACTTCGAGATCAGGCGATGGAATGAAGCATGATGGTGAAGTGCGGGAAGAGGAGTTTTCCAGTAAATCGGAATGGAAACGGTTGGTGATGGAGGTAAAAGTGGATACATCAAAGTTCGGGAGTTTTGCTAAGAACACTAGAATGACTTTTTGTCATATTCAATATATGTCAGCATTTTTGCCTCATGCTTCGTTTTCTTCTGGAGCTAATTAGATGAATGACCAAACTACTTCTTAACTGCTAATTTTGAAACCATATCATTTGGCTTTCAAGAGTTTCATTGGAGAAATGCCAAAGAAACGAGAGAAAATCCACTGAAGAAACTCTGATGTCGCATGTTTAACCCATGCTAGTGCACTGAATTAAGTTGGTGTCTATTTGGTAGCTGTTCTTTGTAGTGATTGTCTATTTTAGTAGTGATTTGATGTATATATATGACTGTAGTTGGGAAAATGGCAAGAAGTTTTGTTTAGTTAACATTTTACGCGTAATTTTAATTATTACAATGCTTGAGCAGATTGGACAGCGATTTTACGCCTGCTGCTCCATGTAGCGTTTTCAACATCGATTTGATAGTTACGTGGGCAAAACGATCCACCAAAGGATGTTGAACCATATGGTTCACGTGTCACGTATCCACCTGGATCGTGTAAGGCGTGCGGGTTGCCCTCGGACGCTTAATATAGAGACGCACCTACCACTCCACATAACCAAATCGGACCCAAGGTGATATTCGTGAAGGATAGCGCGTCAGGACGATTAGATACAAATCAAAGAAAGGTCCAAAAATAAAAAGGACTGATGAAATCACCTATACCACCGTGAACAATGACCAATGTCAACCTCTATTCATACATTAAACATACCGTGATTTAAACACAGATGCAAATTTAAAGTGAAAAAACTACTAAATTTCGAATGAATCTTTCATACAAAAGATAATACATAGTACATAAAAAATAATTTTACGCTAATATTTTAGAGCAATTAAATCAGACAAAGAACTATGTGCTTTGAAAATTAGCTTTTCAAATGAAAAAAACATTTATCTACGGGCTACTGTGTTCATAATTTGTGAAACGTTGCTTGCCAATCTGCGGGTTTTTAAAAACCTACAAAACGGGCTAGCGCGTGAGAAACTTGTGGACATTCATTTAATAGCAACTGATAAAAACATAAAGCTACTAGATTGGCAAAAAAAAAAAAAAACCACATACACACACACACACACACACACACACACACACACACACACACACACTTTTGTTACTTTGTTCTGCATGAACACTACAAAAGGACTGGCACGAGAGAAACATGCTGACATCCATCTAAAGATGGCAATATAACAAAATTCTTCTGAATATGGGATACCAACTAAGTTATTTTGTGATATTCAGTGAATGTTCACATATTTACTTCACGATAAGCCATTATGTAAGAATTATGTCGAAACAACCAAACTTCCAATTGAAATGTGTGTTATTTAACGACAGTTGTTCAATAATTTGTTAAACTAGTGAGGAGAGGTCAGGAATGAAGCATTTTAGATAAATACTTTTTTTCATTTTTGTGCCCCCGTTTCGACCTTTATTCGGGTCCTCTTCAGAGCCAAAAATGTTGATTGGAAAAAATAACTGTCAATACAGACGTAAATAATATAAATTTTGAACCTAGTATTTCATACTCATATAAAGTGTGATGTTAATCTTGTAGCGCTACGTTCGTTTCGGGTGTAATAGGAGTGAAATGTGAATTTGTATTTTGCTGTTTTTATGTGATTGTAACAGGGTGGGGAATGCGGTAAATCTGGTAGAATGGTAAATCTTCCTAATAGACTGGTTACAGACACCTTATATACACCTTAAGGCTTTCAAGCTATGCGGAATAGCATAATCAAATGACCAATGTCACAAAACGTATAACCAGTTCCTTGGATGTCCACATGTTTCTCTTTCCCTCGTTTCTTTTCTAAGTTCAGATTGAAATGAATGTTATCAACCTGGACTTGGACAAACAGTAAAAAGGACCTTGGCATACCGTTGTGTAATCTGTAACCATTTATATAAAAATATAGGATTGCGAGGCAAACATGTAGACATGTACCGAATGCGATGATAAGTTTCAAATAGCACATACGGAGATTCTGTGTGGACCAGAAAAAGCAAACTGTTAGAAAGTCTCGCCACAAGTGTTTTTTTAAAGTGTGATATAACCTATTTACTAGGACTAGTGCGAGAAAAACATGCTGATGACCCGTGAAAATGGTTAAATGCCAAAATTTTCACGCCCAAAATACAGCGGGTCTAATTTCTTCAAACTGGTCATGACACTGGCCACTGACATTTCAACTGGTCCTGAAAGAGGTGGCCAAGTTTTGGAGAAACATGGGTCATGCACTAATATGCAGACATGTAAAGAAAAAAACCCATACGGAATATATGACCAAGTTGACAAAGGTTTTCCCATTTTCTTTTGGGCTTGAGATACCAGCCATTTTTTCGATTAGCGTGAGAGAAACAAGCGGACATCCATCAAATACGATGAAATGGAAAATTTCAAACACCACATTCCGAAAGACTGTGTGGACAGTACGAGCAAAATGTTAGAAAACCTGTAGTTTTGTCATCTTGAAATGAAGTTGTTGACAATGTCTCTTTAACTGGTCCTGCAAGGGGTGGATGGACTAGTGTAGGAGAAACGTGGGATATCCACTGAAGATCTTGAAATCCTTCTGAATAGAAAGATTTCATTGAAACATATCCTGAAGACCAAGTTAAGAAATGTTCAAAATTCCGCAATACTGTAGTATTTTTTAAAGTGTGATTCTATTTTCTCGGACTAGTGCGAGAGAAACATGCAGGCGTCCAATAAAAATTGTGAATCTAATTTCTACTAACTAGCAGACATTTCTCAATCTTTTGACCAATAGTAAAAAATAATTCGATTTAATCTCGAATTTATCTCATTTTGCTTTTCCTTCATGCGAAAGAGTCACTATTGTTAATGGACAAATGTTAAAAAAATTGCAGAATTTTTGCATCTTCATCAGATGTCTGCTAGTTTCATTCGTGAATGGATACTGAGGGAGGAGATACAGGAAGATGCCATTCTAGGAATGCCAATTGATGCCACTACTCCAAAGTACAACTTTACCAAGAAGTACAAAGTACTTGTACCAGAACGGGAAGAATAAGCCAAAGGAACAACACTAAAGGTAAATTCCTACTGGTATACTGACGGCTCCAAAACCGACAAGGGTACGGCAGCTGGGATCTTTGAGATAAACCCCCATGACCGAACTGACGGTAAACCTAGGCAAGTATGCTACAGTTTTCCAGTCTGAAATCATAGCGATTGAACAATGTGCCCGAGAAATAAAAAAGGGTAGGAATACATTCCCGGAAGATAGCCATTTTCTCTGACAGCCAGGCAGCTCTTAGGGCCTTAGCCTCATGCGAGGTGAAAGCAAAGAGTGTTTCGAAATGCATGGAGGCCCTGACGGAAGTCAGCGACACTAATGATCTGACCCTGGCATGGATCCCTGGACATTCTGGACATAGAAGCAACGAAAAGGTTGACATGTTGGCCAAAAAGGGAGCCAACAAGGACTCCATGGGCCTAGAACCCTACGTCGGCCTAGCAGCCTGCCACAAAAGAGGTTACATCTTAAAATGGACCCTTAATGAGTCCAAAACCTGGTGGAACAATACCACAGGTATGAGGCATGCGAAGAGATTCATAGAAGGACCATCCGCAAAACCTGCAAAAGAATTACCGGAAGGCAACCGCAACCGAATCAGGATTCTGGTTGGAATCCCGACAGAGCACTGCCACTTAAGAAAGAACATGCACCGGTACAGAAGAAACACTGTGCAGATACTACCAGGAAGAGGAGGAGACCGCAGAACACATTTTATGTTTCTGTAGTCTGTTGCAGATTCTTGCAACTAGGATAGGAAAAGCCACAAGCAAGATCCTACACTATGGAGTCGCTGGCAAGGCTTTGGAGGTTGATTAAGAACTTGAAGCTGGCCAGTGAGTTATAAATAACAGAGGAGCACAATAGATCTATTCAGGTCGAGGTGTAGTAGGCCTTGTGGCCGCCTCTTTTATCCCTATCTCTATCCCTTCATTCGTGAAATACTACAAAGCCATCTTTTGACCCAAAAACAGCTGGAATGCTATGACTATCGATCTTATGTTATATCCATTATGTTTAGTGGTCTGATTGACCAAATTATTTCTTTCAAATAATTATTCTTTTTATAAAATTGGTTGAAATGGATGTGAAAAACTAGTGTCACTAGCGGGATTGGAACCTACGAACCTCGGCTCATACGCCGCTGCTCTAACCACTTGAGCTATCGTAACTTCGTCAGTCAGTCGAATCCCACTCGTGACACTTTTTCGTTTCAACTAAGACCTTACATAAAAAGAATACTTATGCTATGTTTATTCTTTTCGTTGTTGAGTGTTTAACAGATTTTTTTCACCCGTATTATACAAATTTGCGTACTTCTGCGACAATAGATACATCTTGTGCTCTGCAATGCTATTGAAAGAAACCGAGTGAAAGCAGTTCTATCACAAAGGATCATTGATGCTAAAGAATAAACTATTCTTTCCAGCAATCAATTTATATTTAAAGCCATAGCCAAGAGCCTGGGGGTGTCATGAGTCAAACAGCGTCCGGATTTCTCTTCGGCTCCATCTCCGGGGACACGTCCTAAAAAGCTGAACGGGGCCCCGGGCGATCCTCGACCCGGGCCTTTTGTCTAAGCCGTCCTTTGGCAGAAAATGCATTATTGGATTTATTAAAAGCCGTTTGCGAGAGTCGCGACCCCGTGGCGGCGTTGCCGGCTGGACTATCTTCGACACACAAAACGATAACTTGCTTAATAGAATTCCCCTCGTCTGTCCTTGGTCTGTAAAGGCACATACCTGCCAAAATGCTCAAAATTATAACTGACCGGTATAACTGAATTTCATGACGGTTAAAAACATTTTTTTTAATACCTAACATTATCACAAAATTAAACTTCAACCTGCAAACTCAATGGGTGTGACAGCCATCTGTTCCAGAGATACTTGTCAAAAGTTAAGATAGAAAACTTCAAGAAATTTTCTTTACACTCTTCCTTTCTTCAAAGTTAGGCTAGTAGGTTTGATGCTTCGCTTGTATGATCTCCCTTCCGCTTTGATTTACATGCCATCTGTTAATTTCCAAACTATTTCCCAAAGGTGAAATTCAGTGAAAGTTTCTATGAAGTACAAGTCTTTCAAAGGTCGATATTTCATAAAAAACGTCGCGTTTTTACTTGGAAAATCGATTCCCCGTGAAAATAATATAGAATAGAAAGTCCCCTGATAACGCAGGTCTGCCTACTCTCGCTGGATTTTTTTTCTTGCCCACAATCATGATCCCTTTTGTAGGCTTTGATAAAAGCCAACTTTCGTCGGGCCTGTTAAACAGGCGAGAGAAACGCACGGACACACATTGGACATAGAGCAATACCGAAAGATACAGATACATGATCAAGATAAACAGAAACTATTAAACTGACGTTTTCCTCATAACCAAACTTTTTTCTATTGACTGGCACGACAAAGGAAGCCCAAATTATTTTCTTCCGAAAAGAGGATCTGACTAGACATCCGATTAAATGACTAAGATAGAATAAAAGTGTCAGAACAATGTTTACAGCAAGTCTGACAATGACGGTTTGTAGACAATCAAATTGCTGGTGTTTTCAATTTAGCCAGCACGTCGCTATTTTCAGTGGATGTCTGCATGTTTCTTTCCTGTTAGTCCATTTTCTAGGTTTTAATAGAAGGACCTTTTCTATTTAATTGATTCTATTTATTCATCTTCTTTTAGTTGTAGGAAGTAAACATGATGACATCTACTGAAAAATAAGAAACACACCAGAAAACATACAAGACTAATATGAACTAAATATCGCTACATTCAATGTATGTCTGCATGTTTCTCTCCTGTTGATCCCCTTTTAAAGTTTTAATATAAATATATAAAGTAATTACTTTCCAGAGGCCCAAGGACTTTGTTCCAATTGCAAATCCATCCCATCCCATTTGATGAACTTTCTTTTGGAATAGGTGGTCCAGCTGACAAGTCAAAAATTTTATGGTATCTTCAAATTCTACTAAGGTCAGACCGTATGTTTTTCTACTATTGTTCCCATTTCCAAGTCCAATTGAGTGCTATCAAATTTTTAAACCTCGGTTTCATCTCGAAACCTTATTTGAAATTCACATGTTTCTCAACATAAAAGATTAACTGGAGTGAGAGGAACATGAAGACATTCACTGCCTAAAGCGAAATGCTTCTGATTCAATACAACGTGCTTGACATATGTCTGAAAACATACAGAAATTTTACATCTTAAGTGGATGTCTGCGTGTTTCTCTCGTGCCACATTCTACGCGGCTCTGATAAAATTAAATAACTTAACTATATTCTGATTGTTAGAGGTACAAAGAGCTTTGATTTAATGTCAAATTTGACTGGGGCATGATCCAATAAACGCAGATCAATCGCAGACGTCCAACGTACTAAGGATTTGGTTATTACAAACCTGTTAACAGTACACATATTTCGCATTCTATCGTTTATAAAAATTCTATTTAAGAAAATACTGATGTTAGATTGTTTTATTATTTGTTGGTACTGACGAGTTTTAACCTCAACCTACACACTCTTAGAGGTCAAAACACCGTGCTTGTCAAGCGGTGAAATCACGTCCACAAACGACATGAATACCCTCCTACACAACCGCTCACACTCTTGACTTTCCTCGTAGAACTTTTGATTTTAAAGAATTCAACAAATAGATGTGGCTGTCATGGAAAAATCCTCAATATGAATTATAAATAAAAGTTTAGAGTTATTAATCGAATCCGATAAGAGTGATTGATGTATCAAATGGGCTGGGAGGATTAATTAGATGGTTTTTAAGACGTGACCGAGCAAACGTAAAAGCAGGCACATGTAAATCCTGCATTTAAAAAATGTAAAAAATATCTTTTAAACAAACTTTTCTTGATTTACACAGCCAGAATGGGCTTTTGGTTTTCAAAATCTGATTCAGCTTTGATCGCACCGGCTTTTTTTTAACAATCTGTGTCCAGTTTTTCCGCACGAGTGGGTGACGTCCAGGTGCAGTTAATATAACAACTTAGCCCAGAAAGAGCATGTGGAATATCCTGCTTTACTTCTTTTATTTTCACTTGAAACCGGTTTCGAGTCCTCGGCCCTCTTCTACTCCCTCGAGAATTCAGTTGACTGATCCAGCAAGTCCATTGACCAAAGCGTGCCTGGACGTGGTGGTAGACGAACGGAAACGATTATAAAAAAATCTTACAGGAAGAAAATCCTTGCCTTGGCTGTTTAATACTTTTCCGATAATCAATTGTACAAAAATATTGTTATAAAAACCCATTAAAATCATGTATAATCATAAATGCATTTATGTTTTAGTGATCAATTGACCAAGGTAGTTCTTTCAATTAATTATTCTTGTTATGTAAGGTCTTAGTTGAGATAAAAATCGAATCGAGATTGAAAATGGCAAAAAGAGGGAAAATTCGAAGGTTGTAGGTTGAGATGGAGAGTTGGTGTCCGAGAGGATCGAAGTCACGATAGCTCAAGTGGTAGAGCAGCGGCGTATTTAGCCGAAGGTCGTGGGTTCGAATCCCGCTCTTGACGATGACTTTTTTATCTCAACCAAGAACTTACATAAAAAGAATAATTATAATCATAAAGTTAATACACTGTACCCTTAACATCTTTGAATAGACTATGACCATGTAGTCAAACTGGTTAAGGAAAGACTGACCATCTTACAAATTCTCAGTCAATGATTTGAAAAATTTTTAAAAAATACCTACCATTAGAAATATTTTTTTCTATTTCACTTTCTCAAAATTTTAATCATTTAAAAAAAAACACCCATAGTCCTGTTTAAAATCAAAAAGGCTGAGTATGATTTTGGCAACACCCTCTATATAAATCCAGTTTGTAAATACGAAAAATAGATCACAGCGTGAAAAATTTGGTGGTTATACTTTGAATTTTTTCTGAAGAGAAATGAAAGAGAAAACTAGGTTTTACGTGGGACAGCGACTGTGGGTGTCTGCATGTTTCTTTCGTGATAATTTCCCAGTTGTATATTTTGATAAAATCAAAATTAGCAACCAAACACATTGCCTTGATTACAGTACGAAGGACATACCTAACCACTTTGGCATACATTTTTTGAGAAATATACTTACCCCGAGAAAAAATAAGGACATCCAGTGAAAAAATGGTGAAATGATGAAACTCTTTTGATCAGATAAATATTAAGAGTATTATATTATTAGGATTGGGCCATCAAGGTATGCCAATTTTGAAAAAACCCC
The DNA here is from genome assembly GCF_000648675.2 of Cimex lectularius. Lineage (NCBI taxonomy): Eukaryota > Metazoa > Arthropoda > Insecta > Hemiptera > Cimicidae > Cimex > Cimex lectularius. The sequence goes on from NW_019392703.1 coordinate 576,510, forward strand.
AGGAAACAGGTTGTTTACTTCAATCCAAAACTAACTATTCAGATTTGCACGAGAGAAACCTTAGACATCCACTGAATGTGGTCAAATATAAAAAAACAAAAACAAAAAACAGAACTGTTAACCGATAATAATCACACTAGGATGAACATGGATCAATCTTCAATAAACCTTTTTTCATTTCGACAAGTTCAGTGGATGTCTGCATGTTTCTCTCGCCATACCCTGGTTTTATAAGTTTGGATAAATATAAATAACCTATCAATTGGGACAACGACGATTAATTACGATTTCGTTTTATTTGACTTTCAAACGTTTCCAAATAAGGACTAGGGAGAGAAAAACATGCGGACATCTACTAACGACCACGCAACCGTAAAAAAAGTATATAAAGACATATCGAAATATAGAAGATCAAATATGTTGACAAGCCAATCTTCAATTTTAACTCTCAGGCATTTCAACTCGTCAAACAACTTTGACAAGTTCATTTGATGTCTGCATTTTTCCCTCGCGCTAGCCTGGTTTCTACTAAAGCTAAATAACCAACTCACACATTGAATGGTTAAATAGTCGTATTCGATAAAAGATAAATTCAAAAGGGACTAGGGTGAGAAAAACATATATTTAGTGAGTCATTTAGCCTTTAAACGAAAGTACTTCGCCTATGTTTTTGCATATTATTTTTTCTAAGTTAATAAAGCCTGATGTATATAGAATGAATGCGATTGTCCAACAGCAAGTGAATTGAAGAGTTTCTGAACTCGTTGTTACCTTTGAACGAATCTTATCATTGTCAAGGCTTAATCCATTTCCGGGATAATCGGTCTGGAACGGATTAGCCCAAGAGAACCGATTTCACGCAGTATTCCCACCCACCGCCATCCTTGGCCCACAAAAAAGATAAAAAGACAAGGCTTCCTTTGCGACAGCACTCACGTATGTCATAGATAAAAAAATATATAATAAACATTATGATAACTTAATTTCACTTTTTGCATATTTTAAAGCGAAATGTGTTACAAAAATCAAAGGTGGAAATTCTAGCGTGTTAAAAAAAATCTAAACCAAATCTGTGTTTAATTCAAATGAAAGCTTGATCAAAATACAGAAAACAGTCAACGTTTATCAGTTAGGTTTGTTTTTCTTTTCTTAAACTAAAAGCATTTGCATCTAGATTTAAACCGTGTATGTTGTTTTTTGAGGTTTCTATGGGATATATTTCAATCGGATTTAAATAGAGTTTTAGCGATTATTTTGTCAAGGTTTTTTTTTATTTTATTGGCGTGTTATAAAGGACCCCGCCTTTTGTGTAATTCTGGAAAACAACTCTTGCTTGTTTACACAACGACTGTTTACCAGTTTCTTGTTTGCTCTGTCTGTTAAAACTGACATGGGGAACGAAAGGCCGACAATGCTCTCGGGACATGTCCACGTAATAAACAATAACAATAATAGTTAAAGCGTTATCTCTTATGTGAAGAGTCAGTAATGTTTAGAAATTGTCGCACAAGAATTTTAAATTTTCATTGTTTCTTGTTGGAGTGTTTATTTATGTATAAGTTCTAATATTTCTGCTATTTCTTATATACAGTATTGCCTATAAACCAGATGTACATTGATGAGGAATTTGCTGAAATCCCATCAGCCAGTTCGTAAGAATTAAAACAGAAATCAGTTCAAATCTGAGGCCTTACATAGTAATTGAGTAACAATCGATTTAGACAAAATTTTGTTGATTATTCAAGTCTAAAACGTTCAACAGTTCTGCCACGTCATCAAATTGTGCCAATTACCAAGGTAGATATTTAAGAAAATCTGCTATGGAGAGTATTTCGAAAAGAAATGTCAAGACTTTTAAAGCATTTTTTCTGTACCAACACGTTATTATTTATGTGTGGTGTTTAGTGACCGTTACTTAATGATTATTTGGAGCTCTTGAGATGGGTCTAGTGTGACGTAGGTTTTAGAAAAACATTTTCTTTATCGTGCCAACGTTTCGATCTTCATTGAGATCATCTTCAGGGCTCAAAGAGTTTGTTTTCCGTGTATATGTGTCATTCTTGTCTGTCGTGTTGAGAGGCAAGATTGAAACATCTACACGGAAAACAAACTCTTTCAGTCCTGAAGATGATCTCAATAAAGATCGAAACGTGGCATGATAAAGAAAATGTTTTTCTAAAACCTACGTCACTCCAGACCGCATCTCACGACCTCCAAGTAGTTATTCTTTATTAAATACATTTTATTTTTTCATTAAAGCACAAATTTTGTAAATAATTTTGGCGTTTTTCTTTTCAATTTTTCCGATATCAAAACTAAAATTTTTATAATCGAGGAGGGTCTTTCCTCGTAAAAGAATGGACTGATCCGAGTCCCCAGAGGCGAATTGTTGACGACGGATTATAACACTAATTTTTTAATTAATTTCAGTTAATTTTTGACCTTAGATTAAAATAAAATAAAAAAACAATTCCGCTGATTTTTATTAAGTTATATCAGCAATTTAGTATATTAAGGCTAAAATGTCAGGGGGCAGTGGTGTAGGTCGTCAGATGACGATGCTTTGACCTCTTGCTGAGATTCCCTTTCAGATATTTCATATAAAATTCCATTATAAATTAGGGCACACACACATGTCCCTTATGTCGGCGGAGTTTCATAAATTTCTTACGATCGGTTGGAAAGATAAAAAAGCGAGTATGTCTAGAAGATGAGGCCTCACACAGTGCGATCTGTTTAGGCCCTGGGGGCAAATTCTTTCCGACCAATTTCATTCGCCTTTTCGCGACTGGGCAAAGAACAATAGGTCAATAATCTCCCAAAGTTTTGTTTAAATTATATCAATCAGTTGGAGAGATATTAATAGAAAAAGAAAAAAAGTATACGCAGGAAATAGTATACAGAACGATGTACTTTTTATCAAAGTAAAAAAGATTACAAATCAAGATTTTAGTGGGAAATAAGTCTGTCAAGGTTCATTAGATATAGCCCATCAATTATTGAGATATTAAAGGAAATTCATTTAGATAGGATTGGTTGTCATAGACAGTACACTTCCAGGATGAGGTTTCTTACATGTTATTTAATCATAAATTAATGCACTATTAATCAATATGTCTGCTAATTTTTTTTGCGAGGGTTCGCAACAGCAGGGTCATATCAACCCTCAGGGTGCAGGGGGGTAGTTTGATATTCAATTTTTTTAGGCTCAACAATTCGTCATACAGCAATAAGATTTATGTCTTGTGATCAGGTTCCTTCCTAGCTATTTAAAAGCAAATTTAATTATAAATCAAGGCTTGAATAGTCAATAAGTATGCCAAATATCAATTCTGACGATCGATTATCGAGTGAATGAAAGAAATGCGGTTTGTACAAAAAAAAAATCCTCAATCATCATAGAGCAATTCAGGCACCGTAATCAAGTTCTCTCAAAGGTATACGCAACTATACATTTTAGTGTAAATCCAGGCTGAAATGCTCTATAAATCGGCCAAATTTCTTTAATTTTGGGTGATTACTTAATGAGATATTAAATTAAAAGGGTTAACACCAAATGGGTCGACATAGAGTAATAATGTTAGACTCGTGTTCAGACTCCTAGACATTTAAAAAAATAAATTTCTCTTAACATTCAAGGGCAAAATGTTTAATAGTGCATCAAATGGATCTGTTTCTGACAATAAATTAGCGAAACATCAGCAGAAACGTGTTAACATGATCTAGGTTGACCTAGAGCCAAAACGTCAGACCTTATGGACAGGTTTCGTTTTAGATATTTACATAAATAAATCCGATTAGTTCAATTGTAAACAGGACCGCTTAATTTCATCAATTTTTGACGAACAGCTACAAAAATATTGAAAAAATTTCCATTATACAAAATGGGTTGTCTTGGAGTACTCATTTATGCTCCAGGATCAGGTTTTCTCCCATACATTTAGACATATATATTTTACTATGCTAAAATTGTCAATAAGTCTGCCAGGCATCGATTTCTAACGTTATCAAGGCAGGAAAAAGAATTGTGTTTGTAGAAAATGGTTCATCGTAAAGTCAATTTTCGGAACAGCGATCAAATTCTCCATTAATATTTAAAATAATGAATTGCAATACAAATCAAGACAAAAGCAGTGGATACGACTACCAAATTATACTAATTTTACCGCAAAAATTAACAATTGTGTTAACTCGAAATGGGTCGTCTTAGAGCTATAAATACAGGCTCCTTCCTGGATATTTAAAACGATAAATTTCACTATTGATCAAGGCGAAAACGGTTAATAATTCTGCCAGATTTGATTAATTTTTAATAATAAATTAGCGAGTTATTAACAGAAAGCCCCCACCTTAGGCCCCATGATGTAATTCCTCCAAAAAATTAAACAAATAATACAAATATCAAATCATGTTCAAATAGTCAACGATTCCGCCAAATTATGTTAACTTTACCAAAAAATTAACGAGATTTAAACAGAAATGTGTTTACACTAAATGGGGTAAATACACTCCAAAATATTTAGCCCAATAATATAAATAGCAAATCAAGACTCCGATAATTCCGCCAAATTAAGTTAATTTGACCGATAAATTAACAAGGCACTAACAAAACTGTATGGATACGAAATGGGCCGACATAGAGCTACACATTCCTGTATATTTAAAAAATAAATTTAATTATAAATTTATTTAGAAATCGTGAGATGCGGTCTGGTGTGATGTAGGTTTCAGAAAAACATTTTCTTTATCGTGCCAACGTTTCGATCTTTATTGAGATCATCTTCAGGGCTCAAAGTGTTTGTCTTCTGTGTAATTGTGCCATTCTTGCGTGTCGTGTCAAGAGTGCCCATTAATTATAAATCAAGCACCAAATGGACAATAATTCTGCCAAGTTTCATTTGTTTTCACAATAAATTTACGAGTTATGATCACAAATGTTTTAACATAAAATGAGATAGTCATAGTGCCTTATTTTTGTGCCCAGTGATACAGCTCCTATCAAAATATTTAAAAAATTAATACAGATCAAGGCTGAAATAGTCAATAAATCTGCCAGATTTTATTGATTTCTTGGAATCATTAAGGGAGCTGTTAAAATCTGGTTGCCTTGTAAGTTTTTAAAAACAATTTTTATCACAAATCAAGCCCCAAGTGGTCAATAAATCTGTCAAATTTTGGTGATTTCTACCAATTAATTAGAAATAGATAGAAAGATATTTTGTGGTCCCTGAATGACGACCAATGTTTAGGTTCAATGGGTTTCCTTTAAAAATATTTAAGCCAAAGTTTTACTACTGATATTAAATTATGAACAATTCTGCGACCGTCTAGTCAAAAAAATGTATAAACCAACTATGGTACAACCCGAGATTTTCAACGATCGAAAAAGAAAACAAGACAGATCTTAACAATGGAAATTTTCTCGTTGTCATCAACTGTTTTAAATTTCCTTGTTTATCCACATTTTTTATCTTAGAGTCATCACGTGCCTTTGATTCGAACGAGAGCTCCAGCTAAGTCACGTACAGCTGTGAGATGCACTCCAATTAATCGATTTATCCCGGATAAACTATTAATTTCTTGTTGTTTTTTCTTTTGCATTTTTGTTTATAAGCCGAAAGCGATTTACGAGGGCATTATCTCGGCACACATTTGAAAGAATTAGAATTAAGACTCAAGCTGAAATTTTTCTAACAATTGTCGACCATAGTCTGCTAATTGGTTGAATTTCAAAGCAAATATGGTGTAGCTTAAAAAGTAAAAATTATTCCATTTTTTACCGTACAACATGGCCAATTTTGTACCTTTGTTCGATAAGATAATCGAATATTTTTCTCCCTATAACGAGCCCGATTTCATGGGATTTTAATAGTTCGTTCGTCCACCCCTCTGCGATTCTTTTTCATCCTTTCCGAGGAAAAAGGCAAGAAAAGTCCTTGGCTCCAAGGCATGCAAGGATGAGCATAAGGTATGCACGCATAATTTTTAAAAGAGCGTACACCAGCCCGACCAAGGTTCTGCCAGGAAACCGAGAGCGAGAACAGGCTGAAGCAGTCACGTTCAAAAATCCCTGCCTTTATTTTAAAATATTACGCAGTTTTTAATTAAAAATTAACGAATCTTGAGAAAATTGCGCAAATAAAACTCTAGGGAAATTATACAATCTTGCAATATTGGTCAATAATAGATGAAAGCTACAAATATATTTTGAAATAAATGTGCAAAAAGAAATAGAATTTGTTTCCAAATATTTTTCCTCGGGTGACCCAGTGACCCGACGCTCCCACCAGGGGTGGAGGTCGATATCATCTGGAGAGACCGTTTCGTTTTGGAATGGGGTTCGTTCGAATGCAGGACTTAACGTTCGCATGATCGACGAGATGATACTTGATGATTTATTATCTGTCGAAAATTATCATTTTCAATCATTTTCTCTCCCTGAAAAAAATCCATATTTTCATCATGCGATGGTGTTTCCGGAGTGAAAACGTCCTATATAGCCCAAGACGTCTTATCCTTCTTAATATTTATATATTATACAAATGATTTCAACGTTTTTCTTCTTATTCTTTTATTTTTATTCAAAACAAATTATATCTTTAAGAATTAATATTTCTTAATATTTTGTCATACTTTGTCTTTGTCCGATTCGTCTTGTTTTCAAAGCGATCTATTCTCTTTCTTCTTATTTTTCTATTTGTTTTTATTATTCACTTTTTCCTCTCGCCTTTACTTTTCTTTGTCCTCATCTTTGTTCCTACAATTCTATACCTTTTCGTGTTTTTTCTTCTGATTTTTCTTTTCCATTTTTTCTTCTTATTCACACGCTTTTTTAATGTTAAGGATTTCTACAAAAAAAATGTTTTACTTCTCTTTTCCTACTTGTCCTCTTCAATTTATGCTAAATATTTTGACAAAAATGGCGAAATAAATACAAGCTGTTCTCTTTCTTCTAATTGTCCTCTTGTTCCCTCTTTCTACTTCTCCTTTTGAAACGATTTCCTCTCTCTAAAATGTATACTTACTGTCTCACTGTGTATTCGTTCTGCTCTTCTCTTTTCCCTTATCTTTTTTATCCTGTTCTTTCTAAATCTCTTTAACTTTTTCGAATACATCTTCCTAAATCTTTTTTTATAGTAGATTCTTATATTTTTCTATGATCTTGATGAATATTGGGATGCATATTTAAACAATTTCTCTGTTATTTAGTGGGACACTTTGTTTTTATTTTACTTTAATCACTTCGATCAAAATGTCCTAAATATTTTGACCGTAAACAGCTTTTTACAAGCGTGCTTCTCTTCTTATTATTATCTTTCTGCAATTTCATATGATCCTTCTTAACAGAATATTCTTCTTTTGTCTACTTTTCTTTCCTACTATTGCATCTCTTACTCTATGTCCTTTTTTTAACAGATTCTCCTAATTTTCCTATATTTCGCTTCTTCATCATATTTTAATATAAAAATATTGATTTAAATATTAAGACTTTTTAAAATATTATAATTTTCCTTATTCTCCTCCATTATTGTTCTACATAAATATTCCTTTTATTATTAAATCATTTTGTAGAATATCTAATTTACATGGTTCGTCAAGTCCTTCATATTCAACATAAATTATGCAGATTTTGACAGATTCTTAGGGGTGCGATGTAGCAGATGATTGCTCAAGACACCGACATACCTCTGGGTCCGCTTGGTCACGGTTTGTTTGCCATTTTCCAAGGTTTTTTTTTTACGACTCATTACATCATTAAATATTACCATATTGCGTTCTCAGCAATTTGTGCAGAATCTTTTTTTAACGACAGTACAGTTTAAAATTGTTTTCAACTGTTTGACAATAAAAGTGATTTAGACGTTCAATCTTGTTGGTTTACGCTGATGTTTTACATTCCACATGCGTGGGAAGATTAAACGCATTAGATATGATTTAAATTTGCACATAAACATACACACACACAAATTGATAATTATTTGAACATGCATAGAAGCTTTCTTCGATTAGTAATAAAAGAGTTTTTTTCCTTCCTGTAATAAACAAAGTGACTGCTATAAAATGTAGATATAATGAATGAATATTTTTTATGGATATTCATGGATCTTCAGGTAGTCGGAGTTAGTTATTATAGTCTAAACCCCTAAGGTAAATTTTTTAAATAGGAAAATCGATTGTTTCCCCTTAACTTACAGCTAGTTCCTTATGAAACTTTTTTCTGTTACAAATATGCTTGTAATTGCAGAAAAGATTGCGTGGGACTTTCGGATTGGAGTTTTTTTCCAGGTATTTCAACAGCGCGGGCTGAGGGAATGAAAAATGATAAGATACGCCTTAGCTTCCTCGACAGTCTCTCCGACTTAAATTTTACTTAGGAAAATTTTGTCTATGAAAAGAAAGAGTATGATTGGAATGGAAATAAGTCTAGATTATTTGACATTAAGACTAGATACTCAATTTGACATTTTGTATAGATTCGAGCTGCCTATTGAGAAATAACGTGGGAAAAGGGTCAAATTTGACCCAGTCCGGATTTTATTGTTAACGATACATATTTTATTAACGCATGACATAATTTCCTTCCCTGCACCGTTATTTTAAGTACGCATTCCCATGATTTCTTATGAAACCCGGTCGTCGGATAATGCGGAATGTTCCCTTGGTAAGTGGGCCTGGAAAAGGCCTAATTAGAAAGTGAGATTTTTGACTATTTGCCTCGTTATAAACTTATTTGAGAAATAACGAGGGAAATCTCTGCACCTAGGCAGTTCTGATATCGAGAAATTGTCCCCCTTTGACTGGGAACACTAAATTTTCCCAGTAGAAATATTTTCAATTATAACAAACTGCCAGGATACAGCTGGCTGATAAAATTTTCCGGGTAAATTGTAGGGTCAGATGGCTTGTATTGCAAGCAGGTGGCCTGACCAACTGCCTTCTTCAAGAATGCCCAATTCCATTAGACAAACTCATCATCCAGACACCTACCTTATAGAAAAACTAATAAATCAATAAACAATAAACCCTTGGGTATTCTTTTGAAAATTAATTATTGACCTCTTGGAATGCAGAAAAATGACCTATTTTTAAATCAAGAAAGTTGCGATTGTGCTGTCCGTGACTGAAAACAATCGTTGACCCAGTTTCCTCGTACCGGACTGGCATTTTTCATTAAATCATCATTCCTCGTAGATTAAACATATTTCTCGAGGGATTTTCAAATTCAGATTTTCAAAGATAAACGTGAAAATACCCTGGGCAGAGAAGAGAAATTGCGATTCTGGAAAATTTATCCCGAACTCGGTCACTATTGAATTATTCCTGGCTGGGTCCAAACACGATTCATGAATAAACAGCCGCCTCGGCTCTTTTTTTTACCCCCACTGGGACAAACAAGACCTATTTGTGTTTCAAGTCAGTTTTTTGAAAGATTTCTTACTACAAAGTTAACTATATAGACATACTTTAAACCATTCTATTTGGCACAGTATGAGACAAATTGTAAACATAAACGCAACAATAACACAAGGGATTGCAATGATGATTACATAGAGCCAAAATCGAAGTTCAACTGTACAGATAACAAGAGGAAAAACATTAAGAATGGATTTGTCATTGATGATATTGCTGTGATATCAACAGTACTCAAATCAAACTATCTCGAGGAACCGTCAGAGCTGTCGTTCCAATAAACCATATTTGGAAACAAATCATTTCCGGTATTTTATTGCTCATCATTATCATTATAAGAAATGCATTGAAATAAAATTATGACTAATCTGTCAGGTTGGCAACCGATAAAAATTGTTCTTTTGTCAAATTGTCTATTCCGGCTTTAAATCGTAGAAGCGCCCCTCAATGCTTAATTTTTTTCTTTCAAGTACTTGCGACGATTAAAATAATCACAATTTTTCCAGAAGATAGCAGTTATAAAAACATATTTTTCAATGAAAATTTAACTCCTGATGTAATCTCGTAAAACATTATCTAGAGAATGCAGGAAATAAGTAGTTGATAAATGCATTGTCTATTGTCCGATCAATTTTCCAGTTTTTGCACACAAAAACAAGGTTTCTGTAACATGTTTCACACCTGTTATAATTTATTTTACAAAAATTAGTGTACACAGTGCAAGGAAAAAATTAACAACTGGCCAAGCAATTTTTATATCGAGCTCTTGCAGATTTTCCCTCAAATTTACAGAATAATCTATTAAAAACTTTTTAAAAGGTATTTCACTGAAAAATTTAATTTCTGATATGTATTAGTTACTCACAATCATAGAAAAATTTCTTCATGAATGCAAGTAATAAAAGTTAATAAATCCGTCGACTATTGGCCTACCAATCGTCCTGTCTTGACTAAAAGAGTGATTTTCCATGAAAAGTTTCACCCAAGTTTAGTTTGCAAAAATTAGTTTATACAATGCGAGGAATGAAAGTTAGTTCTTAATTAATTCGTCTCCCTTTTTGATTTTGACCAGATTTAATGGATAAATCGATTTAGAAAGGGTTTTTCCTTAAAATGTTCAACGGAGGTCTAAGGTAGCTCTATTAAATTTTTCACAGGATAGGAAATAAAAGTCAATAAATTCGTGGACTATTGGGAAATCAATTTTTTTATTTCACCATTGTTGATTTCCTAGATAAGTCAAATTAGAAAGGGGTTTTCCCACCCCAACTCTTGGTCTAAGATAATTTAATAGACCGCTCGCACATTGAAGGAAAGTTAGTTCGTTGACAATTGACTGATTTTCCTTTCAGACTTGCCAGAGCTAAATTTCTCGACGAATGAGTTCCTTCAAAAGTATAACACAAGTTTAACATAAGTTTAAAATATAATTCACTATAAAAGAAATTCTCTTCCGCATGCAGAATAACTTAGTTCTCAATTAATTCGTTCAAATTGACCATACAATTTGTTATATCAAGCCCTTGTTGATTTCGACCAGATTTTCTGAATTAACCAATTTAGTAAAGAGTTTTTCTTAAAATGTTAAATTGTTGAACATTGTCAAAGTTAGTTATAATGAATTCACTTGTATGGGAAGAAAATAACAGTTAGTTCTTAAGAAGTTCGTTGACTACTTATCGGACATTATTTCTAAAAAAAATTTTTTGACTTTCACAAAAATAATTAAAAAGGCAGAGCAATCTATAACCACTGGTATGATCTAATTAAAACAAATTAGTTTACATAATCAAGGAAATAAAGTTATTACTAAATTCGTTGACTATTGACTAAGAATATCAAATTTCAGTTTTGATCGTGTTAATTTTCACCTAATTTCTTGAATAAATCAATGTAAAATTCGGTAAAAAGATTATTTATCCATTGGTATTTTAATCTATTTTAGTTGTAATTCGCTTGGAAAAAGCAGTAAATAAAAGTTCTTAATAAATTCATTGGCTATTGAAATTGAATTGAAGTAAAAAGTTTATTTATGCATTGGTATTTTTATTCAACTTTAGTTTTTGTGAAAAATGGCAAAAAGGAGGGAAAATTCGAAAGGTAGATTGAGATAAGGAGTTGGGGTCCGAGTGGATCCAAGTCACGATAGTTCAAGTGGTAGAGTAGCGGCGTATCAAGCCGAAGGTAGTGGGTTCGAATCCCGCTCGTGACACTGGCTTTTTTATCTCAACCAATACCTCACATAAAGAATAATTAAGTACAATTTAGTTTTAGTCATAATTCACTTGGAAAAAGCAAGGAATAAAAGTTTTTAATAAATTCGTTGACTATTGCCAAAGGATCTGAAATTTTGATCTGAAAGTTGATTTTCACTGAGTTTCCTGAAGAAAGCAATACAAAATTCGGCAAAAAGATTATTTATCCATTGGTATTTTTAGCCAGCATTAGTTTTTGTTATAATTCGCTTAGACAAAGAAAAAAATAAAGATTATTAATAAATTCGTTGAGTATTGACTAAGAATCTCAAATTTCAGTTTTGGTCGTGTTGATTTTCACCAAATTTCCTGAATAAATCAATGTAAAATTCTGTAAAAAGATTATTTATCCATTTTTTTAATTATTCAGCTTTAGTTTTAGTTATAATTCGCTTGGACAAATAAGGAAATAAAAGTTATTAAAAAATTCGTTAACTATTGACTAAACTCTCAAATTCAGATTTGCTAGAGTTGATTTTCACCAAATTTGCCTAATAAATCAATGTAAAATTCGGTAAAAAGTTTATTTATTCATTGGTATTTTTACTTTGCTTTAGTTATATTTCGCTTGGACAAAGCAGGAAATAAAAGTTTCGATTAAGTTAGTTGACAGATCAGGACATCAATCTTGGCCTAGAAGAATTTCTCCGACTCATATTTGCCACCCTAGCAGTCCTAGGTTCGAATCCGGGCACAGTCCATAGTTTTTTTAATTTGAGAATATGATGAAAGAAGAATACATTGGTTTGACCCTTTGTCCGCGCGAACCAACGAGTTGGATGTTATGCCCTCCTGTAAGACAGGAATTTCTTTAATTTTTTAAATTCAATTTATTTTTAATTTGTATGGACAATTCATGAAATAACTACTGGTTCTTTGTCCATGAATCAGTATTGGTATAGGTAAGATTAAAGGCCATGGATGTGACATGGATTATTTTTATAAACAAAACAAACTTGTTGCTTCTTGTTTATAAATCAATGCCCTAGTTTTCGTAACGAGTCGGAAATCCAACTGAAAATCACCGTCTCGGCACGCGTGTCCTGATCATAATGATCCTTGCAAAATGCAGATTGCCCGTTTCGATTCGTGACCCGCGAACGGCCCGAGATATCCGCAATAACTGTTTCCTATGCCAGATCGTTCTCGCGAATCTTGGGTCTTGTCTCTCTCTTTCCAGTTTTGGACCGGCTGGAAAATGGAAATCTACCGATTTTTTTGTAAACTCAAAATCTTCAGAAGATTTACGAACGTTCGAACCGTTGAAAAGCAAACAGGACGACCCATTGCTGACTCACCGATAAGGAATGCTTGCGCAATTATTAACGACCCATGTCTATATTTAGGAATGATATTAGATATTGAAGTATATGTTTAAGATTTAAGCGCGAAACATGATTCGAATATCGAGAAAATCGATAAGTACCCATAACCGTGCCTAATTTTTACCTTAAAAATGTTCCTTATAGGGAATGATATATATTAACTGTGTAAAAACAATAAAATAATATGTAGTTTTAAATCTCTGACGACTTTATTTTTCAACATGGTGGCCATCCAAAAGAATTAAAATCTTATAAAGCAACTGCATCCTGTTGAACCTTGACCTCTTTTCATCTTCCATACTAGATTTAATTTGAACACACAATATTGTTTATTGTTTTGTTTTTTTAATAGGTTTAATATAAGTGAATATTTATGAAGTCTTCGTCCTGGGCGAGAACCAACGACCGCTTCTTTCCTAAGCTGATTTGCATCTTGGAGAATAATAATCCCGATTCGACATATTTAGAGGTACCGTTCAGCCTGAATAAATTCCGCGAGTTTCATGCCGTTGCAGTATTTAAAAAAAAGCTACAGTACAAGTTGCAGAAGTCGTTTCAATCCAGTCTTTTTACACACTGACAACACCCGGGGAAATTTTATGGCTGGAGGGAAGTGCTGACAATCGTTGCAACGGTTAAAAGCTGGTTTAACTAGAAAACGAAGTCGTAAATAGTAAAGTATGCTTATTTTTTGTACCTGTCCCAAAGCTCGAACTCTTCCAGGCGGGTTTGGAACCGTTCAAAAGTTCTTGCGGAGCAGAAATTCCTGTGATTGAATTTATGAAATTTTCCTCTGGATATTTTCATACCGAAGACGGTTTTTTTAAAATGCGTAAATCATGTTTTCCGGGATAATAATTTTTATCGGCCTTTCACGTAACATTAAGTGTTTTTGATCGCTGTTACGCAAGGCAGACACGTCTGTGCAAGAGAAAAACGTTTTTATTTTTAATTTTTAATTTTCAAATATAATCTGTTCCTCTTGTTAAAAGTTGAACAATAATTTATTGTTTTAAAATTGAGTTTATATATTTAAAAAAAATATTTCGTCTTTATGACATTGCGCAAGGGTAACCACCTGTTGATCCTAGCCCTATTTTCTTCGCATATGAATTTTTTAAAAATCTTTTTGCTTTAAAACACTATTGATTTTTTTTAAACTGTGAAGATAAAATTTATTTAAATTATTAGAATTTTATTTTTTTTTAGTGGTTCGATCAGTTCACTACGACTCCATACCCTTCTTGTCAGGCCAAATTTTTAGATTTCCTCTGATTTCCTTGTTCTAGGCGTCAACAGGATCAACGGAAAAAAGGAAAAGCCTTGGGGAAAATCTTGAACAATTTTTTTCTTTCGGTTGTTTGCAAAAAAATAAAAAATTCACCCACCTTCCTCTGGGCTTCCGCGGCGAAGCCGGATTTTGTTGCACGGTTGTTTGCCATATCTTCCGCAATTTTGAAGCCTTTTGATTAACGACGACGTTGAAAAAAAAATGAATTGGATTTTTCTTCCGGTTTTGATCACTGGTCGGCACAGATGTTGAACCGTCTGAGAGGTGGAACTCGACTGGAATACTGGATTATCCTCGTACTGAGACTCCGGCTGGTAGGGAGCCGGCGCGGTGCGAGCTCCGCCCTTCTACGAGACCTGGCGGACCCACACCAAACTTGGCCGCGCCCTTTCCTCCTTTCATCTTCCTTAATTACCCGAGTATAACAATAAAATAGACTAGCTATTAAAATAAATTATATCTAAGAAAAAAATCAATTACTTAGCATAGAAACGATATCCAAGAACTCAGAATCAAAATTTCTTATTTTCTTCTCTTGCTTCTTCTCTTTTATTTTTTCTTTCTCTTTATTAATTTTTTATTATTCATCTTCCTACTTCTCTGTGCTTATTTCTATTTTTCTCCTGCCTCATTAGATGATTGTATTAAACGACTTTTGTTCGAGTTGAATTAGAAAATAAACACTCTTACAAAGAGTAATAACGAATTAAATTATTATTGAGAAATAAAAATTATTGACAGATAAAAATTACCCTTGAGATAAGTTCCCATTTACGAAAAAATACACATACAAATCAAAATGAAAAATTTTATTTTACAAAAAAGACAAGGTGAAAATAGATTGTTTTTTTTCCTGCCTGCGATTAAGATTTTAATCCGGAATTGACAGTTTTTGTCGTATTTCGAGATAAAAATCGTATCTAAACTTGGCAAGCCACTTGTTGATCGCCCACTCGCTCAACGCCATATACGTGCTTGACTGGCGTCAAGAAGGAAAGAGGATAGACTTAATTTAAGCCCGTCTTGCCCAGCTAACTAGTTGAAACTTACAATGCGAAATGTCCCGATTTTGATCAATTATACAGAAATGCTGGAAAAACGTTAAACATTTTCCATTCGGATTGCAATTGATGACGACATGAGAAATAATCTGGGAATTTTATTTACAACGAGTCAAGATCCGTTAATTAATTAATTGAAACATCGTATCTGTCCATTACTTCTATGATTATCACAAAGTAAACATGATTATTTGGTACCTCGTACAATAATTTTAAATTGAGATGAGTTTTTAAACTTTAACGCTATTCTCAAAACTTAATAAATTGTTGATATTAAACATTTTCAATTTTTGTTTATTTTTTGTTTTAAAAACTATGGAATTTGGGGAGTTTGATAAGACTCCTTTGTCCCATCGGTTAAAAAAAGTCTTCGAGAACTCCGCAGTATGTGCTGCGAAACTTTATTCACTCCAAACGTAGTTGGGCAAATTAATTTTACACGTTCTATACAAATGAATGAGGGTGTCACTATCCGTATATTTTACAACGACGTATCGAAAAAAACCAATTCAGATATAACGTCAATATCGCTTGTGGTTGTTTCTCAAGGCAACGTTCTGAGACTCCTGCTTTAACAGAAAAGATAAATGGTGGAGTGAGTGTGTTGTTAAATCTTTTTAAAAAGATAGTTCCTACTCAAAGTACGTACACTCCTACATTTATTGTGAGTAGGAACTATCTTTTAAAAAGACCCTGCTTTAACTTTGCGATATCGATAACTTATGTGCTAGAATGGCCTGGTGTGTTTACAACAACTTGTGATATAAAATAACACGCCGATGGATGAAATTATCGCTCCAACTTTTATTAGTTCAAAATGAAATGCATTATTACGTTTAGGTCATTTAATCATTGGTAATTAGGAATGATCCTTGTAAACATAAACTTTAAATAAAGCTTTATTAAGCTTGTTTATTTTTTTCACAAACAGAAGCATCTTGACTGATCATTCATTCTACTACTGAAAATTGATCTTCACTGAAAACCTTTCCTCTTTTTAGTTGATTTCATTTTATTTAATTATGTTTTTCGGTACCAGACAAGCATGTTAGTGAGTATCGTATTGCTAAGAATGTAATGTTAATAGAGGAAGGATAGAGCGATGCGAAGTCGCATATAACTCGACTGCTGGCATGAATTCCATAAGATTGAAACAGTGTCGGTCTAAATCAACAGACGTGAGAGACGACAGGTACATCCGGCAGCTGCTCTAGCACAACTGTATCGTCAGTAGAAAAGAGATGAAAAATTTTCCACTTCCAGCAGACTGTAGGAAGAAGGCATAATGAATGTAGTCTAAAAATGGGGAAGGCTTCTGTTTGCACATGAACATGTGAATTAGACGTAGGAAAATTAAGGTTTTACACCAATCAGACAACATTCTCTGTGACAAAGTGTATAACTAACTTTGAACCAAATTAATCTTTTTATGTAAGGCTTTGCTTGAAATGAAAAAGCTAGTGCCACGAGCGGGATTCGAACCCACGACCTACGGCTCAATACGCCGCTGCTCTAACCACTTGAGCTATCGTGACTTCGATCCACTAGGACACACCTCTCCTTCTCAACCTACCTTTCGAATTTTCCCTCATTTTTGCCATTTTTCAAATGTCGGGTAATCAGGATTCGATTCTCGGCGAATCGAAGTCACGATAGCTCAAGTGGTTAGAGCAGCGGCGTATTGAGCCGAAGGTCCTGGGTTCGAATCCCGCACGTGACACTAGCTTTTTCATTTCAACCGAAACCTTACATAAAAAGATTAATTAATTGAAAGAAGTTCACGAAATATAATGGATTTGAACCTAATCTTATCTTGCATGTTTATGATAATAAACGTTGTATCTATGTGTTTAGTAACAAGATTATGACAGAGTTTTTTTTGATAAAAATATATATTTTTAAAATGACTTCCGGGTTCGTTTTCTTCCAGACATATTTCGAAAGAATCGCAAATCGTGTTTTACCTTTTTGTTTTAAATGAGTATTCTCCAAACTCGGCAATAGGAATTATACACGGCGATACGTGATCTGCAGACAGTCTCCAGACTCAAAGAGGCCGAGCTTTTTCGAAAGGTACGAGAGGGAGAAATAGGAATTTCGTTTTGGATTTATTTGTTTTCCCAAATAGAACTTTCGCAAATGGCACGTTTCTCAAAGCGTGTTATGCAAATTTACGCCTGCAGAACCGTGACCAAATTTGAAGAAAAATAAATGTTCAATATAGAGAAAAAAAACGAGGACGTCGGCTGAGATCTCTTAAGCCGTCAGTCCAACTGGAAAACGGATTTTAATTAAGAACTCGGATTTTCGCGTCGACAGAGCCAAAGGCAGGAGTAAAGATCATTCCCCAAAAGGCAATGTTTGCGACTGGACTCATTTGCGTAAAGGGTGAGTCAGAGGCTCCAAGTGGATTGGAGGCTGCACTCTTTCAAACTTGTTAACAAACTCGCAGTTTCGTCAAATATGACACAACGATTCGGGTTAGTTTTACAGATCTCCAAACGCTTTCTGGCGTCTGACAAAGTCCTCGATACGGTAGTTAAATTCTTGTCCTCGGCCCCGACGGTATATCGACAGTACCTACTGTCTTTTTATTCGATTTTTCATTCTGGGGATTCTATACGCGTCTGTTGAACGAAGAAAGGCCTGTTTTGTCACGTACCACTGGTACAAATAGCGGATGCCTCGGATAACGGTCTAATGTCCACAAAGGTCTTGCTGTCACAAAGCTCATTATGAATCATTCATAATAGGCCTAGGCCATATTCCGACGGAAGAATTTTTTCAGACCAGTCTCCTTAGCCGATAAACATGTTTCACGGTTGGTCGATCAAAAAAATATTATTAATGGGATTTACGAAGGGATGAGAGATTTGTAATCGACCTTCCTCACCGTTATCGTCCTTCCCAACCAATTTCTTACCATTACTAATATTGACTGGATTCTTCCTTTAAAAGTGCAGCGATACCAAACTACTCATATTTTTTTTCTTGATAATACAATCCATGATTGTTCCGACGTCAATAAACTCAAAATGACTAAACGCAGAATAAAATAAAAGTCAAAATCATAACGCATACTTTTTAAAAAACAGATATAGAATAAAACAAGAATTTTTACTAATAAGTAGTTCTTTATTCTTCTATTTTTCTCCTTCCACGATTTGGAAATCGAAAGAAAAAAGTGACTAAATTCCACATTATAAAAAATTCAAAGAACAATTTTAACTAAATTTAATGATATAATGTTATAATTAAAAGTTATGTACGGTGCAAGAAAAATTATACTGATTATATATCTAAAATTTAAAAAAAAACCACCTTTTACAAATCAGTTTTTGATCCTGCTATTTATCCAATAGTACAAGAAAAATTACCAACAAGACCATAGATACAGACAACGAAAAGGAAAATAAATTCCTTCTATTTGGGCCAAAATGAAATTTGAAGAACATTTCAACATATTTTGAGAGATTTATAATACAATGACATGTTAATGTTTGTGATAAAAAAATTATATAATTGTTTATGATCAATGATTAATTAACAGACTGTCAATTAAAAATATAATGACTTTTAAGTCAACCTTAGGACTCTTCAAAAAAATAATGAAAACAACCATTTGTCCTTTTAAACTAAATGTCATTAACGTTTTTCTTTTTATATTTTTTATTCAGGACAAAACGTATTATTTCTTTTAGTTTTTTCGTACCAAATTATGCTAAATTAATAATGAGATAACATTTGGACAGTCCAAAAACCAATTGTGTTTAATCTTTCAACCTTCGGGAGAAAAAGCACGTATATTTCATTTGCTTTTTCTTATTATTTTGGTCTAAACACAGTACCAATAAAAAAATAATGTTTTGGTCCAACTAGATTATTATATTGTTTAAAATCACTTAAAAAAAACTTTAGATTCTAAAGGGACAAATGCATTTTTAAAATTATTTTCGGAAGGTTTTTAAAGTTGATCCTTTAGCCAAATAGTTAGACCAAAACTTTATTTTTATTAGTATTGTGTTTACACCAAAATGAAACGAAACATCTATTTCTGAAGAAAAAAATAAGTCATTAGATTTCTTTTTTTTAGGTAGAACAAAATGTAATACATCTTTTAATTTTTTTACTATCAAATTACGATAAATTAATAATATAATAACATTTTGGACCTTACGAAAATATCTTAACTCATGAGCCTTAGGGAGAAAAAACAGCCAGTTTTCTAGTCCTTTTGGTCTAAACATAATATCAATTAAAAATACAATAACTTTTTGTCCAAATATATTATATTTGTTAAAGGATAGACCTAGGACCTTTAAAAAAAATAATTTTAAAAATTCATTTTCATTTTAGAACCTAAAATAAAGGTAGAAGAGCAAATGAAAGAAAGTCATTCTTTTATTTTTTATTTAGGACAAAACATTACATTTTAGATCTTTCCTGTAAAAATAATAATAAAATGACCTTTTAAACTGAAAAAAATTGAAAGATCCTATTCTTTGGACCTGAGGGAAAAAAACAGGCAGAAATTATTAGTTTTTCTTTTCATTTTGGTCAAAACATAGTATCAATTTAATAAAATAATAACTTTTTGGTCCAACTATATTATAATGGTTAAAGGATCAACCTGAGGACCTCTAAAAAAATAATTTAAAAAATTCATTTTTCATTTGAGAACCTAAAGGTAGAAGAAAAACGAAACAAAATCATTACTTTTATTTTTTATCTAAGACAAAACAACATTTATTTTAGCTGTTTGGTTTAAATTAGAAAAATAATAATAAAACTACCTTTCGAGCAGATCAAAAAAGATTTTACTCTCGACTTTAGGTGAATAAAACAGGCAGAAATTTTATGTTTTTTTTGTCCTTTTCTTCTAAACATAATATAAATGAAAAATATAATAACTTTTTGGTCCTTCTATTTTATATTGGTTGATGAACAAATTTATTTGTCTTTTCAGAAATTAAAGGTACAAGAGCAAATGAAACAGTCATTAATTTTATTTTTTATTTGGGACAAAATATAACATTTATTTTATCTTTTACCTGCCTAATTACGAAAAATTAATAATGTAAGTACTTTTTGGACATAAACAACCAATTTCTTTTAAAAGAATGATCGTACTGTTCGGACCTTTGGGGGAAATATCAAACAGAAATCATTAGCTTTTTCATTTTGGTCTAAACATAATATATTTTTAAAAAATGCTCTTTGGTAAAGCTATATTTATTGTAATTTGGTTGTTGCCGATCATTTTGGTCTGCCTAATCTCGCTGCGTTGGTCCATCAGACGCGTTTTGGCACTTCGGCATCTTCAGTTGGTCTGTTTTTGTCTTATTTTATAACTTGATTTTATTGTGTGAGATTTCTCTGTGTAGTCAGCGGGGTGATGAACCAGCAATTTGGTCGTTACCTATCACCCTTGTCTGACTATTCCAGCTATGTTGGGTCTGTCTTCATCACACCATGGTCACCAGCTATCTCTGGCCAAACGATGGCAAAACGCGCAGACCAAACCAGCCATACCTAAATTTATCACCTCCATACCACGGAGAAATCGCCTACATTATATTGTTTAAAAGGTAAATCTTAGGATCTTTAAATTTGTTCTTTTACAACATAAAGGTAGAAAGCATATGAAACAAACAAAATCATTAGCCTTCTATTTTTATTCAGGACAAAACGGAATATTTCTTTTAATTTTTTACTGTCAAATTATGCAAAATTACTAGTGTAATGGCGGTATAATTAGTAAATTATACCATTTTGAAAAGTTCTTAACCTTAAGACTCGAGAAAAAATAATCATTAACTTTCTTTTTTATTTTTCATTGAATATTATAAATTATTAAATTCATTATATTTCGTGGTCCGATTGACCAAATAACTTCTTTCAATTAATTAATCTTTTTATATAGGGTATTGGTTGAAATGAAAAAGTTAGTGTCACGAGTGGTATTCGAACCCACGACCTTCGGCTAAATACGCCGCTGCTCTACCATTTGAGCTATCGAGACTGCGATCCACTGAAAAATGGCAAAAAGGAGGGAAAATTCGAAAGGTTGTAGGTTGAGATGTGTTGGTGTCCGAGTGGACCGAGGTCACGATAGCTCAGGTGGTTAGAGTAGCGGCATTGAGCCGAAGGTGTTGGGTTCGAATCCTGTTAGTGGCACTACTTTTTCACTTAACCAAAACCTTACATAAAAAGAATTAATTAATTGAAAGACTTCAAAGAATCTTAAATTGGTGAATAAAGATATTAAAGCTAGAAAGTGATTCTCTTTTAAGACGGTCATCTGCTTATGCACTCGAAAACATTGCTTTGTCATCATCAAAAACAGATTTTCATGGTGGCTGGTTATCCCAATTGCAAGAGTTGACGCTTCTAGGTCGCAAATCAGTTTTTACTTTAAATGCGGACCCGATTATTATTTATGATTTTTAATTAAGTATCCAGCCCTTAACATGGCGTAATAAAAAGCCGAAAACTTGGATAAAAGTAGACAAAGCTTTGTTACTAATATTGAAACATATTGCTAAATTTAATTTTTGTTATTAATCGGTTGATTATTTTGCTTATGATTTTATTGTCATACATTTTTAAAATAATTTTTTCTTTTATTGGAAAAAGTTTTATTTTAAAGTTTAAATTGTGTTGAACTTTCAGAGTCCAGAGGAATATTATATTAAATGAAACTCTGTTAAAAGAGATGTTGAATGTGTGGGCGGTGTGATAAAATCTGCAGAGCTCGGCAGAATACAGAACGCTTCTCTGTTGAAAAAAGCGTCAACCGATGTTGCTAATTTAATAATATTTAGAGGACAAAAAGATTTATGTTTGCGTTTGTTTTACAAATTGTTTAGCGATTATGACCTACCCTGAGAATATTTGACTTTGCTTACAACGACAAATCTCGGGGGTCTCCTGGGATTGATCGGCTGACCTTGCAAGGCTGACATCATCGTCTGTTCCTACCTTCATTCATCATTCCTATCATACGCCAGGTTCCAGTCACGTCGCAAGACGCGAAGTGGAAATTTTTCGTTTCGGATTTCATTTAAGCCGAGAAAACAAACATTTTTCAAAAGTTGTCGCTTTTCACCGATTTCTCGATGTGGAAAACGGTAAATAAATTTCAAATCTGTTCCGTCCGTTTTAATCCCATATAAGGAACGGGCCAGCTGGTTTGAGGTCGGGGAGGACAAGATAAATGTACCCTCCAGGCTGGGCATTACAGACAAATATAGGCAACGGATAATAATGACTCATCCCTCAAGGCACTCGTACACCTCGTTTCTAGTTTAACGGTCGCACAATTGAGTCAAATCGATATTTCCTATGTTAAACCATAAAAATCCAAGTGTTAATTTTATCAAAAAAATCAATACAAAGAGTCCTATTTGTGGATAACTTCTGGAGATTTCGATTCGTTAAGACTCTTTGCCTAAAGATTCGGCACAGAAGAAACTTGGAAAGCTCCGTTTAGGAAAGTAGAGGGCCTAATTGATCCAAGAAACTTTCAAGTTTTAAAGCTTGTTGTACAGCGTCGTAATTGAATCGTACCCTAATGACAGAACCTTGTCATTTCAACAGACTTAGCGAGAGGAAATAAAATCTAGATCCCAACGGTACTTTTTCCTGTTTCCTGGATCTGAGGAACAGATTCTATTGAAGTTTAAGAGAAACAGTGCGAATAATAAAGGCAAAAAAAGGGGTGAGAAATCAAAAAAATTCCAATTATAATTGCTCATTTAGGAGTTAATTAGGACAAAGTGGATCGAGTTGGAATTGGCAGGGAAGCTTGTTACCATGTGACAATAAATTAAAATAGTTCCGTAGTAAAGAGTTATTTTAAGTATTTCTACCATATAAGTTTCAAATAAAGTAAAACATACAAAAAAACCGGTTTTTTCATTGATAACAAGGTTAATAGAGAAATTCTTCCAGATTTTTGAATAAAATTGATTCTTGGATAGAGAAATTGAAATTTTATTTGCGTCAGAGATACAGTTAACAGAGAATAAGGGAAGAGAGAGAGAGAGAGAGAAAAAAAACAGTTTTCCCATCGGTAACAAGATTTAAAGAGAAATTCTTCTAGTTTTTGAATAAAATTGATTCTTGGATAGAGAAATTGAAAATTTATTTGCGTAAGAGATACAATTAACAGAGAATATGAAAAGAGAGAAAAACTATACTAATATTATCTCTATAGTTGGATAGAGAAATTGAAAATTTATTTGGATAAGAGATACAGATAACAGAATAAAAAAGGGAGAAAAAAACGGTTTTCCCCTCGGTAACAAGACTTAGAGAAATTTTCTAGATTTTTGAATAAAATTGATTCTAGGATAGAGAAATTGAAAATTTATTTGCATAAGAGATACAGTTAACAGAGAATAAGAAAAGAGAGCGAAAAAAAAAAAACGGTTTTCCCATCGGTAACAAGGCTTATAAAGAAATTCTTCCAGATATTTCATTAAAATTGATTGTTGGATAGAAAAATTGAAAATTTATTTGCGTAAGAGATACAGTTAACGGAGAATAAGAAAAGAGAAAAAAAGAAAAACAAGTCAAGAAAAACAGGTACTTCTTATGTCAACCCTCAAGAGTTCCATTATATTAAGAAAACAGGATTTTTACGTGAGGTTGGAACAACCCAAATTTTTACATATTTTAACAAAATAAGAACAACTTTAAATGTTACAAGTGACACGCTTTATTAAATAATTTTTAAATTGATTAACATTACTAAAATCATAAAAAGTGAATTTAAATTGAAGTGCAGTTTTTAAAATAACAATGAAAGCAAAAAGTTCAGAATTAATTTTAGGCAAGAAAGTTTTTGATTTTTTATATAAACGGGTAGGATAAACATGCAAATTATGTGTTTTAACTTTAATGTATGAATGCATGCGCCAAATACAAAAAAATTTTTTACATTAAAGACAACAAATTATTTGAACAATTCTTCAGAACTAAATCTTGGGTGAACATTATGAACATAATTTTAATTACAATCTTTTGAGCAACTCAAACCTTATGTAATAGTTTTTTTACTGATGTTGCTCCATACTATCTCACCAAATTGTAGTAATGATCGACATAATGGAAACCATACAGTTTTTAGAGTGTGAGGTTCAAGAATATTTCTCAATATTTTGAATTTATAGAATAATTTACGAATACGTTTGGTGAGAGTTTCTACATGCATTTTAAATTTCGTATTGCAATCGAACCAAATTCCTAAATATTTACAGAGTAGTAGTAAAAGTGAGTACAGGACACACAATTTCCATCACCTGATTTACTTTAATTTTTAAAAAGAGATTTTATATTTTACGACGTTTTGGTTTATTGATAAATTTATCAAGATCAATTACTAATGGTTACTTATCATTCTGCCTGATTTTACAGTAAGTCACGCGAGTTTACGTATTTCGTAATCCTTTGGTGTACGCCCGCATGTTTCTCTCGCGCCGGCCCGTTTTGTCGGTATAAGTCTAATCAATACGCTTTCTACCGTTTTTCTGTTACCTTTGACCATCAGGAGGGACGATTCGGTCACAAATTCTGTATTATGCCATATTCATGGGATATTAGCATGTTTTTCTCGCCGTAATTTGTTTTGTGTAGACCAAGGGCAAAGTTGCTGTATTTTGATGAACTAAAAATTCAAATTAGAGGAAGACAATATAGATTAGTTCATCGATTAGTCAGGATTCTTTATATTAACACTAAATCTTCTTCGAGTAGCACGAGAGAAACATGCAGACACTCTACACCGAGAATTATATTAATGTGTAGAGATTAGTGACCGTTAATCGATATCTGAATAATTATATTAATTACTAATGGCGTGTATAAGTGGGTTTTTTTTAATGTTAATTAAATTTTGGATAATTTTACTGTGTTACCTAGGTGAGAGAAACATGCAGACATTCTACACCGAGAATTACATTAATTACTAATGGAGACCGTTAATCGATATCTGAATAATTATATTAATTACTAATGGCGTGTATAAGTGGGTTTTTTTTAATGTTAATTAAATTTTGGATAATTTTACTGTGTTACCTAGGTGAGAGAAACATGCAGACATTCTACACCGAGAATTACATTAATTACTAATGGAGTGTATAAGTGGTTTTTTTCATGTTAATTAAATTTTGGATAATTTTACTGTGTTACCTACGTGAGAGAAACATGCAGACATTCTACACCGAGAATTACATTAATTACTAATAGAGTGTATAAGTGGTTTTTTTCATGTTAATTAAATTTTGGGTAATTTTACTGTGTTACCTAGGTGAGAGAAAAATGCAAACACTCTAACCGATAATTACATTAATTACTAATGGCAGTGTATAAGTGGTTTTTTTATGTTAATTAAATTTTGGGTAATTTTACTGTGTTACCTAGGTGAGAGAAACATGCAGACATTCTACACCGAGAATTACATTAACTACTAATGGTGTGTATAAGTGTTTTTTTTCATGTTAATTAATTTTGGATAATTTTACTGCGTTACCTAGGTGAGAGAAACATGCAGACATCCGGTAAACGTGTCTAATAAAAGAAATACGTCTGAGTGACTCATACGTTAATTACTAACGGGAGGAAAGAGGCTGTAATTGAACAGCCCACTGCACTTTAATTAATTTTTGGTTTCAATTTGTTGCCAGCGAGATGTTGAACAATTTCCAACCAGTTGGATGTTGATTATCCTGGATGCGGTTTTTTTTTTAAGTTTTGGACGGTCAGGGTAGTCTCCTTATTCCGAAGCATTTAGTGGATGTCTGCTTGTTTCTTTCGCGCGAGTTGACTCTGATGGTTTTTGTCAAAGTCGAATTAGGTCTCTTTCAACGATGAGTTGACTAGCAGGAAATAATTCAATCAAAAGGGTTTCTGCATTTCACAACCTTTAGTGGATGTCGACATGTTTCTCTCGTGTTAGTATATTTTTGGGTGTTTCACTTTACGAGGGTCCCCTTTATGCCATCAAATTAGAGGAAGAAAACGTAGGTTAGTTAATTGGTTAGTCAGGGTTTTTTTTTATATTAACACTAAATCTTCTTCGAGTGGCACGAGAGAAACGTGCAGACACTCTACATCAAGAATTACATTAATTACTAATGGCAGCTTATAAGTTTTTTTAGTGTTAGTTAAAGTTTGGATAATTTTACTGTTACCTAGGTGAGAGAAACATGCAGATGTCCAGTAAACGTCTAAACTATTTTTGGGTGTTTCTCTTTACGAGGTAAAATTTTGATACATCATACGAGGGATTATTTTGAGTTTTCCTTTGATACATTTTTTGACTGGCGCGAGATAATCATGCAGACAATTATTGAAATCAGTGAAATGCCTAAGGAGCAGATCTAGACGATCATAATCAACCCTAATGTTCATTATGACTTTTAAATCTTTCTAGTTTAATCTGAGTGATTATTTTTCCTAAAAATCTTTTGGGTTTGCTCTCACTTATCATTTTTAATTTTTAAATCCCTTTAAATGAAGATCAGGTAAAATTCAAATGAGAAAAGGAAACGGAATGGCTCTGTTGTTTAGTCTGACTATTCATTGTAAGTTTTTTGACTGGCGCGAGATAATCCTGCAGACATTCATTGAAGGCAGTGTAGGGTGAAAACTGCCTGGATAATGAAGATTGATAGTTTCAGAAGTTTTATATTTCAGCCTTATTTTATCAAATTCTGATTATTTTCCTTAAGTATTTTGCATATAAGCTCACTTGTCATTGTATATCCGCATGTTTTTCTCGCGCTAGTCTACCTTATAGTTTCTAATAAATGCAAATTAAAAATAGAATGGTGTTGGAATTAGAATTCTGAGTTGTTAACTGCAATAATAGTTCTTGTTTGACTAACACGAGAGAAACGTGCAGACATTTACTAGAAATGGCTGAATCCGATCTGCTGATCGTTAAAGTCTTAATTTGATAAATGTAGAGTTGTATTAACATTTTACTCTCAAAAATTATAAAACTATCTAAACAAATAATAATACATAATGATGAAAGATAGATGAAAAAATTAGCAGTTAGTTAACTTTTTCATAGGAATTCTTTGGTTTAACGTCTCAAACGTTTATACTCGTTGATGTTGATGATTGGTTTTGAATCATCAGTCAGTTTTGTAATAATAGGTCGTTTTGAGCTTGTGAAGTCCGTCGATCCGTTAAAACAATTGTAAGTGACAGTTAAGCCGTGCGGGCGCTGAAATTGTGCTGGGCCGGCCGGGGAGATTAATCATCCGTTTATAGGACGATGCAGTGAAATAATATTTTACAAGGCTACAGATCGACGGATGCGAGAGAACAAAAACAAAGAAAGAAAAAACCCCTATAAGTTTTGAAATATAAAGTCTGCATGAACGATTCGGAAGCTGCAGATTCTGCAACTCGTCCGGAACGAGGAAGGTCGCCCGATTCCGTTTTCCATGCTTCGGCCTCGACACAGAAACCTTTATCCACGGGGAGGCGCATAAATATTTTTTTTTATAAAAAAGGAAATTTATTTTACACAGAAGAAAAAATGCCCTTTTTGACACAACCTTTGTACAACGTGCTCATTATCAGCACTTTCGACTAACAACCGATCACCATTACAACACCACCTCAACTTCTTTGGCTGATTCTATTGTTACAAGAAACATCTCAACTTATTTGAAGTAAATTGTTACATGCACGTTATGCATTATGCCTTTTTTTTTATCCAGAAGTTAATTACGCAAACAATTTGAATTAATTGCTTCTTCAGTAGTAATAAAATAATTTTTATCGCTAAATTATGTGAAGTTAAAATAATTGTTGATAGTTAAAGGATCAATCATCCATAACGTACATCTATAACATTACATTAACATCTACTACATAGCATTTTATGATTGACCAGATTATTTTCCCTTCGTCTAATAAAACGTTAATTAAACACTAAAATTAAACTTTTTGTCAAAATGTATAAGGGGCATAAAAGGTCAAAAAGTAAATGGTCGTAAAAGATTTTAATTTTATTATCTTACTCTCGTAAAAAGAAATATTGCCGTTTATAATTCGGTTAAAAAATATTTCTTCTAGATTTCAAAAGTTTAATTGTTGAAAATATATCATCACTTCTTGTGATTTATCCAAATTGCTTAACTGCTACTCGGCCCTCTGACGCTAACAATCTATTAAAAAAAACATCATTAAAAGAAAGTGACAGCGCGGATCAGCAAAGAAGCTCTAACGTATCAAGCATCCGACTCCTAGAAGAAGGGTCATCCTCATCCGATTAAGGATAGGCCGTGCGAGGTTGACACGATCACTTACTTTTGGGCAAAGCCCTCGTATCTCTCCGGCATGTAAAGACCGGCTACTCGATGTGTCCCACTTAATTGAAGCGTGCCATTCCTTGGCTCCATATAGAGAACGTGTAGTAATGCGACTCGATATAAGAATCGTGCTTGAGAACGGCTTGGATCCCCTGTTCCGATCTGTAGAGGAAGCAGGACTGTTTTATTGTACTTTATAGATATTTCGTTTTGTGTTTCTTTGAGTATATTCGATCTTTAATGAGATCATCTTCAGGGCCTGGGATTTACATTGTTTAAATTCGAAACGTTGGCACGATAAAGAAAATGTTTTTTGAAACCTACATCATATCAGACCGCATCTCACGATTTCCGAATAATCATCGATTAAATGAATTTATGAGCGTGAATGTGCAATATTGCGTACCCCATCGACAATCAATTACAAGTTCACCACCATTCTAACCGTATTTACACAGGAAATTACATTCTACCACTGAGGTTTAAGTTTAGTTTATGACTATAAATTATTTGGATTTAGTATACAAATCCAACCAAATTCTTAGATTTATAAATCGATCAACTGCAAATTTTAACGACACTTATTCCATAATTTCCTATCTAAGGACCTAACGAGCTACCAAAACATTAGGCAGCACACAAAGACTAGCAAACCTATGTATCACAGAGGCAATGAAAGTAACCCCGTCAATAGAACTAGAAACACCTCCATTTGAAAATTTATACTGAGAAGCGAAGGAAAGCTCATTGAGGCTCCATAAACAATAAAAATGGGTGGGAACACTTCAGCCACACAAAAATAATCAATAAAACCAGACACCCATTTTCAGAAATGGGGACTGACTACATAATCCCGGAAACACTTTACAACATCCTATAAAGTCTCAACAGGCTTTAAAGGAGAAGAAGAATTTATAAGGAAATCGGATAACTGGTATGGTGTGCAGTTGGCTCCAAAACAAACGAAAGAACTGGATCAGGCGTTTTTTTGTAAAAGCTCAAAACATAAGCAAACTCATTAGGGCAGTACACCCCGGTCATTCAAGCGGAAATACAGTTATAAATACTTCTGCCATAGAAAATCATAAAAGAGGTTACACTAATACAAGGGTACACTACAACTACAAAGCAGACACACCAGAACCAATTCTTGGGATAACAAAAACAAACAAACAATCCTTCATCACAGAATGGATCCAATAAAATCAAAAAGAGAAGTGGATAAACTATAGGTGCTAGACACAGTAAACTTATGTTAAAACAATCCTAACCAAGAGGGCTAAACTCAGGAGTGATAGGACTATATGTCACTGGCATCTGAGAAAACAATATATAACATACATATATTCAATGTCAATTCATATCGTCTGGGAAGCAACTGCTCAATGGAGACATAAACTAGGATACAAACAAGCCCAGGGAAAGGAATTTTACCAACAACAGTCAAGACCTTGTGTGTACCACAATACAAAACACCAGAAGGATGCATGCTTTGGGAACAAAAATCCCTTCATATTATCTAATATTTCCATCATCATCATAAAGCTCTTGTACGATCGTTCTTGAATTCAGTAGTGTTATTTGGAGCCCACATTCGAATTTTTCAGATTTATTTGTTAGTTTTATACTAAGTTTTTCTGATTTCTGTGGCAGTCACAAACTCCACAGAACAGTAGATCCTAGATGTTGCTCTTCCTACTTTGTAACCAGGACGTAACCTCAAGTTTGTATTTTCTTATTTCTGGCGGGATTTAGGTTTGGCCGGTGTGGATGAAAAACGTGAAGTCCATCAATGCGGTTTCTGCAACAAAAACGACACTACAAGTGCGTATGTCCGAGGTGCAACATCTTGCACTGCTCTGTGTCTTGCTACAAAGCTAAGATGCATCTAGATTTCTCCGAGAACTTCTGTAAGGAGTCGATAGAAACTATGCTGAAAAGCTGCAAAGCAGCTTACTGAAGATTTGAAGATTGTCCAGTGGCGCAAAAATCGCCTATAGGGAGACTGGAGTATTTAGTGATAAGATCTTGAGTTGACTGGACTTGGAGTTGCAATGCATGACGCATACCTAAAACTTTGTCTAGACGTTATAAACCGCCCTGATATCCCATCTAAATTTCCATATTCTTCTTTGTTTAAAGCAGACAGCGTCAGACTTTCTCCAAAAAATCATATAACACCAATTGCCCGTTACATAAATAAATCGATTTTTAAGCAAAATATTTTTTTAACCTTTTTTCAACATAAAACTTTAATATTTCTTCCAATGCGATTTTTTTTTAAAAAATAAATATTTATAAATATATTTTGCACCGTACGAGTTGTCGAAATGGTGAATCTGCTTGAAAATTAACAAATGATCGTTGTTGAAATATAACAATAAATATATTTCATTAGGTTTTTATGTGGTTATTGCTTTTGTAGCATTACGCTAGTCAAAAATCATAAATATCTAGGGAATTCACTTCTATATGAAATAAAGCAATTCTAAAGGCAAATTGACAAGTGGTAAATAAAGATAATCCACTGATGGCTTTTAGAGACGCAAAGAATATATTAACAGGCGCTTACAACTTCGCGTTGCGACATCGCTTGAGGCAGAGGAGGACCTTATATGGACTTAATACTGACCCATTTTGACTTTCACTCGGTTCGCCTTTTAAGCCAATGACATCAATAACAGGCTTCGGACGCAGTCACGGACGGACTTCGAGGCTGACTTGTCATCGTCCTGATCGAATTCGATGAGTGCCCTGATGGTGCAGGCTTCCGAAATCTAATCACGAACCGAGAAAATGATATAGAGATCGTGCCATTTTCACCGATGTTGTCCTTCCAAAACGTTTAACAAATGTTTTTCAAGTATTTTCGATATAACTAGGCTTTATGACTGTCTGAAAGGACAGCACGTGCATCTGGTTAAACTGTTGTAGATTACAAAGAACAGCTTCTATAGCTTTTCTTATGTAAAATGGAAGGTCATAACAGTCTTTAACTTATAAGAATAAATCTTGCTGATACGTCGAAAAGCCAGGATTTAAAATATTGAAAAAAAAATTCTCTCAATCCTCTGCGTTTTCTTGCTTCGACGAGAATTTTGAATTTATACTGCTGAAATCTGCACACATGTACGGAGTTGAACCTATCAATTCTCGCAGTTAATTTACAGTAAATTACCGGCAAGCTTCGAAAATCAACTCGGGTGTTGGCAGCCTGGGGTAGACTTAAGTCTTATCCGTCCAGCCACCGAGGTTTGGCAACAGGTGCTGTCAACAGCTAGGTCCATCAGCATGAAGTTCTTAGATCCAAACTCATTCATATGCTTACTAATTTTTACATACATTCTTATAAATTTACATAACTTTTACTCAATTAAGGTAGTGCAGTACTTGATATATCACCCTTTACCTATTATATAATAACTAGCCTAATTGAGGGTCTATATGGTACTCAATATTTCGCTATCAACCCTCTTACACTACACATTCTTTCTCAACACACGTTAGGTACAAAACTATCAATACTATATATAATAGAACAACCCTTTTTCATCCAAAAATGGGGGGGACCCAAAGAATCGCTGCCGTGCTTATTGGGAGGCATTCCTACTCGCTCCCAATATGGAGAAAAGGAATGCAGTTAATTATGTGGAACATATTGAACTTGCATACGTGAGGCATACAGGCCTTGATCCCCACAGTGTCAGTGTGTCAACCGCTTATGGCCAATTCTAAATCGGTTTGGGTGATCAATCTGCGGTCTAGATTCTCCGGGGCCACCTATCACCAGTGGTTCTCTTGACGCATAAGAGCTCCTTGTATGACCCAGTCCACTCACGCTGCCACCTTTTCTTTACTTATTTTCATAGTCAAGGAAAACATATTGCATTTGATTTGAAATCTATAAAATAGTATACAATAAATTAAGCCACATGTTAAAAATATGCTTGGATAGTTTTTTATTGTAAAAAAATCACTGTTCTCACACAATAAACCATCTTTTAAAACGATCTCTCTTGCTGGGATTGTTTGCATTCTCCAAACTACGGTCACGGTAGCTTCCAGCGATGCTGATCAAACAGCATTCTATTGAGATTACAATGAGTAGAAGAACTATCACGAAGAAAACGTATTTGGTCGAAAGATAGCCGAACGAGGCGAATACGGTGTAGAAGATAGACACGAGTATAGCGAAAATATTGCAGACTGTGATGCATATTATGCAAATCGTGATGTACAAAGAAGACTTCGAGTATATCCCGAGGAGCAGGCCGAGGTTCGAGGCAGTCATGACTGCGAAGACGGCAAAGACGACCGCGTTGGCCCAGCGGGCGTTCGCGATAGCGTGGCTCAAATACGTATGCTTGTTTAAGGTGAGTTTAACTGAGTAGGTAGGTGAGCCGTATATTATGATGATGAGGTGCTGAATGCCGAATCCTGCCGCTATAAGAAGAGCGAACCAGGCTATCACCTTTGTCCCGTTCTCAAAGGAGCATACCTTGTCAATATTCGCACATGGTTTATACATTTTAGAACTTTTACAATATTTTAAATCATGTGGTACCGCGATACTCTCAGACGTTTGAAAATTATTTAAGTAAATCACAATGTTTTTACCAAAAGCAACCGTAGAGAACGAGAATGGTAAAAAGTATGGAAAAAGAGTAGCAGTCACGTTGTTAACACAAAAAATTAATCTCAGCAATCTATGCCAATAAATATTTTGAAAAATAACTTGATTTTTTCCTCAAAATTAAGAACACAAACTTATTTGTTTGTGCTAGGGATTTGTGATTTGTGCTAGGGACTTCTTATTTCTTTGTCTCAAATAGTGTACAAATTATTTATCAATAAATCAGAAATTAAACATATCCGTTATTATTATTTAATTAGTTCAGCAATTAGTTAATTGATTCATAGCTGCCAATGGGTTTTCTTATTACTAATTAAAAAAACTTTTGTTAAAAATAGAGCTTAATGTACCCTAAAATGTTATGGATCAAATCCAAAATATAACTGCATTAAATCGTCAAATTTACTTGACCTCTCATTTTTGTACAATTCCAAAATTGTCCATTCTATAAATGGATTTATCATCCCTAACATCACAAAATTCACGCTAATTGGGACACAAAACTTTTTAACAAAAAACATTTGTAAAAATTTGTAGCTATTAAGATGATGTTTCATGCCTTTCATCCCCTTGTATCCTGGCACCCACATCAGAGTTGCTAGATTTTGTTTTCCCAAGAACTGTAGATGTGCTATGACTAGCTTTGAATTGAAGGTGCAACAGTTTAGTATTATAATTAACTATTTTGTTAAATATTTTAGTAGTAATCTAATCTCAATATGGTCTGGATGAAAAATGAATTAAGTTGTTATCTTACAAACTTTCGACCTATTTTAAGGTCATCATCAGGGTTACAATACTCTAGGTGTTACACTCCTTGGCAATATGATGATTTATGTTAGAAGTTCATAAATATATTTATTTATTTTTACTTTCTAATTTTAAAATTATTTATTAGGCATTTATAAAATAACTTAATTATTAAATACATAATTATTTGGAGATCGTGTCATACCAGACCACACCTCATGATCTCCGAATAATCATTAACTAACGGTCACTAAACACTATACAGTTAAATACATAAGTAAAATGGGTATATATTGTGGTATCACATTTGTGTAATTTAATTTGTCAAACAATGTCTTTAAAAAAAGAAAAATAATAATAATAATACATACATAAATGTAATACATCTTTCAAAAGAAAACATTTTAAAAATAACACAGGAACCAACATACATTTTTATTAGTTACTCATTAAAAATATAAGAAATTGGCAGAACTATTTTGGTGAAGCTTAAGCACAGTGATTATGCCCAGATTTTTTGAAATATTTATTTATTTATTGTTACATGAATAATACAGTGTAAATTCGAATAAACATTCAATATATTATGAAACAAACAATACAATTACAAGTGTATAAAATTTCCAAATAAAAACCTTGCAGATATGTAGCGATTTTCTTAGGTATGGTACCCAAATTTCACATTAACTTATACTAAACAAATTTTAAAAAAAAGTTAAGAATTTTTTATTGAAGGCGGCTGTCAAGATTTGGTTTGAAATACATAGTGATCTTGAGTCGACAACATTTGAAGGCAGATTATTCCAATTTTCTGTGTTTGGGATAAGTGTTGATCCAATTCATTTCTGAGAGCGCTTTTTTTGAAGTTTCATGCTAAGACCACGAGTTTTTGAGGATGTAGTGGGAAAATTTGAGGCAAAGAGTCATATTTATTTGTAAGAATTTTGATAAGATCTTGACTTTCTCTGCAATCTTGAAGGGTTGTTAAATTTAGACTACAAGTTGGTCGATGTAGCTGTTGGCTTTAATTTTGTTGTAGGTTTTGGTACAGACCTACAAAGACCTACTTGTAAAAAAGGATTGAACTTTTTCTACAAGTGTAATGTTTTTTTTTTTTTTTTAAATAGGGCTCCTATCATTTTGCAAACCCTATGGGTTGAACATAGGTAACACTTTTTTTAAAAAGTATTTCAGGAAAAGTTGATGGAAACGTGTATTTAACTTGGTACGCTTCCTTTTTAGACGATGTCCTGGAGATGTTTTGTGTGCACATGCAAAAATGAAATCCTTAAACACTGAGAAATATTTCAGTCTTTTTCTAAATTTAGACAGCTTAAAATATGCCCTTCAATGTCAAAAGTAAAAAAATAAATAAAATAAAATAAATAAATCAGTCAGAGGATTTACTGGCTTCATCTTTATTCTAATTGCAAATAACAGGCAAAGTTCTTGCAGAATAAAAACCTTTTGATAATAAATACAACAAATACAGCAATTTTCTATGATTTATTATATAATTTTTCAGGTTTATTAGTTAATTTCATACTAAGGTTTTCTGATTTCTGTGGCAGTCAGTACAAACGCCACAGAACAGTAGATCTAGATGTTGCTCTTTGTACTTGGTACTTTGTAACCGGGACGTAACCTCAAGTTCTCAAGTTTGTACGTACTTACTTATGACTAGTTGTTCGCACATCATTTTAAGCCGGAATGGAGATGCAATTGGATTTGGCCGGTATGGATGAAAAACGTGAAGTCCAGCAATGCGGTATCTGCAACAAAAACGACTACAAGTACGTATGTCCGAGGTGCAACATTTTGTACTGCTCTGTGCCTTGCTACAAAGCTCAGATGCATCTAGACTGCTCCGAGAGCTTCTATAAGGAGTCGATAGAAGCTATGCTGAAAGCAGAAGGCAAGAATTCTGAGTCGCGCAGGAAGATGGAAGAGATCTTGCGCAGAGTTAACGAACAGGAGTATGACACAGATGACAGTGATGACATTGAGGATATGTCATCCAGACTTGAAGGCGTCAATCTTGACGATGCCCAGTCCATTTGGGAAAAGTTGACCGATGAAGAAAGAAAAGAGTTCATGGAGTTGGTCAGGACCGGCGACGCCACTGCTCTCATCCCAGAATGGGAACCTTGGTGGTCTGAAAAGCACCCCATCCCCAAAGTGCGAGACTTAGAAGATGTATCACACAACAATTATAAAAACAATTGTCCTAAATTGAGGAACGTACCTAATCTGTCTCTAGTCACTAAAGTCGAACCGTCACCTTTAGTTTATTTCAACTTGGTCAACACGATCGCCGGTTATACATTGATGATGCGTTATTATAACGGAAGTTTTGAGAATTTAACACTCGAAGCTGTCACAGTTTTTGTCAATGTTACAAAAAACTTTTCTGGTGAGAGTTACCAATCTGTCGAACTCGCTTTCGCTTCGGTCAGCGAGGCTGCCAACGTCTGCCCGTGGATTGAAATAGGACACGAGAACATATCCCAAATGAAATCGGACACGTTTAAAATACTGGAAGGGCCCAATGAAGAAGAGGCGGATTTCTACGTGAGGGCTGCCCTTTCTGATATGCACAGTATACTTCTCTCGGCGAAGAAGCAAAAGCCAAACAAGTCCCGACCGATGAGCAAGTTCTCCCAGTACTTCCCCGAGCCGACTGACAACGTAATTAACTTCGTGAACAAAGAGGTTTTGGCAAAGTGCATCAAGAAAATTGAATATTACGAATCATGGACTTTGGAAAGATATATGACTTATAACACAAGTTAACATTCATCACTTTGATATATAAACAAATTGTACATATTGTAATATATTGTTTTAAAAGATTTGTTGTGAATTATAATTTAATAAAAGTTTTTGAAAATAATTTTATTGTACATCTTATTTGACCTGCAAAAAGAATTATAAACATTTTCATCACGATTTAAACTTGTTTTTTCTTTTTTTTTTCTTTCGATGGAATAGAAGAATAAAGGATTTCTATGTAGTAGTAAAGTGATTTCCTTCTTTTGACATGATGATCATTATGTAACAATATATTATAATGTAAATTTTTTTCTAAAAAAGGAAGCCTGATTTTATTACTTATGAATGTACAGTGGATTCTCGTTATCTATGGGGGATATGTAACGCACATAACGTGAACCACAGATATAGGAAACACCTTTCAGATTTCAAAGAATTTTCAGATTTTTTCAAATCTGAACGTTAACAGTAACACAGTTAATTCCATTTAGGAAAACAATATATACATAGGTACATACATCAACCTATACATAACATCGAAACAATTGAGAAAAAATTATTAGGCCTAAAAAGCTGAAGTAGGTGGAGACAAGTGAAAATACGGATACATAATGAGAATCTACTGTATATGTATATATATTTTTTAGTTGGACTCCCAACGTGATCTGTATATGTAGACATACTTGAGTTTATTAACATTGCAAAAGCCAAATAATTGAGTTTTTAAATTTTTTTTTTCAATATTATTATAAGTTAACACTAAGTTGTTGAATATAGTCAATCAATTTTATCACAATCAATCAAATTTTATTTACCTGGGGTCTTAACTTTTTTCATTTGTTTAATGATTTTTTGATTTTTAAAATTTAGTACATAATTGTTATTTATATAATTTTCGAAATGTCATCTAACAAAAGTGGCAATCTTATAAAGTATTAATACATAAATATTTAGAAAATATATGAATGATAGTAATTTTATTAAATGAAAATTATATACTAATAATTCAAAAAATTAAAAATTTGAACTGATGTATAAATTTGTGTCTGTATTAAACTTTTTTATTTTATATAATAAACATTTATCATAATGAATAAATATAAAACAAAATAATTTGTATAATTAACAAGGAAATAGAAAAGGACATGTGGTTTATGTATCTATAAATACCGAGATCTAATTTTAACTTTGAGCATGGCATGAGGCCCTCCACTGGCCGGATTCGGAAGATCACATTGAGATGAAGGACATTGTGGGAAAAGAGTCAGGCTTCTTCAAGGAGCTTTACAAACAGTTCAGAAACAAGATCACGCCAGAGGAGTTCAAGCTGTTCTCCGGCTTGAAGACCGATTGTCAGAGGATCGCCTTCGTCAGAGAGAGGAACACGCTTCAATTCCCGATCCGGAGTGAAAACGATGCCAAGTCGCAGAAAGAATCTCTAGCACTGAAAGACTTGGGCAACAAGGCTTTTCAAAAAGGTGACAACAAAAAAGCCCTAGAACTCTACACCGAGAGTATCCTCAAGTTCCCAGAAAATGGTGGTAAATGTAAAAGAAATTTTGTTTTATATAAATTAAGATAATTATCATTTTTTCTTTTTTATAAAGACAAAAGAGAGTTGGCGATAATCCGTGCAAACAGATCTGCCGCACTTTACCATTTGGAGTATTATCAACTTGCCATTAAAGACATCGACATCGCATCCTCATTAAATTATCCGAAAGAGTTGCTTTTTAAAATAAAAGACAGGTAATTCTCAATACAATCTGAACTTAGGAATAGATTGATTTTTCAACAATAATAAAAGTGTACTTGATTTTAAGAAAAGCATTATGCCTATTGGCCTTAAAACAACACAAATCTGGTTTGTCAGCCCTACGAGAAACGATTGTGGCACTCGATGATGCCAAGCTGCCATCGGAGAAGAAGATGAAAAAGCAGAAAGATATAGAAATAATGACAGCACTGATGCTCAAGAATAAACTTGTTGATGGTAATTGATGCAATTCGATTGCCGAGTTATCAATTTTTAAAAAATGGAATACCCTGCAGAACCAACAGTCAAGAGTAAAAGACACAGCAAAATGCCTGACAAGAGGAACCAGGTTTACAAAGCTGCTGCGGAATCGGTGACGATGCAGTACAACGACGTGATGGGGCGGTTTGCGGTTGCAGAACAGGAGATCGATGTAGGCGATGTGATCTTA
This sequence comes from Cimex lectularius, assembly GCF_000648675.2. Classification (NCBI taxonomy): domain Eukaryota; kingdom Metazoa; phylum Arthropoda; class Insecta; order Hemiptera; family Cimicidae; genus Cimex; species Cimex lectularius. The sequence goes on from NW_019392703.1 coordinate 615,549, forward strand.
AGAGAAAGAGCTCACTGCTCTGTACTTTTGTATGAAAACTCAAAAACCCACTGCTTCAACTGTTTTACCAGGTTAAACAAATTATATTTTTAATTTTAGCATTGTCTCAGATTAAATGTAATTTTTTTTTTTAAATATAGAATTCAGTCATAAATACTAAAAGTAAATTTTATAGGGTCAAAGGCGGAGAACCGTGTCCTGGATGTGCAAATGTGAGATTCTGCAGCGACCAGTGCAGTAAAGTTGCAATGAAAACACATCATGGTGTCGAGTGTAAAATTTTAAAAACTCTGTGGGAGTCAGGAGCATCCGTCACTTGTTTTATGGCTTTAAGGATCATATCTCAGCATCCCATACAGTATTTCCTTTCTCTAAAAACAGATCTAAAGGTAAAAATAAATTTTAGCATAATAAATTGTTCATCGTTAGAAAAATTGGTTTAAAATTCACTTTCTATATTTTCAAGGGTGATCTTGGAGTTTGGCTCGACAAAGAATATTGTGGCATGAACTACTTGACCGTTTATCAATTGGTCACGCATGAAAACAGAAGGACGAGTGAAGATTTACTTCACAGATCGTTCATGGCGTTATTTTTGTTGTCTTCGTTGATAGCAGCTGGTTATTTTGAAGGTGTTAACATAACGATTTCTTCATGATTTGAAAATATTAAAGAAAAATCTTTCAGGTCTGACAGAGTCCGATCGTCCAGACGCTGAAAACATGATTGGTTTTTTATTGCTCCGACATATACAGTTGCTTCAATTCAATGCTCATGAAATTTCCGAGCTGGTCGGAAAGAATGAAAAGAATTGTAGGAGTATATTTCTCGGAGCTGGTTTATATCCTACACTAGCTTTATTTAATCATTCTTGCGAACCTTCAATAATCAGGTATTTTATAATTATAAACTCACTGATTTTTTAAAATTACTATTATAAAGTAATTTAGGTATTTTGAGGGAACGACAGTTGTTGTGAGGGCCATTAAAAAAATTAAACCGGGTGAAATGATTGCTGAGAACTATGGTCCGATTTTTACCCAGATGCCAAAGAAGGAGCGTCAATTAACTCTAAGAAACCAGTACTGGTTCGACTGTGTCTGTGAGCCTTGCGAAAGGAACTGGCCTTTGCTTGACCACATGGACCCTTCAATACTGCGTTTCCACTGCGAGACGAAAAGCTGCGACAACGTAGTGATCGTCCCCGTGAATAGCATGAATTTTCTAATACAATGCAACAAATGCGGGCAGCAAGTCAACATTCTCAAAGGCCTCAAAGTTTTACAAGTAAGTATAAGAATAAAAATAAAAGGAGTATGAACGTTCAATAATTTTTTTTAGGATTCAGAGAGCTGCTTTAAAGTAGCGGAAAGTTTTTCAATGGAAGGATCTATAGAAAAAGCAATGGCAAAATTTATCGAACTGAACAAAATGCTCTCAGAGGTCCTCGTCCCACCTTTTAAGGATTATTACGTTTGCCAGCAAAGTCTGAAATACTGCTTTATGTGTTTGGGGAACAGAACAGAGGAGCTGTGATATAATAAATTGCTTTATAGTCCCATATTTGAAATAAAATTGTTATGAGTCATAATTGCTTTGTTGCATTTATTCTTTAAAATAAAACAAGAAGAAATCTGAAGACTAATGGAAAGACAACTTCTCTGATTTGCAATACAAGTAAAATTGATCGTTTATCAACATATCCATGCTATTGGAGGTAGCAGAAGGATCACAAGACAACAATCGGTGGTATATAAACCCAACATCTCCATAAAATGGCAGATATAACCAAACACAATGCTCTGAACCAAACAATATTAATTATTGGTACAACCCAACACCCTGTACAATTAATTAGTGCCATCACCAAAATGGTCACTACATGAAATTCGAGTATAGTATGGGACAGTCACAGGAGGACAAGACCATAAACATTACCCAATTTTAAGGTTTGTTGCTTTGGAATTATTTCTTTTTAATTTTTTCATCTGTAATCTTTTTCTTAAAGCTAATATTTTTTCACTTTAACTGTTTCTTAAAGTAAAACAATTTTATAAAAATTAAACATACTTGAATTTAGGAGAGCAAATGAAGATTTGAAAGAAATGAATAATTTTTCATCAATTTTACTACTTAAAAAATTATTTTCAGCCTTTATTAAGTTTTTATTTTTTAATTATTAAGATTAGTTTTTCTGTTCGGATTGCTTTGCTAGAAATTCATTGGTAAGACTCTTTGTAACATCAGCAGCAAACGCAAGACCAGAAGTTAGAACCTATTTAAAACAAAGTACAATAGTTAATATAATAGATCATAAAATTAACTCATTTAACTTTAATAATAATTTTAAAAAATCATCATATTTTAGATTGAAAAATTATGTACAAACCCTAGTCGGATCCAATATACCCTCGTGAAACATATTGACAAATCTTTTGGTACACATATCAAAGCCTACATCTGCACTCAGCTCGTACACCCTGAAGGCCAGTTCAGTCGGGTTGAGGCCGGCGTTTTTCGCGATCACCATGCAAGGGACCCACAACGACCTGCTTACGATATCCAGCCCTTTGTGAAAATCGTCTGTGATCCTGGTGAACTGCGGGAAGCCGAGGCACTTTACGAGGGCACAGCCGCCACCCGGTACTGCTCCTTCTTCCAAGGCCGCCCTGAGAGAACTGATCGCTTTTCTGGCAATCTTGCACCTTTCTTTTATTTCCTCCTTTGAACAATGGGTTAAAGTGGTAAGAATTTAAATTAATTAAATCATGAGGAGACATTTACTTCATTTTTCCCTCCGACTTTAACTACCGCCATCCTCTGCACAAATCTTGCCAGACGTTCTCTTAAATACTCTTTTTCTTGCGGATTTTCCTCAAGCATTATTTTAGACTTCAAGTCTCTGATCTTCCTCCTAATTCTGCCATTATTTGTTCTAACCTTTAAGATGTTTTTTATTAAAAAGTTGATATTTTTTATAGCATTATCTTTAGATGGATATAAGATTACTGAAGCTTTGCTTGTAATAATGGTCCGGTTTTTTGTTATATCAGCACTCCAAGCTAGGCCGAAATGCTGCTTCGGCCTGATTTCTTCTAGCATTTTTAATGACTGGTCACTAAACACTGTTGCTTCTACGTGGGAAAAATATATATACTAAAAAAAATTATCACACCGCCAAAATGCACTTACCACAGGAGATTGCCACATCAAGTAACAACCTTTTTCCAAATTCGTCCAAATCAGGGGTCTTGACAGCACAAATACGCATCTTATCTTGTTGCCTGAAAACAAGAAAGTGCAATGAATTTTTTAAGGATTTTTTTAAAAATGAAAATACCTGCATTTTATGAGTGTCTGCAATGCCTCGTCGTCAAAACCTTTAGCAAGAATCAGGAGAGGATATCGTTCTTTTGTGGCAGCAGTCACAGCTGGCAGAATGCATTTTTTTGTCGATAAAACATCTTCACTTAACAGCACGTAAATTTCATGATACAAAACTTTATTTCCTAAAAATTAATTTATTTATTTTGACAATCATTAATATATATTAAAACAATTAAAAGGATAGTACAATAAAATTTGTTTTTATTAGAATATTAAAATTATTAGTTAATTACCATCATTATTAAACACTGGTGAGACATATCCACTGTCAATTTTAATTCCTTTGATTTTCTCTAGGTGGTCAAAGCCTGTTTTGCTCTCCTCCACCTCGATCCATCCGTCCCGCCCGACCTGAAGGCAGATAATACAAAACACAATTCTTTTAAACTTTCAACACACTTACTTCAACAAAAGCATCTGTCACTGCTTCTGCAAGCGGGATGTCCCCGTTGGTGACAGTCTTGGTGATCTGATCCAACTCGTTCGGCACGACGATCGGGGACGATACTTCGTTCAAGTACTTGCAGGCAATTTCAACCCCGTAGCTGATGCCCTTCTTGAGCGCCTTTGGGTCGCTACCTTCTTCTAGCGATTTGATCACAAGACTGGTCATCGCAGCGGCAAGAATCTTTAAAAAAAATTGTATTACAGGTTTTATTCAGAACAAAAGAAAATATCAATTATTTTAAGTTTAAAGAAATTCATACCATTTTCTGGTATAGAAATTAAAATATAAAAATATGGCATTTACATTCTTAATACTAATTTTTTTAATTAATAATTTTACATTTTTATGCTAAACAACTGCGTGAATTTGCAAGAAAAATTAATTACAGTTGCAGTATAAGACCCGTCACCATCATAAGCGCTTGTTGTTTTAATTGCTTTCTGTACAAGATGCATCCTGAGATTGTTCGTGTAAGACTGTGTCAAATCCTCTTTCCTTTGGATCGCTTCAAACTCGTCACTTTTGGTCCGTTGGTTGACCTGAAAAAGTCAATCGTAAAAACAAGAAATCGCAATTTCACCGGGCTAAACAAACTTTAAACCCCAGGGCGTTGCCAACAGCTCTGAAAACCGTTTCGATTTTTTCCGTCTGCTCAGTCGGCCTCGACATTTCATATTTGCCAAGGAGTGATACATAAGGGCTTTTCTGAAAAACAGGCAAACTTGATTTTATTTTTAGTTTAAAAGTTTCAAGATTTAAAAATTATCAGGATTTTAACATGAGCTTACATATTTCTGTGGTAGATCTAAAACTCTTGGTTTATATATTTGAGTACTCACTGTATTAAATTTCTGAAATGGATATTAAACATATATTAATTAATATTATTGTAGAGCCCTGAAGAAAACCCAATAAATTATCAAAAGCTTGGCAAATTACAATTGTTTATAAAATAGACCACAACCCTCATCAATACATCAATTATTGAAATAAAATTATAATTAATTAATTGAATAAGGCCGGGATGTTTGAATTTCCTAACTTAATCACCATGATCCGGCCCTCTGACCCTAAAAGTGTAATAAAGAACAGGATTAACATAAGTGGCATTGTTAATGGGCCGGATTGGCAGAAAAGCTTTCACATATCAAGAGCACTGTCCATAGGTGGCCCTTGAGAACCTGATTCGTAGAAGAGGGATGATCCTTACCTGATTAAGAATAGGCCATGTGAGGCTGACACATGAACTTTACATTTGGGCCAAAGCCCACATATATGTTCACATGTTGCTCAATATAACAAACTTAACCCAATATGAAAATTGTGTTTGAGCATGGCAGTGAATACTTGACAATCATTAAAAATATGTACATATTCAACATAACCATCCCCCACCAACCCTAACCATCCCTAAACATAAACACAAATAAAATATTTTAAGTATTGTGTCATAATACACAATATAAAAATATAAAATAAGTACGAAGGAATTGAAGAAATTTAAACAACAGAAATATATAAACAAATATAAAGGAAATGAAAAGGAATGATAAAAATTTAATTAAACAAATTAAATAACAGAAATGTATAAACAAATATACAGGAAGTGAAAAAGAATGATAACAATTTAATGAAAACAACAGATCACATAAACAAAATATATAAACAAAATCAACGTAATTGACATGAAGAATATTTTTTAAGAAATGCTTAAATTGACTTGAGAAAAGTTAAAAAGTGCTACAATGTAAAGGAAGTTTATTACTTGTTTCCATAAATCAAGGAATTGGACTAAATTTTAAATAATTTGTATTATAATTAGAAATGTGGAGTATTTATTGATCATTAATTAATGATTATTTAGAGATCGTGAGATGTGGTCTGGTGTGACGTAGGTTTAGAATCTTGCCAATATTTTGATCTTTATTGAGATCATCTTCAGGACCTGAGATTTATTAACAATGTTTAAATTATACAAATACATGTACGATGTGAATATGAATATGAATGATAAATATGAATATGAAATTTTAGGTTTAATCAAAGTATTTGTACTCATCAAAGTGTGTGTTTTCTGTGTAGATTTGTCGCTGTTGTATGTTGAGATTAATATCTCACCAACAAAACACCTCAGAAAACACTACTTTGAATGAGTACAAATACTCTGATTAAACCTCAAATTTCTATATTGGGTACATTGTTCTATAAATTCATTGTATTCATTCAATAAAGATCGAAACGTTCGCACAAAAAAGAAAATATTTGTCTAAACCTATAACACACCAGACTGCATCTCACGATCTCTAAATAATCATTATAATTAGATTTTGAAAATAATATTTTGATATATAAAATAATTATGTCTGGTATTACACTGTGGAACATGGAAATTAAGCAATTGATTAATTGTGGACAGTCGATCATATTGAAAAGTTTATAAGAAAATAGCAGGTGCTTATTTTGTTGTCTTATGTTTAGCGGTTGCAATTTTTCAGATTCCATAATAAGTTCGTATGGTGTATCCAAGTATGTACTAATAATTTTAAACCAGAGAGTGTGAATAATTTGTCGCTGTACATTTTCTATCAAATAATTAGTATTTCTGTGTCGTTTCTGCATCCTTAAATTTTTTTTGTAGTTTTATGTAATGTAATTGTTTAAATATTAACAAATTAAACATTTAAATGGAATTTTCAAGCAAACAAGGGTTGATGGCACTTATTCACATGTGAATTTGCCCTAAATAAATATATATATATTATACACTTCATATATTTTTTGAGCTTGTGTTGTACTGCTTGTATGAGTAACCTAAAACCTAAACCTAAACCTAAAACCTAAAAAAATAATAGGTTTTTATTCAATAAAATTCTTTAAAAAAGCCAGTAAACAGAGGGCGACTGCTTTGTGACAAATCCTTAATGAAAAATTCGCTAGGTAGCGAGTGGCATCGTTGAGTAGAATGCTCAATGAGAAGGCTATAACCATTCATGAATTGCAACATACCACATAGTGAGAAGTGACAACTGAGAAGTATCTGTGCATCTTCTTAGATGACAGATGAAGCCCACGTGCTTAGCCCACAAATTTAAAATTGCCAGTCAACATGGAAAAAGACGAAGAATTAGAAATAAGCGTTAAAAACTGGGAAAAGGTCACGGAACCGATCAAACAAGTAAACAGTCGAGGTTTATCATTTGGATTTTGTATTAATTTCGTTTATTCATTCATTAATTTCAGGACGGTTTCAGAGAAGGATTTGAGTCGGGTAGATTGAATTCGTTCCAGAGCGGATTCGATATTGGGTATAGCGCAGGGTTCAAAGCCGGGTTCACACTCGCTTATTACAATGCCGCACTCAGGTAGTCAACAATCGACAAAAAAAATTCACATTTTAATTGTTTCATTTTAGGGTTGTAGACGAAGTGCGAGGTAAGATGGAGAGCGCCTCTCTTGGACTGGAAGGCCGAGTTTTCGAAAAGGCCGAACGTGGTGCCTGCGCTCTCTGCCCCAAAGTGAACCGTCGCCTGACCAAAGCCGACATGGCAAACGCCGTCCCCTTAGAGGATTCGACCATAGACGATTTAGTAGAAAAGCAAAAGCTGGAAACTCGCAATGTGATGACCGAAAAAGAAAAAGAAATAAAGTGGCTAGACTCATTCTTGCCAAGCTCGTGATATATATATTTTTATTTTAAACGAAATAAAATAAATTGTTTAACTTACCCGTATATTTCTGATTTTTTGGAAAGCGAGCTTACGCTTAGAAAACATGATTATCCTATTATTGGGACAAAGGAATCACCATATGATGATGCAACCTCTAAATTTTTATAGAGGTTTTAACATTTATTTTGGGCAATATATCAAAGTCAGCTGGATTAATAATAACACAATTTACCACTTTATTAAGTCTATATTGACAATTCACAGGAAAATTAAAGGATAGAAATGTTTCTAAATTAAACATAGTTATTAACATAAGAAAAACAGTAATGATTAATTTTTAAAAATATGAGTTGTTTCTTTATTCCTTATTGACTACCTGTCATTGATTGTATATTATAATTAAAATTCCTTTATGAGTTCCTTAAAATCAAAAGTGCAACCTTCGCTTACACGGATGGGTGCAAGAGCACAGAAGGGGTTGATGCCGCATTCTTGTTAGGTGGTAGGAAATAGATCCTTTGTAATGATTCTCTTTTGGCAGTGCGTGCTTTAAAAGTTATTTAAACCCACATGTACATGAAATTCATTCTGCCATAAAGACTTTTACTGCAAAAATTTACAAGTCACTGTCATGTTGATTCCAGGACACTGCGGGATATCTAGAAACGTTGAGGCAGACAAAGCGGCAAAAAGTGCACAGAGGGGTCATAAATTAAGTGGTGCTGCAAAAAGACTTACGTATGTGAAGGCCAAAACAAAATTAAAATGGCAACTAGAAAGGCTTAATATTGGAAAAAACAAGCTAAGAACCGTTAAAGCGGACATTGGACTATGGACCACCTCAGCTAGACTATCAAGAAAAGAAGAATGTGTACTTGCGAGACTCAAGATAGGGCACACGTGATTCACACATGGGTATTTGATGGCACGCGGACCTCTGCCTATCTGCTTGACATGTGGAGTTTTAACCACAGTCAAGCACATACTGTTAGAATGTAAGAAATATAGAAGAGCATGCATGAGCAGTGGGCTGCCCGCTTCTCTTCCCGAATGGTTAAATGACAGGGAAACAATGATATCAAGATTGTTTGAATTTTTAAGGGAAACAGAATTGATTGGTAAAATCTGATTTAAGTGATGAAATTTCTGTGGTAGGGCGGCTGGTGCTCGAGTGTGATGAGGGGGGACTTCTGGGCAACATTGCAAGCCCCAGACCTGGGGCGATGTGGATGTAACAAAAAAAAAAAAAGTCCTTTATGAGAAATTCCCCAATTTTGACATGTATTATGCTTGTTTTTCATTCAAGCAAGGCAGGTCCAACTCTGAATCCTAATTATTAGAAAGCAGAGCCCCAGAGGTCTTGATTGGACCTGAATTTCTTCTGCTTTATTGTGAGGGTTCACAACAGCAGAGGACATATCAACTCCAAATACTTGTTTCTCTGCTCAAGGCAATAGTCATGGCTGACATTCCTAAAAGCTCTACATGGAACCAAGGAGTGGCATCCTTCAATTAAGTAGGAGTGTTCTATATGCTCACATGTATATCATATATAGTCTTTAGTCTTGCATTTGTACAATTTTAACATTTCTAAACTGTATATAATTAATCTGATTATGATGTACTTGTTAGTTTGCACTATAGTCTTTGACATATGTGATGATGTGGAATGTAGTCAAATAGTCCTTTTTTTCCTTTTCTTTGGGGTGTGTACATTTAATTTTCGAGAGAACATAGACTTGTATTAGGCTCTTTTTCAAGCATTTTGCTATGAACCAGATATCTTTATTTGCCCATGCATTTATTATTTAAACTTAATTTAAATAATCTCGTTCTTGTCCTGTTAAAATCGTCTATATTTTTGACATAATCAGTGGTATTTTTGTTTATGACTTTAAAATAAATGATAAAATCTCTGTTCTCAATGTTAGAAGTATTGACCAGTTTTTCACACTGGATCAAGGTATGATCTTGAAGAAGAAAAAATTCTGTTGTTACTGACAAACTTTCGACCTACTTTAAGGTCATCATCAGTGCAAAACAATCTTAAATATGTCTACAGATTGACATATTTAAGTTTTTTTTCAGGAGATTTCAAATTTCCTTGAAGACCGACTCAATCTTAACATTGCCAAAGACTGTAACCCAATATATATCAATAAATAATATGTATACCTACGGAGATTTAACATTTTTTTGCTCTGGTGATGACCTTAAAATAGGCTGAAAGCTTGGCAGTAACAACTGATTTTGCTTTTTTTTTTTGAAGACCGTGCCTTGACTGTTCGTGGGTTAAAATCTTTACTAGATGTATTCATCTTTGAAATGTTTGATGATGTGGAATAATGTAGTCAACTAGTCTTTTTTTTTTGTCTTTGAAAAAATGAATATGAATAAATAAAAAAAAAATATAAAAGACAAAAAAAGACTTTTATGGTTTGATTGTATTTTATTGTTTAGTGTTTAGTTAACCAGCTTTGGGTGACGACTTTCTTCGGTTGTGTAGTCAGCCGACCGCAGTGCTCACTGGTCACTGCTCAGCAACGATGCAGTTGGCGGCAAGTAACCTCACAGCACCTGCCCTTCTCGTCAGGTAGGAAAACAAATCTTTGATTCGGCTCGGTCGTAAGCAGAAGCTGCTGAGTGCTGTCCGCCTGCTGCTGATTTTCCGTCGAAAGACAAATGACTCTCAACTTCGGTTCGACGCCCGCGTTCGGCGTTGCCCCTTCGACAGGCGCGACCGGCTTCGGCTTCGGCACCCAGGCGGCAACAACCAAACGTAAGAGAATAAGCTCTCACACAAACGTGAGACGCTGCACATTTTTTTACCCAACCTGCTGGGTGGTGGTTAAAAAAATACGGTTTTACTAAAAAAAAGGTGGAAAATAATCTAAAATATATATATATTAAATTTTTTTTATAATGTATAACAAGTCTTATATATAGTTCTATGTGTTTGTCTAATTTAAGTTTTTGTGTAATATGCTATAAATTTCTTTAAAATGTGTATATTGAGTGATCATAGTATTTGCCTTTATAGGCGTCTACTTCACATGTCATCATTTTTATGCATCCCAATGGATGTGCTAATAGACCTAACATAGTTGTTGAACTTAGGCCAGGATGTTCCAACTTTTAATCACCCTAATCCAGCCCTCTGAAGCTAAAGCTGCTTTAAAAAATAAAAGAATGTGGCACTGTTGGTGAGTCAGATCTGCTGAAATCTCACACATCAAGTGTACTGTTGATAGGTGGCCCTTGCCCGATTAAGCATAGATACGAGGTATACACATTGACGCTTACTTTTGGCCCAAAACCTGCATATGTTTTCAGCATGGAAACAGTCGCTTGATTGCCCAACTAAATTGGTCTTTGGCTCCTTATAGCAAGCATGTAGGAAAGCCATCTGATATGAGAATTGTGCTTAAGCACAGCAGTGTGTATCTGGGTCCCCTGTTTGATTCTTGAATTAAACAGGGGGAGTTTTATTTTATTTAATACTGATAGTTTTCTGATTTAGTGTGTGTTGGGAGTAAATGTATTTATTGGCGTGAATGTGTAGTGTGAGAAGGCTGATGGAGGAATATCGAGTACTTCATCGACCATCAATATGTGTATGTAGTTATTACACAATATGTGTAAAGGCTGAGGAATATCGAGTACTCCAACACCCTGAATGAATAGTTGGACGTTTCGGACAGTAAATGCAAGACTGATTATATTGGAGGCTAAACTGACCTAGCTGGTCTTGTTGGAGTGGTGTTCTTCCATAGAAGAAACTCGTTTTCGAAGGGGGTTGGGACCAAAGTCAGGGTCACTGAGATCTGATCCTGCCGCAGACCTTCCATTGATGAATGCCGTGTCAATTTTCATTCTGGCCACTGGTCCCCTTAGGCGTCAGAAAAAAAGTCCTGTGGCGATGGTGGGAATCGAACCCACGACCAATGGGTTCTACTAGCCGAGAGTCTGACTACTGCAGCCCCCCAGACCAGACGTGAGTACCAAGACCTTACCATCGTCTTGAGCGGAATTAATAGAAACAAGCTCAGCAATTCAAGAACCCCCTTGAATTCTGAACCACAGCAGCCGGGGGTCACCATCCTTTTTCACAGTTATTCCTCTGAAAATACATTATTTTACGCTAGCCGTTCTTTAAGAAACTCGATGTGATAATCAGAACACTTATTGGCAGTATCTAAGATTTCTTCCTTTCCGGATTCTGCAGTGTGTCTAGTCCTTATTCTTAATCCATTGTCTGATAGATCTATGTTTTTGGCAAGTTGGTATGCCACAAAAAGGTTCAGGGCGGATCGGTGCCCTTATTGAGCTTTCCTTTGCCAATTTACCAGCCTCCTCTTTGTTCCTCTGCTCTGGTACCCAATAAGGGTAATTTTGTTGTTCCAACATACTCTGGTTTGCACTTTTCACATCTTGGCTCATGGCTTCTTTCTACGGCTCATATTTTAATTCCCTTCCACAATTGCCTTCGATTAGCTATGCCCAATGCACATTATAATATAAACAGCTTAATTTATCTTTAAGTTTATGTGTATATTTTTATTATTGTCATTCATATATTTATTTTCTTTTTTCATTTTTTTTCTTAGATGATGATGTAAAAGTGTGTTTGTTTTGTAACTTGTGGAGTTGAAAGATGTTTTACACTTCGTTGCTTCTAACCAAGTTACACTGACTTCATTTTAATAAATCTGTATTGAATTGTGTGCAATTTTTTGAGCGTCTAAGAAGGAACTCTGTATGCTCAGTTAACTTAGTGAACAATAAGGATGCCTGATATAGATATAACGGATAATTGAGTTTAATTTCTAATGGGCATATTTACATTCACCTGTCGATTGCAATGATTTGAGTATCATTGGAATTTATCAGATCATTGTTGCCATGAGCTTTTCTTCCTTTCCTAGATCAACTCAATTTTTTTAAGTCGACACCACTCAATTAGCTGGTTAACTACATCTTACGTATTAGTTTTAACAATCTCACTAGCTTCTTCAGTGCTTTTATAGCTTGTGTAGGGGATGATAGAGCTAATAAAATATTCCATCGCTCTATTTGAGTAAACCGAATAGATACAGGATAAAACTAGATAAAATTTGGGCTGAAATTGCCTGTATATTTTGAGTCATTTTTTTTAGTAGATACTAGACAAAAGACTGAGTTCTAATCCCAGGCTTTTGCATCTTCAGTGTTTGCCTATATTGCTTAAATAAATTATTATAAATGTATTTGTGCAGATATGCTACAAACCTTTTGAAATTGATCTTTTTTGTTTCATAATTTTTAATTTAGTTTCAATCGAATATAACAAGTTATATATTTTATCAAAAAGTAGGCTTTTACATACAATTCCTGGTAAAAATAAATTAAAAAATAAAGCATTTAAAAATTGGAATTTCTAAACGAAAATAAAAAACATATTCACAGCTGCTGAATTTGGGTCGAATTTGACATTTGGGGCTCCCGCTACTACTTCAACACCCAGTTTCGGCTTAGGTTCAAATGCTCAGACGACAGCATCAACCGGTTTCGGTAAGTAATTGTACATGTTTGCAGTTTTAAAATTTGTAATTGGACAATTCAACTAGGGTTTGGCACTGGCTTCGGTACGACTGCCACATCCCAGCCAACTGCTTTTAGTGGATTCGGCTCATCAGCCACGACGACGACGACCTTCTCTGGCTTTGGCGCGCCGGCACCGACCACCTCGAGTTTCTTCGGCTTCGGCTCTTATCCATCAACTACCACATCAGCCCCGTCATTATTCTCAGGCTTCGGCCAGCAAAACAGTACATTTATCATTAAAGTAATTTTTTTTAACTTTCTTTCAACGCAATAATTTATTTTTAGCACTTTCATCATTCGGTTTAAAACCCTTTGGCCAGACTCAATCGACCTTTGGGCTGGGAAGTTCTTTAGGACAAGGTAAAAAAATTTACATATTTGTTTTAAAATGTTATGATAAAACTAATCAATCTGTGTAGGCCTGGGTCAACAACAACAACAACAACTTCAGCAGCAGCAGCAACAGCAACAACAATCTGGTGTGGAGCAGGTCACGAATTCTGTTTTCAATTGTGCTATGTTTGGTGATGAACACGACAAAACGCTTTCCAAGCTGAATTTTCTACAGGCTTGTTGGGGAACGGGCAAAGGTAATAAAATTTGCCAAAATAAATTCTAAGAAAAAATGAATCGACATTTTTAAAATGAAATAATATTTCTTCACAGGTTATTACAATACAAACATCCCACCTGTCGAATATACTTCAACCAATCCTTTTTATAAATTTAAATCAATAGCGTATAGCTCAAAACCATCTGTTGACGCCAAGGACGGTCTAGTGGCATTGCAATTCAATAAAAAGGAGGAAGACATAAGGTAAATTTGAAAAAAAAAATGTTATAATATGAGCCTTTGAATATTTTTGTTTTTAAAGAAAACAGCAAGATGCATTGAAATCATCATTATCTGCAGTACTCGGTAATAAGCCTAATCTTGCTGTTAATGTGGATAATATAAGACCAGTGTCAGACAATTCGGCAATTGTTTTCATCTATGTTGAAGAAAAATTTCCAAATGGTACAGATTTAGTTAAAAACAAGTTTTTCTGATTTTATAAAATGTTGCAATATTTTTTTCAAGGCCAGACAAAACGAATATCAAACACAAATCTAACAAACTACTTGATGCAAATGACCCAGAAGTCGCAACTCGAAAATATGGGTGTCTGCCGAGCGTATCCGATCAACTCGCCGGACGAAGAGCAGATCAAAGAGTACCTCAGCGTCCCGCCACCCGGCGTGGACCCTGTCATATGGAAAACTGCACAGGCAAACAACCCAGACCCTAAGAATCTCATCCCCGTGCCGATTATGGGCTACGGCGAAGTCAAATGGCGTTACCATTGTCAAGTTGAACAGACAAAGCGGCACCAGGCATTCATTGATAAGATCGCAGAGGAAATACTGAACCTCAAAAGCGAAAATGAATCATCAAGGCTGAAACTGTTAGAATTTAAGCAAAAAATTGTTGAAATTGATCACAGAATTTTAAAGGTAGAATTTTTCCAATATAAATTTATTTCAATCGTAATTAATTAATTTTTTATTACAGTTGATGGTGAAGCAGCAGGCCACGAGGAATATTGGTGTTGCTCTCCAACCAGAAGAAGAAGTTATGAGGAGCAGATTAGATAGTGTTCAAAATCAATTGAACGCACCGCAGTTTAGTGTAAGCTTACTTTTATTTTGACATTTTCATTTGTTTTAGTGTAAAAATTTGGGGGGGGGGGCTGCAGTAGTTGAGAAGTTAGATGCCAGTCGATAGATCCCACTCGCCCCAGCCCTTTTTTTGTGCAACCCTTCCCCCCTCTAATTTTTTAATCTCATGTTACTTGGCTATATCCAAAGTTGATAAGGCCATTAAAAAAAATAAATTTAAAAATTCAATTTAATTTTTTTTAATGTTCATGTAGGGAAGGTTGAATGAGCTTTTGACACAAGTCAGACTGCACAAACAGGAAGCGACACAGGAAAATCTGGACGCTTATAAAATGACGGATACGATGCAACAAGAAATTAAACAGGTGAATGTTACAAAATTGGAAATTTTTTAAAGTTGTTTTTAAACATTTTGCCTGTTTAGTTTTTATTGATGCAACAAGAGGGCATCAAATCACTCATCGAGATCATGCAAAGTGATATGGCTGACCTCAAGGCGATAGAACAACAGCTGAAGAAAAAATGACACAAGATTTCTAGCCGGAGTTTTGTACACGTAAAACATTAAACATAACAGTTTGGATATATTTATTGGGATATTTGTGTAAATACAATTTTTTTTCAGGATTTCCATTATCGTTTTATTCATTATTCACCTGCACCTACTTGTTTATTGTTATATTTTTAATGTTATTGATAGGTGCAAAATAGGTTCAGGTTAGGAGTTTTCCTTTTTAATAAAATATATTAAATTATGGAAGAATTTATTATGTTTACAAAAACAAAAAACACATCCACTCTAAAATTGCACATGACAGTGCCTATGGTTCAAATATAACACTGAAAGAAAAATTTATTTTTGTACAAAAAAAAAATATGCTTCTTTGGTGGATATATTTACAAAATAAGTTATATTGATCAGAATTACATATATAAAAATGACTTTAGGTTTGAACCTTTCTTAGAATAATACTGATGACAATCTGAGATTCCATATTTGGTATTTTATAGTCTTTGAGGTAGTATCTACTCAAAATCTAATGAAAGTCCTTGGTAGTGATTTTTTTTCTTCACATTATAAAATATCAAAAAGTCATTTTGAAACAAATATCACTTAAAAACAACTCAGTCTTTAACTAAACTTATATACAGATCACATTTGTTATTAAAAATTATTATAACGTCAATCAGACCTTGTGTTGTAGTTTTAAAGGGCACGTGAGGTCTAAAGGTGTATCCTGTTCAGTGCAGAAAGACTGGTCTTTCATATACCACTGTATAAGACTGGGCCAGGGGTATTGAACGGGTTTCGAGGGGTAAATTTCTTTGGGCTCTTGTGGTTCGGAGTAGAAAGGCTTCTCTTCATCCATTTTGCAGCAGTTGTTCTTAGGTTCAAGAGGTATTTGCTGGGTGTGTCGGTAGGTCTTGAGGTGTTTACGCAACGAACTGGGGTCGGTGTACCTCTTGGGGCAACCGGGTATTTTGCAGACGTATGGCTTCCCGTCCGAATGTGTCCTCATGTGCTTGAACCTGTCGCTGGAATTGGAATACGCCTTGCCGCAGCCTTCAACAGTGCAAACGTACGGTTTTTCGCCCGTGTGTGTCCTTGAATGAATCTTGAGGTTTTCAGCCCGGCTGAAAGTTTTATTACACTTGAAGCACAAGTGGGGTCTTTCGTTCGTATGCGTCCGGACGTGCACGAGCATCTTGTATCTTGCGTTAAATCCCCTGTCGCCCCTCATGCAGCCTTCCCAGCCGCAGTAAAACAGTCCACCTTTGCCAGGCACGGCATGGGCATGGGCGACGTGCGCCGCAAGAACTTCTAACTGGCTGAACCAATAGCCGCACATCTCCCAGCAGCACTTGACAGGGGCATTCTGAGCGTGTGGCACAGCGTTCTCGCCACTTGACAGACTCCCATCACTGTCACTCTGCAAAAAATAAACCAATTTAAAATACAAAAATAAAATAGATTACTGATATTAAAACTAATATTAAAAAAAAATTTAATTTTAATTTAATGTGTGGTGTTTAGGGTGTTAGTTAATGATTATATGGAGTTCTTAAGATGCGGTCTGGTTTTTTAATTTAATGTGGTGTAAAAATATTTTAAATCTCAAAAGTTGATTATTTTTTAATTTTTTAAATTAATCCTTATTTTTATTCATATATTTTAAGTCCTAATGCATTTTGGACCATGTCCCTGGTCCCTCTTCAGAACCAATATTTTATCATACTAAATAAAATATTATTACAATGTGTTTATTTAGTTTAATAAAATATTTATAGAGAGGGACCAGGGCCTGAAATGCATTAGCAATTAAAATATATGACATAAAATAAATAGGGTGTTTAGTTTAAAAAAAAAAACCCAATAAATTTAAGATATTAAATTTATTTTGTGCAGGAGAGTTGGATTGAAAAATATTTATTTTTATACTGATAACTAGTGAGTGTGTGGAGAGAATGTGTGTGTGTGTGTGTGTGTGTTTTTCGTGTTTGTGTGTGTGTGTGTGTTTGAGAGAGAGAGAGGGAGAGAGAGAGAGAGTGAGAGAGAAATTTAACTATTTATGTGTAATAAAATTAAGTAATTAAAATTTAAATTACATAATTTTATATTAATCTCCTTCTAGGCCCTATGGCATAAGATGTAATGATTTTTTAAAATCTACATTTTATATTTTAATAAATAGATTAGTACACGACATTAGTAAATTATGATTGTTAAGCATACAAATATATATTTGAAAAAAATAATATTAAGGGTCAATAATTGACCTTTTCCTATGGAGCAGAGAAAGAGGAGCTTTAGTTATATTTTAGTGTGTATTTAGAATAAATTGTTCATCTGTTTGTTTTTCAAATAAAAGGAATTAGGCAAAAATGGACCAAATTTACCTGAGAGTGATTAAAAATAACCATCGCTTCAAATTCGAAAGGTCGGGGGAGACAGTACTGCAAGCGTGGTTGAAAACAGACTGGCCTTTTCGTACGGAATCTGATTCTTTTATAATGAGGCCGTTATCTGCAAAGAGCTGCAGCACTAATGGCATCGTTCGTACAGATTGGATCGAAAGATTAGCCAGAAGGATTTTTCGCACTAAGACTTTTAGACCGGCGTTATCTTTTTTTAAGAAGGCTGAGGCGTGGGTCCATAAAGCACCGGTGGAAATTTGAATTTCACGAAGGTTTGGGGTTCATTGCTGTTTTCTAGATTGTAGGGCATTTCCTGTTTACCACGGTCAGATAATTCGAGACCAGAAATCGAACAGCTATCTCTCGTGTTGAAGTAATCGCTATATATACTGTCCGGGTGTGACAAGGATTGAAAATTATAGACCTATCTGCCAAATTGCACAGTAAATACTTTTTCGAAATGAACAAGTTAAGAACAAACACAACAAAACAATAAAGCCGCATTTTACAAACAATGTCTTAACAGCATGGAGGAGAACGTGAAAGAGAAACCCCATAACAATCAGGTGTTTCTTATAGTAAAACGACAACCCTTGTAAAGAACGAGAAAATACCAAAAAAAACTTGAATCAGAAATTTTTCATTGCAGTTTGCACACTACAAAGTACAACGCACGAAGTATCAAAATTGTGCATGCAAAACTTAATTTTATATTCTACGAACCTCCCACTACGAGGTTCAACGCTTCCGGCGTAAAGTTAAAGACGTTTTAAATTCCGATTGTAGATGTGCAGAACACATCCTGTGCCGCTTGATTGCATGGGCTATCGGCGATTTTACCCTACGTGGTCCGCCTAATCTCGCTCCTGCTCGGGCTATTTCATTCAGAGTGCTTGAACCGAAAAGAAAATTTTGTGCTGGTCGAAGAGGCAAAAACAAGTTAGACTGTTTTATTCCATGCATTTTTAAATTGGTATTCCTCATTAATTTATGGCTGGCTCGTTTGGGCTGTAAGCAAATCATAAGACAAGGCATGCAATAATTTATGAATTATTGAACTACTAAACCACTTAAAATCAATTGATAAAGGGCAAAACCTAAAATTAAATACTCGACGATATTGCTGCATATAAACTGTTTTGTCCATTTCAACTGTTTTTATTGCTATAGTCTGCCTATTTATGGCTCAAGAATCTTTAATTTATTATAAATTTAATAAAGCGGGTTTCTGGAAGGGCTTTTTGACCATCGATAATTTGTTTACGCTTACCAACATAATTTATCTGCATTGGTCTTTTCGTTGAGAATAAAGGGATTGTAATAATTTAGGTTCCTTATAAAAATATCTAAGGCCACTGGAATCTCTGCTGTGAGAAGTAATTAGGGTTGACGGATTTCTTCTAAGTGAAGTCTGGTATGAGACAAGGTTGCACCCTAAGTCCGTTGCTATTCTCCTTATTCATCCATGACTTGAATGAGAGACTCGAGTTTAGAGTAGGAGATATCATTATAAAAATATTATAAGCGGATGGTATGGTAATTCGGAACAACCCGGCCGCATTACAGCACTATTAAGTTATACGAAGCTTACTGCGACTTATGTATTTTGAACCTGAACCTTTCAAAATTAAAAAGTGGTTATCTTCAGGTAAATCGGGTTTCATATAGGTCTGTTACAACTATAAATATCTAGGAGTTTACCTTCAAAAATATATAATTCTACTTGAAAGAAAATGCAACCTCAACCAAAATTGCTATTGGACTTTGGGCCCAAAAGGGTAGTCACTCCACGGTGGGCTGACACCAGGCGAGATATCCTACCCCATTAAGCGGCTGGATCGCTAGTGGATATATAGGAGATCGTCGTTTCCCAACCAATAGGGTTAGGCTCCAAAGGAAGCTTTCGACAGCTAGATCAATTCAGCACCTAACGCATAATGATCTAGCCTAAAAGTAACTAACATCGCACAAATAATAACGTCCGCACCATGAACATTGCACTTCTGATTAGTCGGTGGAGTACTCGATATTCTTCCGTCGACCTCACACAAAGTAATAAGCTTATCTTAATTAGGGCCGATGGAGTAATGTTATAAATATTCCGCACCCAAACAAACCACACAACCGTAAAACAGATTTAAATAACAGATACGGTAAAAAAACCCCACGCCATCTAAAAAGCTGAACGGGGGACCCTGAAAATCGCTCCTGTGTCTGAGAACCATTCTTAAATTCGTCGACATGACTACATGCTTTCTGTAAGGAGCCAAGGCATGACAAGCGTCTATTACATGGGGCATACCTTTCTCTGTATAAGAGGCACTTACGCGGCTTTGGCCTAGGAGCAGGTGTCCGTGTAAAATTGCTATTAATTCAATATAGGGGCTTTGTTCCTTGGTCTGCCAAGTTGAGGGTGTTCAGCAGGGCATGTCGAACTAGCCCGATTTATGCGTGTGACCCGGGGTTATCGCAGTACGAAGAAGTGAAAAAGTATTCAGATATTTAATTTAAAATATCTTCTTTCTCCACGGGTAAAGGCCAAATTACATATTTTCCCTAGAAACAAACACCGATTCAGCTGCGCATGAAATATGTTTGCAAGGTGTAAACATTGCAAGATTCACGCCTAACAAAAATTCTCAAAATGATTGAACAGAGTGCATGGGTTGAGCATTAGAATTCAAAAGCAATCTGGGATGTGGGTTCTCTTTCTCACGGGAAAATATGAATGACTGGAAACACTCTTCCAAATAACTATTGGACAGGTCTGCCGATCCTTATCATTCTTAATATCCGATCTGAATATTAAACGTCGCAGAAAAACATATTTCCGTGTAGGCCGGCCTGCCGGTAAATCTTCTTCTAAAGGCGTGGGTGAAAAATTGAAAGCAAGGCTGATTTGGGCAGGTCGGACCTCCCACGACGAGCTCAGAGGGCGTAGGAAGTTGACCAGAGGGGGTCCGTCTTCCCAAGTCCCTCCTCGTCCTTGTGCATTGTACAAGGCCTCGAGTCATTAGTCCTCCCTCCTGGGTGTTTTTTTTCTATTTTTTCTCCTCCTTCTTTTTTTTATAGCCCCGCAGCCCTAATAACGAGGATGATTCAAGTCCTCGCGTCGTTAGGCGGCCGGGATAAAACGCCCGGATGCTCCTTTCGAAACTTTCGACGAAGTGACCGCCGGTGCGGAAAATAATTGTATTTCTTGCCATAAGGCTTGTAGCCGAGAAATAATGAAAAATGCATAATTTAACTGGTCATATTGACCCGAAGGCGCGACGCCTTGGTCGAACACCACCGCTTCACCGATCTGACATCTAATGATATTCTGATCAGTATTGACTAGTATTGATAATGGACATCGAATCCAGAACGACTCGAACTGGCTGTCAGAAATACAACCCTCAAAAGACCAATTTTCATCAAACTATTTCAGCTGATGTCGTTTCACATCCTCTCCAATAAATGTTTGTTTGTTTGTTTGTTTGTGTGTGTGTGTGTGTGTGTGTGTGTGTGTGTGTGTGTGTGTGTGTGTGTGTGTGTGTGTGTGTGTGTGTGTGTGTGTGTGTGTGTGTGTGTGTGAAAGAGTGAGAGTGCAAGAGAGGAGAGAAAGTGGATGAGAGAGAGAGATAGAGAGGAGAGAAAGTGGATGAGATAGAGAGAAAGTGGATGAGAGAGAGAGAGAGTGAGTGAGAGAGAGAGGAGAGAAAGTGGATGAGAGAGAGAGAAAGAGAGAGAGAGAGAGAGAGGAGAGAAAGTGAGAGAGAGAGAGAGAGAAAGAGAGAGAGAGTGAGAGAGAGAGGAGAGAAAGTGGATGAGAGATAGAGAAAGAGATAGAGAGAGAGTGAGAGAGAGAGAGAAAGTGGATGAGAGAGAGAGAAAGAGAGAGAGAGAGAGAGGAGAGAAAATGGATGAGAGAGAGAGAGAGAGAGAGAGAGAGAGAGAGAGAGAGGAGAGAAAGTGGATGAGAGAGAGAGACTCCATTAGGATTAAAAATCCATGTTTTGTTTGTGTGTAAGATCGTTTGATGGATCTGATTTCGAAGAAAATTCTAAACAACCCACAGAACAGAACAATGTAAAGCTCACCTGATGAATTGGTGAATTCGGTGGTGAGATCTGCAGTATATCTTCATTTGACATGTCCTTTTCCTCCTGAAAAAAAAAGGTTTGTAACCCATATATTGTGTATTTGACATAAATTTAGATGAATTGTTTTACGATAGATATTATTTTATTACAGAAAATGTTTTGGTTTCAGGCCAAGGGCACCTACCACTGCCCAGCTAGCTAGAGTAGTTAATGATTAACGATTATACATACAAATTATGTGATGATAATATATACAAAAGGCTTTTCGCATTGTCTGGCATAATGGTGTAGTCTGTATGGATATAATTAAAATATCCATAAATAATATGAATAAAATATCCACTTATATCTCCTATTGAGACAATTCATAGTTCCTTATAAAAATCTATTTCCCAACGGAGCGATATCGCTCTTGGTGTTCCTCAACGCTGTATCCTTGGACCCTTCCTATAGCTATTTTGTAAAACGGCTCTTTACGCTGACGATATAGCTGTCCAATCTTCCTTTTGGAGAATTAGATACTCAGTTGGTTGAACGTTCGTTCTTAGTTGCGCTTAATAGTGGTGAATTTTCAACCATTGGAAAATTAAAATTAATCGTAATAAAACGAGGGTAATATTTTCAGCAAGCGTATACCGTTGACGTACAAGAAAATCCAAGTTAATCCAGGTCGGACAAATCTTTGGGACCTGTAAGCTCACTTTTACTTCCCCAATTGGTAGAGCGTTTACCAACCCAGTCTATCACCGGACGAGAAACCTCTGATGAGCGAGGTGATGGTCATGCCAATGCTCTATAAGTGCCCATGGAGTCTCACATGCAGGACTAATGTCGGTAGGATCCTGAGGCTTGTGACAGAAATCCTTCGACATATTGGAACTGTACACTGCGACAATGTCGACGGTAGTCCAATACTAGGTAATTACAGTTGGGACGACCGTGGTTATGCACAAGAGAGTTAAGACGCTCTCACATAATTTTAACTTAACGTGAGTACATTCTTTAAGTGTACGAAGAGTTAAATCGCAATTGGTTAAAACACACAAAAACATCCTCGCTCACTCACATTTTATAATAAAAAAATATAATAAAATATTATTTATTTAGAAATCGTGAGATGCGGTCTGGTGTGATGTAGGTTAAAAAACAAATTTTCTTTATCGTGCCAACGTTTCGGTCTTTATTGAGATCATCTTCAGGGCTCAAAGTGTTTGTCTTCTGTGTAATTGTCATTCTTGCGTGTCGGGTCGAGAGTGTCCACACACAAATCACCATACTCAAATAAAATATTATGTTATAAATCGTCATGAGGTCAGGAACACAACTTACAACCCTTAAATGCAAACTCGACATGATTTTTACATCACTGGAAAGCGCTTTGAATTCTGAATGTTTAAAAAAAAATAAAATCAAGTCAAAAGGATGATGATGATAACTAGGAGGTGGAGGGATCAAGAAAAGGCTACGGTCATTTTAAATTATTGTTACTACAGTGATATTACTGCTGCTTTAAGCCAGTAGTGGATTTAACCCTTTTGGAAGCTAATTAAGGATTAATAATGCGTTAATTATACAAATAAATTATTTTGAACATATATTGTCAGTATATGCTGTTCGACCTTTGAAGGCCTGTGTTCTCTCTCGTTTTCCTCCTTTTTTTACCTGTTCTAATTTCCGATAAAAACGGCAATAATAAGCGATCATCGAACGATAATTTTCTGTAAAATTTCAATTACGGTTCAATTATAAAATAAATCCAAAGTTGATAGTCAATTATCGTTCTGGTACGCATATTCTCGCTGTTTCGACTGTTTCTTTGTAATATAAAGGCGCGTTTTTTTCGTTTTTGCCCTGTTTTTAGCTGTTCTAGACAGATATACGGCTTAGTTATATGGATTTGTTTCATACAATGTACGGTCCTTCTAGCTTTTTAAAAAAAAACTTTTTGACCCTTTTTGGATATATCTAAGCAGTCTCTCGCTATCGATGTCCGCAAGTTCTTTCTCCCTTTCGTCCTTTTTAATCGGTTTAAGACCAGATAAAAACATCAGTAATAATGGGCTAACGAACCATCATCAGAATGATATGACGAGTAGCAGGAAGTGGAGTGTTCAAAAGGGTGATACCGTCCTTTTTAATGGCATCACTATTGTTAGTAATGGGTTATTAACGTTGTTTAATAACCTATTGTTGGATTTAACCCTTTTGTTAATGCAATGCAAGGATTAATAAAGAATTAATTGTTCAGGTAAATTAATTATAAAGACCGTGTCATTGGGCTCTTTGTGGTTTTCAACTATTTTTGGTTGTAGGCATGTTCTCTTTCGTTTTAGTCCTTCTTAGTTATTCTAAGACCCAATAAAAGTGTCAATAATAATCGATTATCGAAGCATCATTTGCTTTATAATGCTCAATTATGGTTCGATTATACAATAAAACATTTTTTTTAAGGGTTCGCAACAGCAGAGATCATATAAACCCTCAGGGCGCTGGTGTTTTTGAAAAAAAGCTCATTTGTAAGTATGTCGGATTCAATGCAGAGCCGCCGGATTCGAACCCGGGACCTTTCCTTACAGAGATGAACGTCGTGTCAACGCCTAAACCGTTGCGGCCACCGACGCCCCCAAAACAATTTTTGACCAATTATCTTTGTGATCCGCATTTTCTCGCTGTTCAGGCTGTTTCTTTGTAGATAAAGGCGCGTTTTGTCCTATCTAGCAGTTCTAAAGAAGGCTTAATTATGGGTCTATTTCATACAACTAAATCATACAATACAACTGTGGTCCTTCTAGCTTTTTTAAAAACTTTTTGCCACTTTTTTTTCGGAATCTAAGTTGTCTCTCGGTATCGACGTCCGCACGTTCTTTCTCCTTTCGCCCTCTTTAGTCGGTTTAAGACCCGATAAAAAAAATCGTCAAAATAAGGGGCAATAAGCCTTTAGAAAGTTGAAGATGATATGGTGAGAGTGGAAGTATCAAAAGGTAAAAAATTTCGGTCCTTTTTGATGGCATCATCTATCGATGGCAGTGGTTACCATTTACAAATTTTGGTTGTTCATACATGCATACGTATAACATACTTAAACAAACACACAAACACGTATATACACAAGTTTGTACATTGTATGTAATTAGATGATGACGATATACAGCGCAGACTTCTTTTTACCTTTACTTTACCAATCTTAATTATCAACTATTGGGCCTTAAGACATCTTCCTGTGTCTTGGAAGAGGGCATTTTCATAAAAATTAATCCATTATATTTAGTGGTCTATTGACTTATTTTGAAAAAATGGCAAAAAGGAGGGAATATTCGAAAGGTTGTAAGTTGAGATGGGGAGTTGGTGTCCGAGTGGTAAGTCACGATAGCTCAAGTGGTTAGAGCAGCGGCGTATTGCAGCCGAAGGTCGTGGGTTCGAATCCCGCTCGTGGCAGTAGCTTTTTCTTTTCGACCAAAACCTTACATATAAAGATGAATTAATAAAAATTAATTTACATGCAAACTAAATCATCAGTTTAATGTGTTGAAGTCTGTTGGCTATCCACGCCCGTCAATAAAGTGAATGACAGATAAATACAATATTTTATATTAAAAAAAATAAATAATATAGAGGAATAAGGAAATATAGAGGAACAAATATGTTTTGATGTTGGTTATTTGATTTTTATTATTTGTTTTGGTTTCGCCTAGATAAAACGCTACGGTGAACTTTAGCACGTTTCGTTATATAATAAAATTGCACCAGTTTTACTTTCATAATTGCAAAAAAAGAATTAGAAAAAAGAAAAATCACAATAGCGTCCACTAATTGAAAAAATAAAACAAACGCCAGCAGTTGAGTAAACCAGATTGGAAATAAGTCAAAGGCAAACAAAGATATAATCAGCTAGGAGCCGGTCATGGGCCCCCCTTGAAATGAGACGGATGGGAAGAGGGTTGGCGAACGTCACTTGAATGTGTTTAGCACGTAGTAAAGAAATCGTTCCCGATAAGGCACCATCGGACCTCATGCTGTTCGGAAAACTGGATTTTTCCGGTTCTCGCGGCCCGCCGGGATCAGGGGTCGAGACCCGGCTATCGCTGGCCGACGCTCCCGGCCGAACGTCTTCGAAACCAGTTTAAATCAAATAAATATTGAAACAATTATCTCCGTTCGTCCTCGGCATATCACCTACGACTTCTATCTTCGCAGTCCATGGTTCAACGGATTGGATGCACATGTCGACACCGGGGGTGAATTTTACGCAAAAAGAAACAGCGAAATCAACCGTGAAATATTTTCAAAACTTCAAATTGCACGAACATTACTGCGTAGAACAATATGGAATATGATGGTTGGAATAGGATTTTCAAGGCTAGATTTACCCTATTGCAATGTTTTGCATCAAAATCACCACATCAGATCTCTCCCAAATGGAGACTTAAGGCCGGCGCTACCCTAGACAGAATGCGACGGAAGTTTTCACGACGGAAATTTCCGCTGGACAAGCTTCCATTCAAAACACACAACCAGCGACAGACTAAACGTAAATTTCCGTCGTAATGTCTCCGTCGAGCTCCTTTGGTCCTTGCACCAGCGTCCGTCGACGGAATGTTCCGTTGGGTTCTGTCTAAACAGATCAAAACAGTGCCAAGAAATCGTGCACCACATTGACGACAGAAAAGCGTAGAAGAGGTAGGTAGTCGGACACGCAAACTGCAAGTGAAGCTGATCTGGGATGGACATGGGCCAATTTATTGTGTAAGTTCTATAGTCATCCCATAGCATTGGGAGAACTTGACACGACAGCGTCGAAGTTCCCCCATACAGACAGTGTAATTGACCAAGTGCTACCCTTTTCATATTCAATGGATGAATTCAATGTACTCTCTTTCTCTTCTGCTTCTCCTTTGCCTTGTGAATGCACAAAATGAAAAGTTGTTTCATTGTACCGTACATGATCAACTGAGTCACGTTATCAACTGCATATCCAAACAGTCGTCGACGTCATTCCGTTCATTTCCGCTGTATATGTGGCTTGTTCGGGTTGGGCGGATTTTTCGTCGCGAAATTTCTGTTACGAAATCTTCCGTCGCATTCCGTCTAGTGTGGCGCCGGCCTAATAGATGAATTGACTAAAACAGTTCAAAGGAAGTGTCCAAACAACGAGACTAGGAGGACCACGTGAGATAACTGTTTATGAAAACTAGTGTCGCAAAAAGTCCAAAACCTTTACAAAATTTACAACAATTTCAATGGTTTTTATAGTTTTCATTCTTTGCAAACAGCCTAGTTGAGATTGTTGCTTTTTCGCTATATACGTTTGCAGATTAGCTACTTTAGGCTGCTGTACTTTTTTATTTCAAGGACAGTGAATTATTTAAATCAAAGGAAGTGCGGCTGATTTAGGAATGTTGTGGTTGGCTAAGTTGATTTCTCTGGGTGGACGTGGTTAAGGCCGTCTTTTCTAGAGTTTGACTGGAGGTTAGACTGGAATTTTTTGTAGCTGCATCTCTTATGAAGAAAACATTTAGGTCGTTATGGATAGTGCGGATCCCGACCTTATCCCTTTATCCTAGATATAGAACAGGGTGTTGGTAATGAATCTAAGGATTCGTGATTGTCTTGGATTCTGTGGAGATGGAAGGTTTGGTTGAACCCCATAGTTCTATGCCATATGACCATATTGGTTTCGGTATTGAGTTGTATTTGAGTTGCTGTCTAGTAGTCTAAGCAATCCGTATCGTCAGTTCAGTTCTGCTCTTTTAAGTCGTGTATGACGATACCAGGTAAATCGCTTGTCCATATAAAGTCGAAGGTAGTAGTTGTTTTCGGAAAGAAAGGGGGTTAGACTGTAGATTGACAGTATATCGATACAGATATTCAGTACCTGCGACAGAGGGTGAAGCTGTTTGATTTTTTATTGAACCATTTATTAATGGTATGTAAATGGGTTTGCATGGAGGGTTCGGTGAGCTATAACGACGCCGGAGTTGGAGGATGGGCCTACCATCAGCTTACAGAATAGTGGTCAGGATGAGAATGGATATCAGCAGTATATATTGAGTACAATTAAGAATGGCACCATCTTTTGGTACACAGATGGATCTAGAAAACAAGAATATACAGGGCCAGGAGTAATCGGTCCTGGAACCAAATACTCAGAACCCATGGCATCTTCCAAGCTGAGATTCGCGCAATCGAGAGATGTACTCAACTCAACTTGACTAAAGGGTACAAAAACAAGAACATAGCTATCATATCAGATAGCCAAGCCACTAAGCTCAAATATCATTAGTTCAAAGTTTGTGCTGAACTGCAAAGCATATTAGGTACGCAGAACTAAGTCAGCCTCTGCTGCGTCCCAGGACACATGGGAATAAAAGGCAACGAGAAAGCGGACACCTTGCAAGGAAAGGAGCTGCCACACCGCTGATAAGACCTAAACCCTTCCAAGACGGCACATCTGCAAAGAGGCAGAGGAGACACCAACACACCTACTAACAAACTGCGGTGCTACACTTACCCGCAGGAGGTAGTGCTTTGGGATGTACAATGTGACCATAGAAGAGATTCAACCATTGAAACCGGGCCTATTAACCAAGTTCCTTGACGAAATAAGACTCACCGGCTTTAGAGAACAGGGGATACAATAGCTCTTGAGGCGCAGTATATTACACCCCGACTATTGCATATACATCTACATTGAGTACAATAAAAGACCTGAATGAAGCACGCATTCGCTTTGTAGAAAGGAGAGTGAGAGGATACCGCCCACGTTCTAAAGTACTTGTTGGTTAAGTAGGCTATCCCAAACTTACGGATCAGGAAGTATCCGATGGTAGGATGCTCTTCAGTTTCCAGAGCAAAACCAGCTGATAGACATTAGGTAAGCCCATCATTCAGCATTCCCTCTTCTCAAAGATGGATACGATGATGTTCACTACAAATCGGCAATTTGGCACTGATGTAGGGTTATAATATTTGAAGGTTCCACTTGCATACAGTGTACATTTTCGAGGAGTTGAACAAGAATTGACAGTAATCTGACGAGACGGTAGGAATTTGGAAGGTGGTGTGGTTCTTTGTTAAAATTATTATTATATTTTTTGTATAAAATAAATCTATGGCTTAGTTATGCAGTTTGGGTCATCAGTCGTCTTACTACGACAAAGTAGGCGTCGCTAAGTTGGCCGATTTCACTCGTTAGGCATAACTGAGTTGATTCGCTTGTAGGGTTGAAATTATTATTATATAACTTTTCCTACAATAAATCTAGTCTCCTGGTTATACAGTCAAACTTAATTCAAGTTAGGTGTGGTAAGTTGGTTGATTACTTTTCGCCTGGTACGACGGTTTCCAGTGCGTTTTGAATCTGGAATTCCAGGTATTTTTATTGAAATAAACATTGTTCGGTTCATATATGTTTCCTTGGTGTTTTATGAAGCAACAGGTAGAGATTTTCATAATTCAAGCTTCTTGTAAAATTAAACCTTTTTGATTTACTATTTGATTCAAATAGTAGTAATAAAGGCTTTACTTTCCACGTGGGAAATGGAGGCTATTTTTGATAATTGTTTAAAATTTACTGAGCAACAAACCTAAAGAATCTTTGGGTTCTTTAGCTTAGTGACTTTTCTAGGAACATCTAGTCTTTTGCTCGAAGATTTTAAAAATATGATGAATGCGCAGGTGGAAGGAATGACTGGAAGGTCCGAAGACAATGGACCCTTATGTTTAATAAGAGTCTTCGTTTACACCGCCTTGTTTTAGGTCTAAAGGACCTGACAGCCCGCGGGTGGAGGATCGGAGAACTCGCAGGGTCACAAGAAGTCGAGGAAAAGGCCAATTCAAACCTATTAGTGCTTTCGAAGGGGGTCGAGACAAGGGGGTTAGAAAATGAAAAGAGGGCTTTGGAAAGGCTTTAATCCACCCTGAAGACTCCTTTCACACGCCCCACGCCGAGCGGCGCCACACGGAACACATGGATCCCTTCCCACCGAGTGACGACCCACATTTACCACGGGCCAGACAGACGTCGGCTGGATTAATAACTGAAAAACGCCTTTCTTTGGGGGGGGGGGGAATTCAAAAATTATAAGAAGAAATTGGTCAAAACTGACCTTCAAATGCGATGTCCGTACAAAATGTAGGTCCTTTTCGCCCCTTTAACTACTCCAAGGGGGTAAAAATATGAAAAATCTTAAAGAAAAACTATTTTTTTTAATAAACCAAAACTCCCTCTTGTTTAATTTACTTGTTTCAAAAGATAAAAAAACTGGTTTAAATTTTATTTATTAGCTTCAACGTGACATCTGTTATCGCTGATCTCCTATATCTATTCCAGAAATTCCGCCTGCGCTAGGACTATGACGGCAGGAACGTTGTTTTATCTTTAAAATACACAATATAAAAATGTTCAATTAGAAAGTGTTCAAAAATTATATCAAAAGCAGTTCAATTTTGATACAGTTGATAAAAAATTTGTTTAAAGAAATATGTTCAACTATCTGCAACTAACAGAAAACTCTTATCGTACTAATTCCTAAAATTAAATGCCTTTTTAAACTATGACATTTTGATCCCAGTCGAAAAACAAACCCAACTACTTCAAAAAATACAATCATATTTGATGAAAACAAAACACAACTTGGTTAAAAAATAAAAGAAAAAAGACAATGATAAATTCTAAATAATCAAACAACACGATGAGCCAACCGCATCCCTTATTCAGCCAATAATTGACTTATATCAGGGTTTCATCAACGTCCAAATCGATGCGTGAAAAGCCTATTTGCCAAACTTAGTTTTTTCAGTGAAAATTTTTCGAAGAATCAATTCTAAGGGGTGTTGAACAAGGTGGAGTCCTACAGCCCTAACTATTCATAATATCCCTGTTTAATCCCATCACCTTAAATCAAGTCAGTGTATAATTAATATGGATTGTAACTCTGTGTTTTCGTAAAGAATTTAAGAAAGGGAATCTGTACATGGGTACATTTTTAGTACACACAGCCTTTCCAGTTTCTTTTAAGTTTTGCATTTTTTTTGTTTTTATACGTTCCGATCGACGTTCTCAAGATATGTTTTATATTTTCAATTGGGTTGTTTTATCTTTTCTGCGTATAATCTAGTTTAATATGCCAAGGTTATTATTTCTGAGGTGAAATCATTTTAAACTTAGATTCACACAAATTCTTGAGTAACCTAGTAAACCTAAAACATTTTCTTTATCATGCCAACGTTTCGATCTTTATTGAGATCATCTTCAGAGCCTGGGATTTATAAACATTGTTCAAATTATACAAATACATGTAAGATTTGAAAAAAGTGAATTTCTAGCATTGTATAAATTCACTTTTTTCACATCCTACATGTATTTGTATAATTTAAATAATGTTTATAAATCCAGGCCCTGAAGATGGACTCAATAAAGACCGAAACGTTGGCACAATAAAGAAAATGTTTCTCTAAACGTTACACCAGACCGTATCTCACGATCTCCAAATCATTGTAAACCAAATATTTTTACAGACCTGTCTGGTATGAAACTAGGATTTCACGGTATGCCAGAAAAGCTAAATTGGGCCAAAACTGTGAAACTTTACATAGAATTGATTATTAATATATAATTTATAAGTCAGCTGAGCGAATAAATTTTATCTGGGAAGTGTAAAATATTACAACAACGTAATAATAATACAGGATAAGCAAAATGCCAATGGTTCATAAGTTATACTGACAAAGAATAATAAATTCCATGGGGTGTTAGGCAGGGACGAATCTTACCAGCCTAGCTGTCTTGGATCTGAAAAAACAGACCAGTATCTTTCATTTTAGCCCATTGTTAATCAAATGCTAACATTTTACGCAGGATTAATTAGTAAAATATAATTAATTACCATCCCTTACCAAATTTATATTTGGCTGTGCAAGAATATAGATGAAAGTCTTAAATATTGGCCATTTAATTAGTAACATGGAGTAATCAGCGTCTACTTGTATTACAAGGACAACAAATAAATTGTAATCATAAATTACAATCGGGGGAAAACTTTTTTGGAAGAATCCAGCAGCCTTTGATATTTGCCTTTTATATCTCTTATATTTCATATAGGGAAGAAGGTGTTTTTTTATTTTTTATATTCAGTTTTATATATTTACGAATAGATAACTTATGCATATTTCCGCAATCTAATTATATTGTAATTTCCTTAATAAACTTGGTGACAATGTAAAGAACACACAGAGAGGTGTTCGGCATGGATGAATCTTACAACCAAGCTATTCAGAATCTGTACAGGTCATCTTTCATTGGCCCAAAGTGGTCGCAGTTAAGTTTGTAAGTGTACAAATGATGTTTTTTTATCTCTATTTGTCCAAGCTCGGTGGTGTATAAAATCCCCAAATTATATTCCCTTTAGGTAATTTGGCCTTTCCTATTTTAGGTTTTACCTAATTTCCCCTTTCAAGTGCTTAACATCTGCTTGGTACTTTTTTTGTACAATAGTGTTATCTTTCTAATAGCTTACTTTTAATCTATTTTAATGTGGGAAGGATTATTATGTTTTAATCTTAGATTCTTAGCGATAGTAATTCGGCCGCGCAGGTGCCCCTTATGCAGAGAAAGGTTGCTCGATGGATCCCACATAATAGAGGCGTGTCATGTCTTGGCTCCGTACAGAGAGCGTGTAGGTATGCCGCCGGATGCCTCTTTCAGACGAGGCGACTAGTTGATTCAACTGGTTGAACGACGGGTGTCAAGGAGTGTAACGTGCTAGGAAAAGTTTTGGGAATCGCCCCAACCCCTCACGCGCAGTCAACTCGTCCGCCCAGGAGGGTGGCCAGCAGGCACATGTGCCGCTCACGTTCTCATCCCCATTGGTTGGCTCAACCAAAAGACACTGCTCGGCATTCGTCCTTCTTCTCACCAGTCGCCTAGTTGAGTCAACTGAGTTCACCATGAAAAACGTTGTAATTGCAAGTTTCAATGTGGAGCAGTTCATTGAAGATGTCATATTAGTCCCGAGATATGGGACATGAGGTGTGAGGAGTGTAGTGATAAACTTAAAAGAAGCGAAGCTAGGAGGGAAGTAGCACAACCGTATTTGAGAGAAAGCGCCCTTTTTCCAATTTTATAACAACGGATAAACCTACAGTTTTCTTTATTGGGTTTCCTCCTGTTTTGCTTATCTTTTTGCAGAAGAGCAAGCACAAGAAGTGCTCCTGCTTCCTCGGGTTCTAACATCGTAGTGACCTCCCTTTGGGAAGAGAGGTTGATTCCACAAGTTGCCTGGTGTGAAACCAGCAAAGAAACGTCCCCACACGACAGTAAACTAGTGAGAGAAAACCGGGCAACTTAGTTGAATCAACCAAACCGCGTCGTCTGCAAGAGGCCAAGAATGGTTCTCGGTCACGGTAATTTTTTTATTATATATAACCGACAAAATATGTGCTTTGTGTTTCTGTATTTTGTATGAGTAAGTATTTGAGTGATTGGAGAGGGGCTGATGGTGAAATAGCATCCCCATTGCCCCTCGAGCTGTGTACGTGACTTGGGTCTATGGCGGAATATTTATAAAAGTACCGATGGAGGAGTATTGAGCCTCCTTGTTCTAAATAGAATGAATGCAATGAATTTAGGTGTGAATGTATTTATTTGTGTGAATGCGTATTAAATGTGTATTGTTATATTTCGCATGCGCTCGGGGGTGAAATGACCAAGCTGTCGGATGCCCCTAAAAAATAAAAAATAAAAAAGAAATTCGGCAGAGATTTTAAATAAATCTGGAAGAAAGATGTAAAAAATGTAATAGTTTTTTAAATCTAATATTGTTGTTCATTAATTACTTTTAATTTTTAAAAAATTACTGTTTGATACTTATGAAGAATGGTAGAACAATATGAAGAAGACCATTAGATCTAGTCTATTGACCAAATTACTTCTTTCAATTAATTAATCTTTTTATGTAAGTTCACTAATTTCGTGGTCCGCTTGACCAATTAAATCATTACAATTAATTAAGGTTTTTAGTTGAGATGAAAAAAAGTCAATGGCACGAGCGGGATTCGAACCAACGATCTTCGGCTAGATACGCCGCTGCTCTGCCACTTGAGCTATCGTGACCTCGATCCACTCGGACATCCGGACCCCACCTTATGAGTGGTAGAGCAGCGGCGTATCTAGCCGAAGATCGTGGGTTCGAATCCCGCTCGTGCCATTGACTTTTTTCGTCTCAACTAAAAACCTTAATTAATTTTTATGTAAGGTTTTGGTCGAAATGAAAAAGTTAGTGTCACGAGCGGGATTCGAACCCACGAACTTCCGCTCAATATGTTCCTGCTCTAACCAATGGAGGTCGTGACTTGAACTGACTGAAGTCACGATAGCTCGAGTGGTTTAGAGCAGGGGCGTATTGAGCCGAAGATCGTGGGTTCGAATCCCGCTCGTGACACTAACTTTTTCATTTCGACCAAAACCTTACTTAAAAAGATTAATATGAAGAAGTTTTCTTCTGAACTAGTCAAGCATGAAGTTATGTCTGTGTCTTGGCCTGGTAACTATATGGATTTTTCTCAGAGAGGCTTAATCTTCAAAACACTGCGTAAGAAAATATTAAAGCTCAAAAATGATTACATTTTTTTACGTGTAAATGAATTTCTTCTATCTTTTCGGTTTTTTTTTTTAATTTTTATTTTTTTAAAGAAATGATTTTGAATTTTTCATCGTTGTAATATTATTTCCTGCCTGTTGAAAGTACCGTAGTGAAGATTTAATCTAAGGGACCGGTTTTGAGAAGGGGGCGACTACTACCCTAGTGCCTCCAGCCCGGCTCACCCACCCCAAGAGCCCACATGACTGATAGCCAGCCAATCAGTATCCCCATCCCGTATTATTTTACGACCTGCACCAGAATTCGAGGCGTGATCTCCACCCACATCGGGTTGAAATATTCGAAAACAATATTGCTGGAGTAAGCAGGAGACGGATATTGGTCCAGGGGGTCAATTATCAGCCTGTACTCTATGGTGGAAAAACGAAATAAATAACAACTAATATAAACTCAAGAAATCAATTCAATTAAAAATTCTTAATTTTCTTGACTTATGATTTCACCTGACGTACTTTTCTCTTTTGCCTAAGCAGAGTGACGAAGGACTGATTATTATTGAAAACAACCCAGCCAAGTGAGATTTATTTCAAGTCTAGTTGGAAGCTATGTTCAATCGAAGGGGGAAAAAGAAAAAAGGAAGGCGTTTATTCTCGAAAATCCTCTTAGGAGGAGGGAAAGATGCCGCTAAGAACTCAAAAGAAGACCGCATACCTCTTTTAAACCCAAACAAAAGACAAGAATCAAGTGAAATTTTGATATTGGAAATTTTTAGCATTGTTAACGTTGTCTAGAAAAAAAGTGGGTAATTTTGGGTGTAATTTGTAAAGAAGGCTTTAGAAACTTCAAGTTTTTGGTTTACAATGAAGTCATAAGAAAGGAAGATTTTGTAGTTTGCTTCTTGCTTTTGATTAGCATTTAAAGTTTAGCTAAGTTCACGGGCTGAATTTAATTATATGTATAAATCTCCCCCCCCCGGGTGATATATCGTTACTTTCGTCCGGATTATCCGCGTCTTCCCGGTGGGCGATTGCCTGGATTTCACGGCACGGTGTCCCGCTGTCCGACGGCGTCTCGTTGGCCCAAACAAAGCCCGGAGACAAAGCGGGACTTCGCGTCCCCCCCGGGGCAAACCGAAAGGCTACCTGCGAGGACAATGGGCTTGTTTACAGCCGCTTTGACATTTCTACGACCCGGACCGAAGAACCCCCCAGGGACGGCAGACCCACGGTTTGTCGAATTCTGTGGATAAGCCGGGCAAAAGGGAAACTCGGTGAAAGGGGAGGGGGGGTAACAGGGATGTTCCCGTTGTGAACACAGCACCAAATGGACACGTTGCCCGTTTTAAACAACAAATAAACATCCATTCAATCTATTTCAATACTCTACTTATTCCATTGTTTTCTTCTTTTTATTCACGCACTGACAATGTTAAGGCACATGAGATAGAATGTCAAGGCTGTCGTGGATAAACAGCCATTGTATCTGCAAGATGTACAATGTCACTTCCTGAACAATCTCCAGAACTTCTGTTGTAAAGTATCAAATGAAAAACTTGATTAGAAGTGCTATATAATCACCCGAACCCATTCTTGAGAAACAAGGTACAGATGTCTCCGTGCATGACCAGCTAAGCAGGGAAAAATTGACTTCGTT
Organism: Cimex lectularius; assembly: GCF_000648675.2. Taxonomy (NCBI): domain Eukaryota; kingdom Metazoa; phylum Arthropoda; class Insecta; order Hemiptera; family Cimicidae; genus Cimex; species Cimex lectularius. The sequence continues at coordinate 651,544 of NW_019392703.1, forward strand.
CCGACGTACTTGATAACGCATTAAAATTGCTTATAAACAAGCAAATACAAAAAATAGTAACGTAGTATTTTGAACATATTTGCTTCAAATTAATTCAAAATCACAGCCAAGTTTATTAGATTCATTTAGGAGTAATTAGGTAAAACGTAAAAGAAGTCGGAAAGGACCAAATTACCTAAAGAAAACACAAATTGGGGACTTTATGAACTATCGCCCAGGCAAAAAGGAATTAGGAACAAGTTTCAGCCACGAATAAACGAATAATTGAAAAAGTTTCATTTCATTAAACACGATACATAAAATGATGAAGATCTACCTAATTCCAGTCTTCCAAAAATTACTGCTCTTGAGATTATAAAACAATACATTTTGGTTCTCCCACTAGATAATCTATTTTCTAAATATTCCACCCCAGATAAGTTTAATATTAATAATATCTATTATTATTTGAAGATCGTGACGTGCGGTCTGGTGTGACGTAGGTTTTTAGAAAAACATTTTATCATGCCAACGTTTCGATCTTTATTGAGATCATCTTCAGAGTTCAAAGTGTTTGTTTTCCGTGTAAGTGTGTCATTCTTGTGTGTCGTGTTGTGACTGCTCAGAATGACACATCTACATGGAAAACAAACAATTTGAGCCCTGAAGATGATCTCAATAAAGCTCGAAACGTTGGCATGATAAGGAAAATGTTTTTCTTAAAACCAACGTCACACCAGACCGCACCTCACGATCTCCAAATAATCATTGGCTAACGGTCACTAAACGCCACACATTAATAATATCTTTTGATAGAAACCTAATATTGATTCTCTTCTTAGAGTTGTACTTCATCCAAAGTAGTATGTGAGCCTTGTTCTAACATCAACTCGTTTTTTTCTTTATAGGGATCTCGATCATAGTTTCCCATTGCCATTTATTGTCTGAATCTAATCGACAGCTGGATCTGGGTGATTTGCAGCAGGTTTTTTTTAAAATGAGGTGTGAGCTACTTTGGTTGAATTACGGCGCATGGATGGCGGGGCCTTCTGCCCTATGCTCTCTATGTAACTATAAGGTCAAAGAGGACGAGTTCCATTTCTTAGCAGAACGCGCAATTTAAAAAAAATCGTATCCTCCACCTAGGCCGCAGTTCCCTGTCGAGAGATGAACTAATTACTGGGATAAATTCTGACCCGACCCCACTTGTAAAATATTGCAGGAATGAATGGCAATACAGATATATATTTACGTAAAATTCCTAATATTTAATTAATTAAGGTTTTTAGTTGAGATGAAAAAAAGTTAATGGCACGAGAGGGATTCGAACCCACGATCTTCGGCTAGATACGCCGCTGCTCTACCACTTGAGCTATCGTGACCTCCATCCACTCGGACATCAACTCCTCATCTCAACCCCACCTTATGAGTTTTCCCTCCTTTTGCCATTTTTCAATCTAGCGTATCTAGCCAAAGGTCGTGGGTTCGAATCCCTCTCGTGCCATTAACTTTTTTTTTCATCTCAACTAAAAACCTTAATTAATTGTCATGTATTAATTGGTCAAGCGGACCACGAAAATAGTGAACTAATATTTAATGTTTAACGAGGTGAAATTTGTTTTATTTTATTTTTTGGCACCTTTCACTGTTCTTTTGTGCTTTATTGATGTTTTCATTCACGTCCAGCGGACAGAATTTCCCAGGCCGTACTGTGCTTAATGTGTACATATTTTTATTTTTTATTACTGTATTATAACATATCAAATATTATTATTATTACGAGAAAGCGATGCGTTTTTAGCCATGAGTGTCTAAAAGTTTTTTTGTTATTTTCTCTCTCTCTAATGTCGATTGTCATGAAAAAATGTATAAAATACAAGATGAGGGCCTGTATAAACAGATTCTAAATAGCTTGGGAGGTAAGATTCATCCCTGCCTAAACTTCATTTAATTTAGTGTTATTCATCAGAAGAACAAATGTCTGCCTCTCTTTCATTCTCTCTCTCTCTCTCTCTCTCTCTCTCTCTCTCTCTCTCTCTCTCTCTCTCTCTCTCTCTCTCTATCTATCTATCTATCTATCTATCTATCTTTCTGTCTATCTACCTATCGATAATCTATTGTCTATCTTTAACTGAGTGTGTGTGTTATTGTAATTTTGAAACTTTTTATATTGCCCAGGATAAAATTATACTTGCGGTATTTAATCATAAATTATTTTTAGTAACCAGTCCTGCAAAGTTTCAGAATTGTTTGACCCTTGTCTGTCAATTTAGCTTTTGGGGCGAAAACTTCTATATTAGTTTCCTGCCAAAGTTGGACACAAATCCTTTAAAAATGCTAAAAGTCTTTAATTATTTAAAAATTGTTTTCCTAGTTGAAAATAATTAAATAACTAAGTAACTGTATGCAATTCCTAAAATTGGTACGTCAAACTTTATCGGTTGAATTTATACATTTAATAAATCAACAAATTCAATCGGATTGTTTTTTAAAATGTGTCAAATTTAATTTACTAGGATATACAATTTATTTTTATATAAAAAGTTTTTATTAGAAATTAAAATGGATAAATACTCAAACTAATTTATATTGCGAAAGTTTTCTCAAAATTCTGACTACCAGAAAATTTTTCATTGACATCATGATGTAGAACAGCTTGAGGCATTAATTATTAATAAAAAATATATATTTCTGAGACAAAATCCCAAGATACATTTAAAAATTATCCTCCAAGGATATTGTCTTACAAATGATAATGGTAAAAAAAAAATTGACGATTGTTTACATACTGTTGTGTTGGTCATGCCTTTCGGGCCGGCTGGTAACAAGCGAGAACAATAGGACCGTCCACGAGTCCGAGACTGAGTCAGGCCACTGAGGCGAAGAGGCAAGAGCTCTCGGCTTGGGGCTTGGTCGGGGGAGGGACTTAGTCGGTGTGTGAAGGGGGTTGGCGGGGGGGACGACAACAGGTGGTGGCCCCCCCGCAGGTGGCTTATTCTACTAACCGTCTCGAAAATATCCCTGGGAGCCGTAGGGGGATAATTGAAAAAAAAGGAAAAAGGAAAAAGAAAAAGGGAAGAGCTAAACCGCTTTTATGAGACGCCGAAGAGGACGGCGGACAAACGGCGTCATGGGGCCCGTCGGCGGTTTTTCAATGTGAAATCACCAACATGGAAATTACATGACTTCACCCCAATTCTTCATATGCCAAGTAAAAATGCTAAATCGGGAAGAATCAAGCTATGCTAGCTTGGGCCCAGCTTGGTAATAAGTCATTCCACTTTGGTATAAAGGGGTCTCAAAAGCAAAGCTGTACAGTGTCTTCTCACATAAAATTCTAGACGTATATCATTAATAGCTTATTTTGTCGTTTGCATGACCATTTCATAAACATAAAAATAAATCAGCAACAGTCCTTCGTTCATAAGTCTTCCCACTTTGGTAAACAGGGGTGTCAGAATAACAGCTCTAATGCATAAATCAGTATTTTGGCAATTGGCCTTTTACTTAATTTTTTTGTAAGTAAAGTGGACGACTTATATTTATGTTAATTGTTCAAGCTATCTAAAGTTTTTTAGTTGTAGAATGTTTTTAGAAATTTTAAAGTTTAGAGTTTTTGAAGTGAAAATCTTCACCTTCTATCAATAATCTTTCATTTTTTCATCACTTTGATCTTTTCTTTTGATCACAGACGACAAAAACAAAAAAGATCTCGATCCAACCATATTTTCATGCTGTACGCATATCCAAAATTTTAAGCTAGACAATAATGTTATATTTAGTTAAATTTTAATTTTAAATTTTTTATTATTTTCTTTTTACTTAAAATTCACACCTTCTTTTGATAACTTTTCTTACCTGGAACTTGATATTTTCTTTTGGCCAGAGACAACAAAAAAGATTTCGATCAGGCCATTTTCATGTTGTACCCTTATCCAAAGTTTTAAAACTAGGCAATAATGTTATGTTTGGGTAAATTTTAATTTTAAATATTTTATTATTTTCTTTATACTTAAAATTTACACCTTCTTTCGATAACTTTTCCTTTTATCACAAACTTCATCTTTTCTTTTGGCCAGAAACGACAAAAACAAAAAAGATCTCGATAGGGCCATATTTTCATGCTATACGCATATCCAAAATTTGAAGCTAGACAATAATTTTATATTTAGTTAAATTTTAATTTTAAACATTTTATTATTTTCTTTATACTTAAAATTCAAACCTTCTTTCGATAACTTTTCCTTTTATCACAAACTTCATCTTTTCTTTTGGCCAGAGACGACAAAAACAAAAAAGATCTCGATCAGATCATATTTTCATGCTGTACGCATATCCAAAATTTTAAACTAGACAATAATGTTATATTTGGTTAAATTTTAATTTTAAACTTTTTATTATTTTCTTTATACTTAAAATTCACACCTTCTTTCGATAACGTTTCCTTTTATCACAAACTTCATCTCAAAAAAAGATCTCTATCAGGCCATATTTTCATGCTGTTCGCATATCAAAAATTTTAAGCTAGACAATAATTTTATATTTAGTCAAATTTTAATTTTAAACATTTCCTATTTTCTTTCGTCTTATAATTCGTACCCATTTTCATTAATAGCTCTTTTGCTAGACATACAATCTCTTCTGTTTGTAAAGACGACAAAGTGCCAAAAAGCAGCAACTTTGTGGGCTTATCCACAAGTTATAAAGCTAGAAAATAATATATTTTTACATATGTTTTATTTTTAAACATTTCCTTATTTCCTTGGTTTCAAATTTCATATCTACTTTCAATAATAGTTTATATTGTCACCGTTTTAATCTTAATGATCTCTACCAGGCTATATTTTCATGGTGTACGATCGTATAAAATTTAAGAGCTAAGCATCGAAATTAATTTAGAATAAATTTGGATTTTAGACGATTCCTATTTTCCTTGGACTAATCATTGACAGTTTCTATCATAAATTGATTTATTTGTTATTAGTTTGAAATATTCTATAGAAAAAGGAACAAAACATTTTCGATCAGGAAAAGTTTTCATCTTGGGAGCTCATAAAAAGTTTCAAAACTAGACAATAAGTTTATTTTTAGATAAATTTAAATTTTGAATATTTACTATTGTTTTTAGACTTAAAAGTCACACCTTTCATTGAAAGTTTCGATTGTCATAGTTTTGATCTTTTCTTTTGGTCGGAGAAACAAATGATCTCGACTTGGCCTCGTTTTCATGCTGTGGGCTTGTCCAAAGTTTTAGAGTTTAGAATTAAGTGACGAGTTCAGTTGAGATAAATGGATTTTGGACATTTACTTAGGGCAAAAGATTTTGCTCTTTTTCTGTTTTTCGGAAGAAACAAATCGATTTCGAGCAGACAACGTTTTCACCTGTGGGCTTATCCAAAGTCTTTGAGCTAGACTACGAGTTTAGTTTTAGGCAAATTTGAATTTTAGACATTTTTCTTCAGTTTAACATCCGCACGTTCTATCAATGTTTGTTTTATCACAAATTTTCTATTTTCTAGTCATCAGAGACGACAAAGAGACAAATGATCTCTACCAGGTCACACTTGATGCAGCCTGACCCAAGCTTTAGAGCTAAATAGCGAGTTCAGTTGAGATAATCTTGGATTTCGGATATTTACGTGGAACAAAAGATTTTGAACAGTCCATGTTTTCCATTGTCTTAAAGTTAAGGACTTACAAGTCTTTTTTCATTATCGTCGGTTTTGTCACTGAGTCTGTTGGTCAGAGACAAATGATCTCGACCAGGTTTTCATGTTTCAGAGTTGACGTTTTAAATAATGAGTTTTGTTCAGTTTTGATGGTGTCCATCCTGATTTTGTGGAACTCTGGAAGATGATGGGTAGAAAATAAAAATCTTTTCCACAAAAGACTACTCGCTAAGCCCATAGTCGCACAGACACCCACTTCTGAACTTGTAAAATGTAAAAAACCATCCAACAATTTTATATAAAGAAAAGTCCTGAAGATGATCTATATTACACCGAAACGCTCCTGACGACGTGCCTCTTATGGAAGAGACAATTTATTTCCTACCCATCGAATTTAATTAAGATGGGTTTTGGATTTTCGATATTTCCAATTGTACTTGGAATCATTAACCCTTTCTTTCATCAACTCAGATTAAAACTGGTTTGCTTTTAAAACTTAACTCAAGTTAAGACCCAGGCTATGAAGTTTTAATATAAAGGTTTGGTCTGAGAAGAAAAATTTGATTTCAGGTGTTAGATTATTGGCACCTGAAAAATATCGAAGTATGGTAGCAGGTTTTGTCATTAACTTTTCCGATTTTTCCTATGAAGAAATTTTCCAGTTTATTTTCTTACGGTTCGGCATTTTGAACGTTGATTATTGTGTAATGTCTCCTTTTCATGTAAAAGAACTGAGACCGATCAATATCTTGACAAATTTCACAGGGAATTTATGTGGCAAAAATAGTCATCGTTTGTCTTCTTCAAATTTGAAGTTCTCCGTCTTTACTTCGAAGGAAGGCGAAGTCCTACCAAAGACACCGGTAATTTTGAAGGCGTAGGAAGTAAAAGGTCAAAAATATAGGTGGCCTCCTTTATTCAGGATCAAGATGTCTGCAGACTCCTGATGTTAATCTTTAAAATTTGTCTTCCGGACGGTGAAAGGTTCATCGGTTTCTCTCACGGTATCCGATCAGTAGCTGAAATTTTACGATTATGGTTTTTTTTGTCTAAACCTTTTAGTTTTTTTACGATTATCTACTAGAAATTTGATAAAGAAATTGAATTTTTTTTTGCACATTAAGATATCCATTTCATTTAAAAATAAATCCTCCCCTTGGTGGATGGTATCGTATTGTGGTCGGCGGTTTCTCAGAGGGGGTTCGGCGTAACCGTGAACCTAAGCCCCTGTTTCACGAACGGTTTTTTTTCATTTTTCCTTTTGAAATTTTTCCAAAAACGATATTTTCGTACAAGGCAGGGGTGACGCCTAAAAGCGGAACGGCATCCCGCGTTGCTCGCCGTGGGCTCGGTTTATACCTCAAAATATTTTAAGACGAGGAACAAAACCATGTCGTTATCGTTAAATACATTTTTTCATCATTTAAAAAAGGGAAGTGGAGAGACAAACATATCCATACATTCATGCAAGCTTGTTTCAATATACATTTTACGGAAAGCTTATACAAAATAATGTTAACAATGAACAAAGAAAGAAAATTCAAATATTTTTAACAAAAAAAAAAGTCATTTCCAAAAATGGGGGTTGCTCTGCAAGTATAGAATATTTAAAAAACCCTTTGGTCAAAGCATTATGCCGAAGAACTCAAAATAAAATTAAGGAGTGATGACATTAAAATTAAGAATATTCCTGAAATCATCAACAAAGACTTACATTATCACCGTACATTCTCATATATTCAACAAACTTTTGAAGTGAAATAACCCATAATTCATAAATGTCATCGACAAATCATAAACCTCTTGTGTGTTTAGTGTTTTATGCTATAACAAGACAAAGCCAAGATGGAGGCTTAAAGACTGCAAATAGTCCAAAGCATAATCATCCAAGCCAAGAAAAAAATTACATATAGGCCAGAGGTAAACATTTATAAATCCACCTTACTCATAGTGAATTGTTCAGATAAGGTGAATGCTGACTGGCTCAGTTCTTACATTGGAGCCTTGGAAATTCTGTCTTCCGAAGAGCAACAATGAAGCTAGCAAAAGTCCACGAGGGTAAAGTTTCTGGCCAAAAACAATTTTTTTTCCACAACTGCAAGAAAAGTCTTACACTTGACTGCTGCTATGGCAACATTATATCAAACAAAAGCTTAATACCAACCAAATGCCTGAACACCAATGAACCTTACGGACCAAATATGCCTGAAAAGTTGTCTTAAGGGGATGAAAATATCAAGGAAATGGAAGCCTTCAAGAAGCAATGATTTATGCAATATAAATAGGCAATAGCAGAAATAGATAAAAAAAATAAACACACTCAGATATAACCATGTTTTTCAAAATGTATAACACGTTAATTTTTAGGTCTGCCATCTTGATCTTCAGGTCCACTTGCCAGACATAAGGTACAAGAATTGACAACATTCACACTTAGATTAGCTTTTTTCTTCATTGTATAAAAAGTATTTATAGTTTTCTTTTCTTTATTTATTTACAATTATTAATGGCTTAAGGCTTTTAAATAAATAAAAAAGAAAAAAATAGGCTTCTAATACAAACTCAAAGACAAAAATATAAGTTAAATACAAATAATAATTGAACAAGAGAATAATGAACAAAAGTGCAAACACAATGAATACATGAAATGAAATTATAAACAAAAATCTAAAGAAAAATTAAAATATAACATTAAACAACACATTTTACAATATTTAAATGAGTTTGAAAAATATCAATGTCACCAGATAGTATTCTTTGAATTTTGTCTATTGTGTGGTGATTAAAAAAAAAAAAAATTGTCTATTGAGTTGTTATACGTGTGGTTCTGTGATAATGAATAAAGCAAGAATTTAGATTTTTAGTTATAAGTGTGGGGATTGATAGTAATTTTGAAAGTAATTCTGGACAATCTATTAAATTCTGTAATAATTTGTATAAGAAAATAATGACGCATTATCTCTCCTAGAAGCTAGTGTTTCTAAATTGCATAAGGTTTTTTGAGTAAACTAATAAATGAACATGATTTTTAAACCATTTTCACCTTGCCGAATAAAATGAGTTGTTTTTCTATTCTGTTTTGGACTTGAATTAAGTTTATATGTGTTTTATTTTCTGTATTATTCATACTCTGGTTATTTATATTAATATACTACTGATGCATTGGTAAATATTTAAGATATTATTTAGTATTTTGTTATAAATGTTACATTTAGCATATCATTGTATTTATTTAGCTTAATGCATTTGTACTTTTACTTTGGACTTAGTTAATAATTAATCCAAACTCTGGCAGACTTTGCCGAATTAAGTTTATTTTCTTGTTTGAATTGTCTGTTATTTTTATTTTCTTCATGTATCGGTGCAATAAACTTATTATTTCTTGAAGTCCATGCATGTCATTAATAGTTTTAATTGAGCAATAGATTTTTTATATCATCTGCGAGGGGTAAAAAAATTACATCGGAAAAATCAACTGCAATATCATTTACATAAATGACAAAAATAAAGAACCGAGGTATGACCCTTGAGATACACCACTGGTAGCTTCAAATTGTTTAGAGTTTGAATTGTTTATGGAGACTGATAAGTATCTATCAGTTAAATAGCTTTGAATCCATGAAAGAAAGGTTGCCTTATTCCATAAGAGTTTAGAGACAAGATTTGTTACATTAACTTGATTAAAAGCTTTGGCCATGTCTGTGTAGTTTGTGTCAATTTGAGTTTTCGCATCTAAATTATTATATAAAAAATCAGATTAAACTACTAAGTTAGTTTTAATGGAATGGCTCTTTGGTAAATCCATGTTGTTGAGAATGGATGATGTTTTTGAAAATTGGGGAAATATAATCATGAACTAGGCTTTCAAATAGTTTAGGAATAGAAGAAAGTTTAGCTTTCTTTTTGAACCATTTCAATGTTCTCTTTTTTATGCATTTGGTAGGGTGTGTGTGTGGCGTGACTCAATTTATCAGAACATATCAGTTTTAAGAAAGATCTAGACTTTTATTGTCATATCTAAATTGGTGAGGAAGGGAATAATTACTATATTTAATTTGTTATCATTGCAAAGAGAAACCGAACAATAGAAAAAATAAGAGAAAAAAAAAACAATTAATTTGAATCTACAATGAATATTCCTAGTATAAAATGATAGAACTGTTTTCTTTTATTATTTCAAAACGACTATTTTTCTTCATCATGTTGGTAGAAAAATACTATTATTTTTTTTTCGCTTTAATCTTTTATTAACTGTAGGCTACCTTTGATTATACTAAAAAAAAAATCATTTCTAATTCCTTGTAGTTATTTTTTAATTTATGTTATGATTTATTAAAAATTTTGGTGTTGTTTGGTTATGACGTTGTATATTTGGGCTTTTTTTGTTCATACTTGTCTTGACTTGCTTCTAAACTTTTTCACCTAACAGGCCTCATCAAGGAATTTCTCACTTTAAATTGAAAAAAAAAAATCATCTCTGGCTGCCTTTTCCAGCTGTATGTTCCAACTTAAACATATTTTCTAGCATATTTCATCCTTTTACTTTTGATTCAATCAACATTTCTTGTATACTTCCATGAATATGATGACTGGGTTGCCCTGATTTGGTAACTTGCTATCGGCATTTTTTTTAAAAATATGTATGCTTTGTTATATAATGACAATATTCAATGGTTGAATAACAACAAAAAATAATAAAAATAATTATAAGATTAAGAAATTGAGAATGGGTTTTGGCTCTGATAAAATTTAGTACAATGATAAAAAAAAAGAAATTCTTTATCTTTACATAAAAGTTCATGCCTGGTCTTTTATGTACTTTTAAAGTATTAAAAGCAATTGCACAAATTGGTGTACAAAAACGACAAGGAAGTGCTTTTGGCTTGTTTAAAATCAAAATGAAATCCTTTTTAATTATAATTCATATAAATATGCTTCATGTTCATCAAAAATTAGCGATGTAAAACGTGAGAATGACAAAGTATTGCCAGATAGATTTGTACATATATTTTACAATCAAAGTATCCAAGAAAAAGAAATATTAGCTGAATATAATAATCCCAGAATATTAAATTTTAAAAGAAATCACAGTAAAAGTTGATAATACATGGAGACCAATGATCCTGGAGACTGTCAATCCATGCCAAGATAATTTGTTATCCTTCTCCCCTTGATTGATACAAATACTAATTAATTATAATCACATAGCCTATTTATAAATTTTAAATGTTTAGGGTTTGTTTTTCATTAAAAAACAGCTCTTTTAGTAGTTCAATGTGTTGAAATATAATGGTTACTATTTTATTATATATTTATACAATAATTAGTAATTAAGCAATATAAAATCATTACATTAAAGTATAAAATCATGGCAATTTATATTCATTTGTAAGTCAAAATAGTCTATGACCCTTATTAGATCCACTTCCTCATCATCTGTATTCCATGGGAACCATCTTCTCCCCAAAATTGTAAATAAAAAAGGTGACAATATTGAAATTCTGTTTTCCAAAGCAAATGGTCAAAAATGAATAGATAGCCTAATATCAATTATAAAACCCCAAACTATATAACAAATTCACTATCACTTTTTTATGCCAAGATAAAGTATTTTAAGGTTATATCTTCTAAAATTTTATAAGCATAAAGACAGCCCCTTTATTGTGAATTATTGAATTAGTATAACAGAAAATTTTTATGCATGCATTATTTTATCTGTTTTTGTACAAATCATATTTAACAGTTTAAGGTTATAATCTACATAAAAAATAAGTTATACTAAAAGAAAAAATTGTGTTTTTTTAAATTAGTACAGATTAATAATATTGGATATTGATCTGTTAATTAAAATACAAAAATATTACAAAGTGTTTATTTTTGTGAATGATTCAAATCAGTTGAAATAGTCAATTAACGAAGGAAGCTTACGAATTACTCAATGTTATGTATATATAAGATCGAGAAGAAAAAAAATTGTTATCTTTAAATTAATTAATAGGGGGTTGAGTGGAAGCGGCAAACTGGTTTTAACCAGAACGTAAGATAGAGGAGATCACGACCCCCAATATCATTTCCGCGGAATTATCTTTTGGAATTAGACTGAGCTCAATCTTTAACTATTGTTTACGTTGGGCAAACGTTATTTGATTTAATTTGATCAAAACTCCATAACCGAGGGTTTATAGAGATGACCTAGAAGTCTAACTGATCGATTTAGAATTTTTATAAAAATATTATTATTATTTAATTTCCAATATTATTTTTTCATATTTTGCTTAATTGCTAATGAGAATGATACATTTTCATATTTTACAGTATATAATTCCCAATAGTAGAATATATTTTTTTATAAACTAATTTTTCAAGGTTCTTTCAGCGTTAGAACAAGATCGTGGCTCCCCTATGGGAATTATATTTGAAATAAAGGCAAAATAATTACTAAAAATTACTATTATCATTAAAATCAGTTCTCTCTCTCTCTCTCTCTCTCTCTCTCTCTCTCTCTCTCTCTCTCTGAATGTGTGTGTGTAAAAATTTATCTACTCTATCCTTATTTATCTAAATGACAAAACACCACCTCGAGCTGGGATGGTACAGTCTAGAGTCATTTGGGACTACATTAGAGCCCTGTCAGACATTGGGGGAAAATAATAAAATTACCTTGTCTGGGTGGCACACCGGGCAGAAGGGCAATGAAAAGGCCGATAATTTGGCCCAGGAAAGTTCAATGAGGACACCTATTGGCCCTGGACCCTTTTGTGGACCTGTTGGCCAAACTGCCAAAAAATTAGACATGGATTAAAAATAAGTCCTTCGCTCAATGGGAATGTACCCTTGGACAGAGGCATGCAAAAAAGCTTATCAAAGGTCCATCGCAGAAACTAATGGCAGAACACTAAATCTGGGACATACTAGGACTAGAATAATACCAACTTTTATTATTTTTTAATAAGGTATTTTTAATTATAATTGTATTTAATTAATTATACACAATTTTTTTAATGAAAAATTGTTTGTAATTAATTGTGTACTAGAATAATTGCTGGGCTGCTAATTGGACACTGCAGACTCCAGGGTCATATATATAGACTCAGAGTGGTAGAAACTAGCCTGTACGAATATTGCTAAGATGAAGAAGAAACAGCAGAACATGTGCCCTGTTGGTGCGAAGGCCTATGTAGGCTGAGATTCCTAAACCTGGGAAAGAAATAGCCAGGGCCTGAAAGATACACATGGGAGCCCTTGAAAAAGCTTTGGGGTCTGGTAAAAAGCCTCAAGCTTAATGATGAGCTCTAGATTGGAAAAAAAACTGGAGACGCACAATAGAACAATACTGGTCAGTGTACAGGTTGTAAAGAGGCCAGCTCCTTTATAATCTAATCTAATGTAACCACTTCCAGCTGGACCAACTATATGCACCAAGTTTCTCTTAAGCTGAAATGTCTTATTTTTTTAAAACTAGTCCGCACATAGTATTCAAGAGTGAGGAATTGAATGAACTGGGCATCATCAGACACCTCACAAATCTAGGTTGTGTTTAACCTAAAGAGAAATTAGTTTTTAATGGGAAGGAAGAAACTAAGAACTTTTTCTAAATGTTATTTCAGAGAAAAATGTTCAATTTTATTAATGTTTACCATTATAGGTAATTTGTTATTTCTTTCTTGTCTGTCTGACAAAATGCAAGTTTTTTCTTGGGAAAAAAACGACTGTATTCGAACCTGGGACTTTTACCTTACAGTGATGAGCGCTGTATCAACACCTAAACTATAAATGCAAGTATTACAGGTACATATGAAAATAGTGAAATTTCTGACCTGTGACCTGTAATTTGGTCGTTACTGATCATCTTGGCCAATGTTTGCTGTGTTGGTTCAGTTTTTTGTTTCAGTTTTTCTTCAATTTCATTAATGAATCTGTATGATAGGATTAAACAGAAGTCACACAGCACTGAAGATGGCGAAATGCGAGGCGGATAGGAGGATAGGCAGACCAAGATAATCGATAACAGTCAAATTATATATGAAAACTATTAATGATGAAAGAAAAGTAATTTAAAGTATGAATTTTAATTTATATTTATACTGGATTATTGTAATTGCTTAAAAAAAATCCTTCTTATCTGGCCACAATAAAAATTAGAAAATAACTCCTTATTATTAAAGGACAAAATAACCCAATTTCTTTTTCTGAGGAATAATTAATGTTTTTATGAAAGTGTAAATATTTGATTGTTTTTACATTTGTTTTATAAATTTTATAAATTACGAGTTTTATTGGCATTACTGGGTAATTTATTTTCTAAAGGAAGAATTGTCATTAGATGTGATTAGTTTTTTTAAGCTTTATAATTAGAGATCATGTCTGATTCTGTATAGTCTCACTGGTTTTAGTTTACAAGCTTAATCTCTGATTGGAACAATATTATTGGAAATACTTAAAAAAGTAAAGTACAGAGCAAAATTAGTATAGAAAAAAGCACAAATTGTTTTGGATGTTTATCAACCTGCAATTTGGACAATGGGATCTTCAGAGGTCATATGGAAAACGAATTGCTTGGTTTTTCCTAATTTTAATTGAGAATCTGTGATTCTGTGCATAGCACCTGGAAATACCAAAAATAAATGGCTAACTGATAATTGCAGGAATTGAGCAAACACCAGCTAGATTTTATTCAAGCCAATAACTATGGTTGTAAATATTATAAATGCACCTTTTAATTCACTTCTTTATATATTAATGGGTCAAGCACTATGAGTAATAAACCACTGAAAGCTCAGCACAGCCTGAAAAATTGTTTTGCTCTGAACACGATGCTATCACACAAACTTAACCAAAAATTGTATTTAATAGAGGAAATAGTAAAAAAAATTGAGTATATTTGTGTACTTTTTTACTACAGTACATAATGATTAACCAGAACGAGCCGTGACGACAAACTGACGCCTATGACTATAAGGTCGTTCGCTTGTAACCTGACGTCCCTTCTAATGTCAACTCGTACTACAGCACGTGCTGTAGATGTAGAGTGTAAGTAAATTGTAGAAGTGCTTCAAAATGGTCAAGAAGCACAACAACCAGCTGCCGGAGAATTTGCCTCAGCTGCAAAATCTCATCAAAAGAGATCCGGCCTCTTATAAGGATGAAGTGAGTTTCCTTTCAAACTGAGAAAAATAAATTAGTGCTTTGAACACCCAACATTTAAGAATTTATATGTACAATTAAGCTACTTAATTTCAATTTTGTTGCTGGAATGTTATAAAATAAAGATACAACTATTTTTTTTAAGTTGAATTTCTCCATGAATAATAAAACATGCTACAAGTGAAATATATAAACACAAATTTTAGCCTTTAAAGCTTAATAGCCTGTATAATAAACAAAACCCTGATTAATGTTTTGCATATACATTCATAGAAATGGTGAATTTACAAAAATTACCACTTTTTTCATGACAATTATTTACCTAATGCTTCAAATGGCCAGGGTGAGTCTTCTCAAATACACCCAAAGTTCAAAAAAAATATTTAAAAAATAATAAAATAAAAAGTTATAATAATAATAAATAAAATAAAATGTATAGAGTAAATGCTGGTGATCACCTAGAAGACACTAAACAGCTCAAAAATGAAAATTGCCAATATGAATATGAAAAAGGAATATTGCTAAATTAGTAGTATTTACTCTCCCTAGCATTTTAATTGTACACATTAAAATTTATTAGAAATTATTATGTTTTTACTGAAGGAAAATTTAATTAAGGGGCTTTGAAAACAAAATGAAAGATTTTTATGCCCTTAATTTTGTTTATTGGCCAAAACAATTTTTTTAAACAATTAATACCATGTATAATGTCTAGTTTAAACTTAACTATTAACTGTTAATAAAGTTGTCATTAATTTCATAAGGAATTTCTCTCTATAGATGTTGCAAAGTTGCACTCAGTTGTTGCAGGTCAACTGGCTGCATATGGTGATTGAAAAGCCTTCTCTGCAACATATCTCACATGTGCTCAATGGTATTGAGGTCTGGAGGCAATGGAGGAAGGAGCAGATATGAAATTCCCAGGTTTTCTAAAGAGTGATGAGCAACTGTGCCTCTTTAGGTCCGGCATTGTCATCCAGAAATCGGAGATCCCTGGTTTGAGGGATGAATTCCTCGATAATTTCTTGGATATAACAGACCGCGGTGAGGGTGCCTTTAACAATATGTAGTTCAGTTCGTCCTCCAGTGTAAATTCCAGCCCAGACCATTACACCGCATCCTCCAAACTGGGGCATTGTATGTGCTCTCAGTTCTCAGTAGGCTCTTTAGCACCCGCTATCACTGTACAGACAGAAATGCGTCTCATCAGTAATCATAACAGCATTCCAGTTGGTGTTCTAGGTGCTTGTTGCACCACATTTTTCTGAGTTGTTGGTAGCAGGCTCTTACTGCAGGTCATCTCAAATAGGCATACGATGTGATGTCAACTTCCCACAAATGATTCGTAATCGTTGATAAAGGCCTTGCCAAAACATGTACTTTATTTAGGATCTGTTGGGCACTATGGAAATGGTTCCGACTTGCAACAATGACAATATTTCTGTCCTACCTTAGCATCATAATGCGCTGAGGTACATTACCAGACCTCCTATTGGCACTTCAAGTTTCTTCGAAAAGGGCTAAAGCTCGGGAAAAGACGTGAGAAACGCCAACTGCCTTTGCGATTTCCACTCGCAGGTGCCTTAGATGACTCATTTTCAGAATTCTCAGATTAATATTGCAATATTGCGAACTTCTGGTTCAAGATGATGTCTTTAGGTGGTTAAAGAGAATACAGTAATAGGATTAAAATAGAGAAAAGACTAGAAAAGGTGTTAGTTTAAAAAATGAATAATCAACATTTTTACTATTCTTAATTAAATCTGTTATTAACAATTAGGATTAAAATTTGTTCACCCTTTCTAGTGCCAACTTGTCGAGTGAGTTTGTTTTCTTGTTGTTTTTGTTTTAGTCGATGAAACAATAAATTTGAGTAAAAAATTAATTATTAACTTTTTTCTTAAAAGTATGGTTTTAAGTTGAGATCTTGCCAGACAGGTCCTTAGGCCAACTACGGACATAGCGTCCGTAACACAGCTAAAGTCCTGGGTGTGTTGCACTTTACCATCCATGATGGTGTACAGCGATTTAGAGAATGTAGTGATCAGCTAGAGATGATCGTTTTATCTTACTGACTACACTACTATCATTTAACGACTTTTTGGGTCAACTCCAAAAGTTGTGTATGTAAGGGTGAGCTCTAGTATAGTCGTCAGAAGACTTCATGAGAATAGGCTAGAAGTCTAGAATAATCAAGACGTACCTCATCAGGTTCTCTACACGCATCGAGTAGAAAAGTGGCTATTCACAAATCAGCATCTCGCTTGGATAGTCCAACAGTGGGGGGCTATTCTCTTCACAGATGAGTCCGATTCGGTTTGTGGCAATCCGATGTCCAAGAATGCTTTGCTTCATGTACCACGTGTGGGTCACAGCCTTGGCAATGGTTTTGGGTGGATCTATCTTCCATGCCCATACCGAACTGATTATCATACAGAACAGATCTTTGACTGCAGTAAGATACATTGAGGAAGTTATTCTAGAAGCTGTAGTCGCATTCACTCTATTTATTGGAGACAACTTTGCGTTAATGCATGATAATGCCCGACCTCTTGTAGTTCAAGTTACCCATTGGATGAGGGATTACCACAATGAATTGGTGAACACGTCATACTCTTGACAAACCATAGTACATGATAAAGAGACAGATTGTTCACCACCCCCAACAAGCATTAAATAGCTTCAAACTGTTCATCTTGAAAAATGGGATGAGATGTGATAAACTATAAGCTTGAAATTGTTGAAAACAACAAGCTGTGAGTCGAGAACTATCTTGTTGAAAAAGTTTAAACAATACACTCACTCCAACATTTATCATTTCTAGTAGTCTCTTCTGTTGAGAAAAAATTTGCGATAATTTCTCAAATTGAATCGGGAGTTTGTGCAAGCAGTCTCGCAAGTGAAATGGAGAATCTCGTTCCAAAATATCGGAACTTGTGAAAAATAAAGAGAAAAAATCAAATAATTTAATAAGTGCCATAACGGTAAAAATACGGGGGGAAAATAACAGATTACATACTACAGTTATACTGCAGTCAAAAACATAAATACATATATATTTAAAACAAAATTTTTTAAAAATAAATTACTTTAGCAGGTTAATATGTATTTTGTACTTACTCATAAAACTGGATAAATTATATAATTACTTATAATGGAAACTTCTCTGCTATAAATGTACATGCCTATCAATTGGATGAAATATTCAGATATAACAAACTTATATTACCACTTATAATGTACAAAATTGTATGGCTCCCTGAAGTTCGTTATAAACGATTTATACTGTACTTACAAACTTTCAATAACTCCTTACATTAAATTGTTTTATTTTTTTATTGTTTACAGTTCCTCCAACAAGAGAAGCATTACAAAGCCTTGATATCCCTTTTCAAAGTGAATCCTAATGAGAGCAACAAGAGCCTCATGGAGTTGGTCATGTTCATGGCCCAAGTTGCTCACTGCTACCCGGAAAAGCTCATTAACTTTGCTCAAGAAATTATGGACATACTCAGCCAGCATAACACTGTCCTGGATCCTGATATGAGAATGGTAACAACAAAAAGTCATCACGAATATGTTATAATGATTGTGAGATTTTGTTCTTTTTTGTAGGCGTTTTGTAGGGCTTTGATTCTGCTAAGGAATAAAAATCTTCTAGCCCCGACAGATCTGTTAACATTGTTCTTTCAGCTTCTACGCTCTCACGATAAAGTGCTCAGACAATTCCTTGAAAGCCACATCATCAACGACATCAAAAATATAAATTCCAAGAGTAAAAACATGAAATTGAATACGGTAAGTGGGTCTTTCCCTATGATCTTACAAATTACTGATGTTAAATTTTTTCCAGACCTTGCAGAATTTCATGTACAACATGCTCAATGATGGAAACTCAAAGGCCGTGAAAATGTCTTTGGTGTGTTTGGAAAGTCCCAAATATCAATACTAAATCTTGTTTTCATTGTTGATTACTTTTTTAGAACATAATGACCGAACTTTACAAGAAAAATGTTTGGAACGATGCCAAGACTGTTAATGTGATCGCCACTGCTTGCTCGTCAAAAATCATCAAGGTCATGGTAGCCGCATTGAAATTTTTTTTGAGCTCTGACGAACCAGCAAAAGATTCTGATGATAGTGATTCTGACAATGTAATAATTAAGTACTGTTATATAAAATTATTTACGATCTAATAAAAAAAAAATTTTCAGGATGCACCAACCGCAAAAGATGTTATAATGGCAAATAAATTCAATAAAAAAACACGAAAAAGGGAAAAACAGCTTAAAAAAGCCAAACAACTTGTTTCCGTATGTTTGGTTCTGTTCAATATTCAATTTATTATTTAAATTTTCACTCATTTTCGTTTCTATTTATCAGAAATCCCAGAAGAAAAAGAAAAAAGCACCATCTTTTAATGTCTCGGCACTCAACTTGCTTCACGATCCTCAAGGTATTAACATTTTATTTCTCTTCTTAACTTTTAACTTGAAAGAGGTAAACTCTTTACAGGATTTGCCGAGAAGCTTTTCAAGCAGGTGGAAAATTCAAGGGAAAGGTTTGAAGTCAAAGTCTTGACGCTTGATGTCATATCAAGGCTGATCGGCCTACACAAGTTAATACTGTTGAATTTCTACCCATTTATTCAACGGTTTCTTCAACCACATCAAAAAGGTAAGGTTTGGAAGCAGTTTGGAAAGTTAAAGTTAGCCATGTTCTGCCTTAAATTAATTATTTTGGTATAATAATTTGATCATTTGAAGTTCTCATAAAAAATGTAAATTTTCACACACTTTCTCTTTCTCTTTCTCTTTGTCTCTATTTTCAGCTTATTCTCTTATATCTACTTGCTTATTTTTTTATATGTTCCTAATTTTCTTTCTTCAATTTCCCTCTTTCTTTTATTTATCTCTCGCTCTTTCTCACTCTTCTTTTCTTCACCTCCCTCTCTTTTACTCTTTTAAGCATAATTAAAGCATCAGTTTGTAATAATTTTTTTAAATTTACATAAATTTTGTAGATGTAACAAAGCTCCTACTTTTCACCGGTCAGGCTTCTCACGATCAAGTGCCACCTGATGTATGTAATCTAAATTATAATAATATTAATTATTAATTTATAAGAATTGTTTTCTAGGTACTTGAGCCTGTATTGAAGACGCTTGTGAATAATTTTGTAACAGAGAGGAATAGTTCTGATGCAATGGCTATTGGGTACTTTAAAATTTTTTTATTGTATATAATATTTTAATGAACTGTAAATCTTAGGATCAACGCTGTGAGGGAACTTTGTGCTCGGTGTCCTCTTGCGATGAATGAAGACCTTTTACGAGACCTGGTGCAGTACAAGCACTACAAGGAACGCAGCGTCTCAATGGCTGCTAAGGCGTTGATTCACCTCTACCGTACCTCTTTGCCTGAGATGCTGCATAAGAAAGACAGGGTAGGGTGGTATCTAAAAGTCACCCATTTAAAATAATCTGATTTTGAAATACATTTTCAGGGCCGTCCGACTGAGGCGGTTATTGACTTGAAAGTCAGAAAATTTGGTGAGATTGACTCAAAAGATTATATCCCGGGTGCTGAAGTCTTACTGAAAGAGCCAGAGGTGAAATGATAATAAAACCCTTCCTTTCATAAAATAAGTTTTTTTTTTTTAATTTTACAGGAAGAAAAAGAGATCCATATTAGCGATGATGACAGTGATGAAGATGATGATGGTGAATGGGTTGATGTAGATCATTCAGATAAAGAGGCTGATGGAGATTCTGAAGAAATGGAAGAAGAGGAAGAAGAAGATGAAGAGGAAGATGATGATGAAGTAGAAGATGATGGCAAAAAAACTGGTAAAAAGGTATGTTTTCTATAAAAAAAATCAAATTCAACTTTCTCCATAATTATATTAAAATTATTTTTTTTTAATGTAAGGAAGTAAAAATAAGAAAGAAGAAAACAGATATACTTGCTGAAAAGGCTAAACTTGCTGGGGAAATCAGTTTGGGGAAATTTCTAACTGATGAGGACTTCAAGAGAATTGAAGCTGCACAACTGAGCAAGCAGATGAACACTCTTAACCGCCGCGGTGTAAAGCGTCCTGCCGAAGAAGAACCAGAAGAAAGGTATTTTTGTATATTGGTCAAACAAAGAAGCACAGCTAGCTCCGTTCGTTTTCTTCTTTCAGGGAGAAATTACTCACACTCGGAGACATTGAAAACATCTACAAAAAGAGGAAAAATTCTAAAGAAGATCGTATCAACTCAATACGTGTATGCCAACGCTTACATGACGTTGCTATCATTTATTACCCTTTTTAATGTTTGTATTCCCTTTTGTAGAAAGGACAAGAAGGCAGGGAGAAATTTGGTTATAAAGACGGTCGGCAGAATCCATTCGCGAGTACTACCAATAACGAAAAAAGAAAGAAAAAGAATTTCATGATGATCAGACACAAGGCAAGGAGCAAAATAAAACGTTCTTTCAAAGACAAACAGGTAATTAAAGAAAAATAAAATATTTTATCTGAATGTTTACTATTTTTTGTTTTTTTCATATAGATTGCCTTGAGGAATTACCTCATAAAGCAGAAGAAAATGAGGTAGAATGTAAACAACTTGTATTTTATTTTATTTTTTATATTATTAATATTGTAAATAAAGTATAAATTTGTTTAAAAAACACTTGTGGATAATTGATTATATATAGATATTGTTCGATACATCATAACGCACTTAGTTTTAAAAAGTTGATTCAATGACAACGAAAGAATTATTTTAACATGTAGAAACCCTCAATTAAATGTATTCATGCATTTAATTTTAATCATTGTTTAAATATGACAGAAGGATTTGAAGACTAATCTAGAAGACAGATTCAGATCACACGCCCTAAAATTTAAGAGAAAGTGAAAAATCAATGGTAAAAAGTGGTGATTTGATGAATGGAGAGCGTTTTTTAGGCTTAAAACATCAAAGGATTTGTTTTATGACGATGAAATCAATTTAAAAAAATGAAACATATTAATATTGATTACATTTCATTTTGTGTCAAATAATGCACTAATACATAATTGTACATCGTAATAAATAATTGTTATTGCATGAGCAGTTTCAAAAAGACAACACTGCAACTTTAATGATTTAATAACATAATAAATAGTTAATAAACATAAAACGATGCTTATTCGAAACAAATAATAGTGAATTAAATAAATCATTGGATAGAGAAAATTATTCATCATAACGATTGTGGATTTTCAAATTCAGTGTTCGCTGTTTGACGTTCTTCTAATGTACGACTTGTCCCGTTCTTTTTTAAAGACAACTCATTGTAATAACTCTTCACTAAAATCAGACACAAAAAATCCAAATCTTAAATATATGTATTTAAAAAAAAATTAATCCCAAAATCGAATGCATTCATTTTTTATTCTATCGTACAAACCTAGAATGGTTAACAGTAAGGATATGTACTGAGTATTATGTTTGATTAATGTGTCCATGACTATCATTACAAAAAAGCCCAAAAGGAAGTATATAAGAGACACTCCGCTAAACACAAATAATAGGTGTTTCTGAAATAAAAAAAATTATTCATAGTTATAATCATAGTTAAATAAGACAATGGTAAAACTTGAAAATTGTATGACGAACTACAATTAAAAACAAATATAAAATAAATACAAACCTTGTATAGTCCATATATGAAATATATTGAAAATAAGATTGTAAATGTTGGCATTACATCGTATGCATAAAACATAGCTATGAGAAGTTATGAAATTTGTATAAACACAAATTAGTTATACTTAAAAAAGACAACGACAACCAATTTTCTCTCCAATTTGTAAGAGAATATGAACTGCAGATGCGAGCTCTTCTATAAAAAGCATACATAGCAAAATTGGTTAAGTCAATATCTGATGGATAGTAATTAAAATAATGGACATTGGCAGCTAATGATGGTTTTTTTCTCTCCCTAATTTATTTGGGCACTTAATAAGCTGATAAGAATTAAAATGATTCAAGTGAGATAACTTTTGGTGTTAGCACGTTTTTTGCACATCTGTGTCAGACTGAATAAAAATTAGAAGGAAATAGTAAAGAAAAAAGGTTTAGTATTTTAGGGAAAAATGAGTATGAGATTAATTTAACTGAATTACTAGGAAAATTAATTAATGGAAGATTGATAATTCTAGCAGTTCTAAAAAAAACTATTACATTGATTACAAAACAATAAATAACAAGATAATAAATTTTTCATGCTTTGCATATGCTAACAATTTTAGGTTACTTGTATATTGATCATTAATGATAGTATTAACATAATTTCATATTACATGTACACTTTATTCTTTATCACAATTTACACAAAAAAACATTAAAGATTGTATTTTCAATTAAAAGTAATAAATTCTACATGGAAAACATCGACTGATTGCACAAAACTTTGACTAGGCGATATCAATTATTGAAGAAGAGGTGCATTCGACTTAACATTTGTACGTTCACACAGTACTAAGTTGGTGTGTGTATTTTTCTTTTTCAAAGTCAACTCATTGTTGTTGCGCATTGGGTACAAACAGTACAGCTAGGACAAATCGCAATAATTCAAAATTAGCTCAAAGATGTATAAATTAAAGATTAATTTTCAATCANTACGAACCTTGTAAAGTCCATATATGAAAAATATTGAAAATGTGACCATAAGAGTTGGCATTACATCGTATGCAAAAAGCACAGCTATGAGAAGTTATGAAATTTTATAAACACAAATTAGTTATACTTAAAAAAGACAACGACAACCAACTGAATGCATACAAACGTATTTTCTCTCCAAGCTGTAAGTGAACATGAACTCTGCAGATGCGAGTTCTTCTATAAAAAGCATACCGCCCCAAGCCTGGTTGAAAAAACAGAGCAGACAACTTTACGATGGGTATTTCCGTACTTCATATGCACTTACCAGGTATAACAAACTGATGAAAAAACACCCTGTCCTCAACTTCATGCAAAAAAAGAATGATTTTAGCCGAAACAGTGGACAATTTGTGATGAGTCCTATGCAATTCATGATCGCTGTTGTGGGCCTTTGGAATATTGATTATCGAACACAATTCCAGATGTGTTTGGAAAAAAATTAAAATTGATTATTAGACGAGATAACAACTAAGCAATTATCTTTTTCATACTGCTTCACTGTGTGCCTATCATAAAAAAGTTCAAATAAAAATCGCTAGCATTCCATGTGATCACTTTTGTGTTCAAGATAAATTAATATTAATATCTGTAATCACATTAATTAATTAACTTATACCTTGAGATATATGTAAAGTAAAGAAGAAATTAACGTATTTCTCTATTTACGTCTAATCTATTATAGGTTTTGTAAAGCCATGTTTTGTAATAATTTTTATTAAGATATTTTTAAAGTCCACTGATAGAAGCAAGACTGTTTTCAGTTTTTCTTAAGCAAAAACGCAGTTAAGGGTATAGTCATTAAAATAATGGACATTGGCAGTTAATGATTCACTTTTTTCTCTCCCTGATTTATTCGAGAACACAGTAAGCTGATAAGAATTAAAATGATTCAAGTGACATTACTTTTGGTGTTAGCATGTTTTTTGCTTATTAGTAATGTCTTAATTTTTTTTGTCTATGTTTGTACAATTTACACTTTGAGCTGTAAAGTCCATTATTGATATCCAACACATCTAAGTGTCAGGCTGACTAAAAATTAGAAGGAAATAGTAAAGAAAAAGGATTTGTTTAGTGTTCTTAGGGAAAAATGAGTATAAGATTAATTTTACTGAATTACTAGAAAAATTAATTAATGGAAGATTGATAATTCTAGCAGTTCTAAAAAAAAACTATTACATTGATTACAAAACAATAAATACCAGATAATAAATTTTTCATGCTTCTTTGTATATGCTAACAATTTTAGGTTACTTGTATATTGATCATTGTACAAACATAATTTCACATTACATATACGTTTTATTCNCGATTGTGGGTTTTCAAATTCAGTGTTTGCTGTTTGACGTTCTTCTAATGTATGACTTGTCCTGTTCTTTTTTAGAGACAACTCATTGTAATAACTTTTCACTACAATCAGATTCAAAATAGCCAAACCTGAAATATATGTATTAAAAAAATAATAATCCCAAAAATGAATGCATTAATTTTTTATTCTATTGTACAAACCTAATAAGATTAACAGTAAGGACATGTACTGAGTATCAAAATCATAATGTTCGATTACTACCTCCACAATTATCAATAAGTATAAGCTAAAAAGGAAGTATATAAGAGAAACTCCGCTATACACGAATAATAGGTGTTCCTGAAATAAAACATTTATTCATAGTCATAATCATAGTTAAATAAGAAAATAATATTCTTGAAAAATATATTATGTACTACAATTAAAAACATAAGTACATATAAAATAAGTACGAACCTTGTAAAGTCCATACATGAAAAAAATTGCAAATGTGACTGCAAGAGTTGGCATTACATCGTATGCAAAAAACACAGCTATGAGAAATTATGAAATTTCATAAACACAAATTAGTTATACTTAAAAAAGACAACGACAACCAACTTAATGCATACAAACGTATTTGTTCTCCAAGCTGTAAGAGAACATGAACTCTGCAGATGAGAGTTCTTCTATAAAAAGCATACCGCCCAAAGCCTGGTGGAAAAAACAAACAGAGGGGATCACTTGGCGATAGGTATGTCCGTACTTCATATGCACTTACCAGGTATAACACACTGATGAAAAAACACCCTGTTCTCAACTTCATACAAAAAAAGAAAGATTTTAGCTGAAACAGTGGACAATTTGTGATGAATCCTATGCAATTCATGATCGCTGTTGTGGGCCTTTGGAATACTGATTATCGAAACTTGTTCCAGATGTGTTTTGAAAAAAATTGAAATTGATTATTAGACGAGATAACGACTAAGCAATTATCTTTTTCATACTGCTTCACTGTGTGCCTATCATAAAAAAGTTCAAATAAAAATCGCTAGCATTCCATGTGATCACTTTTGTGTTCAAGATAAATTAATATCTCTAATCACATTAATTAATTAACTTATACCTTGAGATATATGTAAAGTAAAGAAGAAATTAACGTATTTCTCTATTTACTTCTAGTCTACTATAGGTTGTTTTGTAAAGCCATTTTGTAATAATTTTTATTAAAATATTTTTAATGTGCGTTTAATAAAACGCAGTGAAGTGGATAGTCATTAAAATACTGGACATTGGCAGTTAATGATTCACTTTTTTTCTCTCCCTAATTTATTCGGGAACACAGTAAGCTGATAAGAATTAAAATGATTCAAGTGAGATTACTTTTGGTGTTAGCATGTTTTTTGCTTATTAGTAATGTCTTAATTTTTTTTTGTCTATTTTTGTACAATTCACTTTCATCTGTAAAGTCCATTATTGATATCTAACACATCTAAGTGTCAGGCTGACTAAAAATTAGAAGGAAATAGTAAAGAAAAAGGATTTGTTTAGTATTCTTAGGGAAAAATGAGTATAAGATTAATTTAACTGAATTACTAGGAAAATTAATTAATGGAAGATTGATAATTCTAGCAGTTCTAAAAAAAAACTATTACATTGATTACAAAACAATAAATACCAGATAATAAATTTTTCATGCTTTGCATATGCTAACAATTTTAGGTTACTTGTATATTGATCATTAATGATAGTATTAACATAATTTCATATTACATGTACACTTTATTCTTTATCACAATTTACACAAAAAAACATTAAAGATTGTATTTTCAATTAAAAGTAATAAATTCTACATGGAAAACATCGACTGATTGCACAAAACTTTGACTAGGCGATATCAATTATTGAAGAAGAGGTGCATTCGACTTAACATTTGTACGTTTTCAAAAGGTCGAATTTGTACGTTCACACAGTACTAAGTTGGTGTGTGTATTTTTTTTTCAAAGTCAACTGTTGTTGCGCATTGGGTACAAACAGTACAGCTAGGACAAATCGCAATAATTCAAAATTAGCTCAAAGATGTATAAATTAAAGATTAATTTTCAATCCCTTACCCATCCCACTTATTTATTTATTGTATACAGCATTAGAACTGCGGTCCCATTACGGTTACATGGCATGGCTAATGCTAATATCATTCATATTATTTTTTTAATTATTTATTTAGGCTCCATCTGAACTTACCCATTCTTTCATAGAAAAACAGGTAACTAAAGAAAAGGAAAATATTTTATCTGAATGTTTATTATTTTTTCTTTTTTTTTGTATAAATTGCTTTGTGGAATTACCTCATAAAGAAGAAGAAAATGTGGTAGAATATAAACAACTTGTATTTTATTTTAATTTTATAAATATTGTAAAGTATACAGTTATTTAAAAAACATTTGCACATTATTGATTATATATAATTTTTCCATTTTTTTCATGATTTTCCTTGTTTTTCCCTGTTAATAGAAACATTGTCTTTTGGTACCGCAGGTTCACACCTTAAAATTGACCATATGAAAAAAAGAATTTTAACATTTTTAAATTTTTTTATCCTTTATCAAGCCTAAACATAAATAATTGATTAAATAAAAGAAAAGAGCTCTAATGTAGTAAATCTTGGACCAGAAAATAACATGAAATTTGATGGAAATTTTAAACAATGAAACTAATATTAATGTTGATTACATTTTATTTTTTATTAAATAATGCACTAATACATGATTGTACATCTCAATAAATAAATATTATTAAATGGGCAGTTTCAAAATGAAAACAGTAGTGCAACTTTAATGATTTACTGACATAATAANTCAATTATTGAAGAAGAGGTGCATTTGACTTAACATTTGTACGTTTTCAAACTTGGTCGAATTTGTACATTCACACTTTACTAAGTTGGTGTGAGTATTTTTTTTTCAAAGTCAACTCGTTGTTGTGCATTGGGTACAAACAGTACAACTAGGACAAATCGCAATAATTCAAAATTAGCTCAAAGATGTATAAATTAAAGATTAATTTTCAATCACTTACCCATCCCACTTATTTATTTATTGTATACAGCATTAGAACTGTGGTCCCATTACGGTTACATGGCATGGCTAATGCTAATTTTATTCATATTGTTTTTTTAATATTTTTAATTATTTATTTAGGCTCCATCTGAACTTACCCATTCTTTCATAGAAAAACAGGTAACTATTAGTATTTTATCTGAATGTTTACTTTTTTTCATATAAATTGCCTTGAGGAATTACCTCATAAAGCAGAAGAAAATGAGGTAGAAATTAACAAATTGTATTTTATTTTATTTTTTATATTATATATATTGTAAATAAAGTATAAATTTGTTTAAAAAAACACTTGTAGATTATTGATTATATATATTGCTCAATACATCATATAGCACTTAGTTTAAAAAAGTTGATTCAACAACAATTGAAAGAATTATTTTAACATGTAGAAACCCTCCATTAAATATATTCATGCATTTAATTTTAATCATTGTTTAATTATTGCAGAAGGATTTGAAGACTAATCTAGAAGACAGATTCAGATCACACGCTCTAAAATTTAAGTGAAAGAGAAAAATCATTGGTAAAAAGTCGTGATTTGATGAATGGGGAGCGTTTTTTAGGTTTAAAACATTGAAGGATTTTTTTGATGACGATGAAATCAAAATGGAAACAGAATGGAAATACTTCTGGATAGTAAAATTTAAACGAGCAGGTGTTTATGCAACTTGGATTACTAGTGAAAAGTTCATCCTCCGACTGGTAGCCACAATCTTTGATTACTTTAGACCCATCCTCAACCACTTCCACGTCCTTTCCAACAGTTCTGATTTGTCTGTATAGTTAAGATGTGGGAAAAAAACCATCTCTCGAGCTCAACTTGGCTTTGTATTAACCTCACCCAGTGAACACCCCTCTTTCTCCCCCTTAAATTTTCCTTCACAATTTTTCCATGATTTTTCTTGTTTTTCCCTGTTAACACATCTTTTGGTACCGCAGGTTGTACTTCGGTGTTGCACCTTGCGAGACATTGTAACCAACTGTAAGACCGAAAGTGAATGGTTCACACTTTAATATAGACCATACCAAAATGAGAGTTTTTAACTTTTTAAACATTTTGTTTCCTTCTTTATCAAGCCCAAAAATAAATAATTCATTTTAAAAAAAGAAAAGAGCTCTAATGTAGTAAGTCCTGGACCAGAAAATGACATGAAATTTGATGGAAATTTAAAACAATGAAACTAATATTAATATTGATTACATTTTATTTTTTATCAAAAAATGCACTAATACATGATTGTACATCTCAATAAATAATTATTATTACATGGGCAGTTTCAAAATGAAAACATAACACTGCAACTTTAATGATTTAATAACATAATAAATAGTTAATAAACATTAAATACAAAACAATGTTAATCAAAACAAATAATAGTGAATTAAAGAAATCATTTGATAGAGAAAATTATTCAACTTAACGATTGTGGGTTTTCAAATTCAGTGTTTGCTGTTTGACGTTCTTCTAATGTACGACTCGTCCGGTTCTTTTTTAAAGACAACTCATTGTAGTAACTCTTCACTACAATCAGACTCAAAAAAGCCAAACCTGAAATATATGTATTAAAAAAATAATAATCTCAAAAACAAATGTATTAATTTTTTTAATTCTATTGTACAAACCTAATAAGGTTAACAGTAAGGACAGATACTCAGTATCAGAAATGTAATGTCTGATTGATGCATCCACCATTATCATTACAAATAAGCTAAAAAGCAAGCTTATAAGAGAAACTCCGCTAAACACAAATAATAGGTGTTCCTGAAATAAAACAATTTATTCATAGTCATAATCATAGTTAAATAAGAAAATAATATTCTTGAAAAATGTATTAAGAAGTACAATTAAAAATGTAAGTAAATATAAAATAAATACGAACCTTGTAAAGTCCATATATGAAAAATATTGAAAATATGACCATAAGAGTTGGCATTACATCGTATGTAAAAAACACAGCTAGGAGAAGTTATGAAATTTTATAAACACAAATTAGTTATACTTGAAAAAGACAATGACAACCAATTTAATGCATACAAACGTATTTGTTCTCCAATCTGTAAGAGAACATGAACTCTGCAGATGAGAGTTCTTCTCTAAAAAGAATACCGCCCCAAGCCTGATGGAAAAAAAACAGAGTGGATCACTTTACGATAGGTATGTCCATACTTCATATGCACTTACCAGGTATAGCAAACTGATGAAATAACACCCTGTTCTTAATTTCATGCAAAAAAAGAATGACTTTAGCTGAAACAGTGGACAATTCGTGACAAATCCTTTGTAATTCATGATTGCTGTTGTGGGCCTTTGGAATACTGATAATCGAACACAATTCCAGATGTATTTGGAAAAAAATTAAAATTGATTATTAGACGAGATAAAGACTAAGCTATTATCTTGTTCATACTGCTTCACTGTGAGTCTATCATAAAAAAGTTCAAATAAAAATCACTAGCATTCCATGTGATCACTTTTGTGTTCAAGATAAATTAATATTAATATCTCTAATCACATTAATTAATTTATTTTTATTTATTTATTTGTACATTTTTCTTCACAATAGATTATAATTTTGACAATATAGTAATTTGACGTTTTCAAATTGTTATTGTTTAACCTGTCCACTTATGTATTAATTACATATAATCAGACTTTTTTTTAAAAATAATTATCACTCTGAATATTCTTGTAAAGGATAAATTTGAAAAATCTTTAAAAATAATCTTAAAGCTTCTCCACTTACTGATAAAGTTCACAATTGAAAATAAGTATTTTATCTTTACTGATTTAAAATCAAGTGAATTTGAGAAAATTATGTCACAATACTGAAAAATGGAAACAACAAGTAATTAATTTTAGACATAAGGAATAAGATGTAAGGTAGGAAAATCTATTTGGGGAATATTACGGAACCATAAATATTGCGACAAGTTTTCTCAACTTGAGTTTTTCGATTGAGATTGCAAGAAAGGTGCTTAATCGGCGGGGGGGGGGAATTTTCAAACAAAATTTGGATAATTGATCCAACAAAATAAGAAATTCCCAAACAATTTTCATAAATAACAATAGTTTGTGATTTAATAGAATCAATATTAATCAAATTGGTTTTGTTCCAATTTAAAATTGATATAAGCTCTTGGTTAATTTTTGAGATATATTGAATTAATTTATCAAGGAGGGCAATGCATATAAAATTGAAAATCATTGGCAAAACAATGACGTTCAGAGCAAATAGATAATACTGAACAGTGGAAACAACAGGGGGGCCAGGATATAGCCCTGAGGGGCACCTATTGATACGGGAAGAGAAGATTTGGGGAAATTGGAAGAAAACTTATTGGTTGAAAATCAGTTATATGTTTTGGTGAATTAATTTTTGGAAGTGTTAGGATAATAGCATGCTTCAATCCAGAATGAAAGTAGAAGACCTTGAACAAACATTTATTAATGTGGTAGATGTTGGAAGGAACAGGAAATGCATTACAGTGTGCCTTCTGAAGACTGTTTACCAAGTTGATCCAGGATGAGTAGGAAAAAATTAATTGATATTGAGCAGAGATAGAGAATTTGGTGTGCAGCTGCTCTGAGCCCAATTCTAAGAAAAAACTTTGTACTTTCGTACTTCGCTTGAATTGAAGTATTTGACCTCCTGAAGATCCAACTGACAACAACATTCAGATAAAATTACATATTCTAAACAACAAACATGCAACAAAACCTAGACTTAATTTGTTATATCTTTGATCCCTTTAGACTTTCTACCACATCCTTTCCAACAGTTCTGATTCGTCTGTGTAGTTAAGATCTGTGAAAAAACCATCTCTCTAGCACAACTCTGTTTCAACTCAGCTTTGTATCAACCTCGCCCAGTGAGCACCTTCAATTTGCCTTTTCAAATTTTCCACAATTTTCTAGGATTTTCCTTGTTTTTCCCTATTTCCACACTTTTTAGAACAATAGGTTGTATTTCGGTTTTGCATCCGGGGCTCCAACCTTGCGAGACCAACATTGAGCGGTTCACACTTTAATACCGTCCATACTGAAAAAAAGTTTTTCCTTTTGTTTAGATTTTTGTTTCCTTCTTTATCTAGCCCAGGCATAAAAATTAATTAAAAAATTGGAAATAGCCGTATTGTAGCTAAATCATCACAGGTCCTGGGCCTGAAAATAATTTGAGATTTGATAGTAATTTAAAAAAAACTTCTATTAATATTGATTAGATTTTATTTTTATCAAATAATGCACAAATACATATTTATACTTCTCAATACATAATTAATTTTAGTCATAACGTGAACAGTTTTGAAAAGAAAACTTAACACTGCAACCTCAATGTTTTTAATAACGTAATATAGAATGAATAAATGTAAAATATAAAACAGTGTTTATTCAAAACAATAATAGTGATTTAAATAAATTATTCGATGGAGAAAATTATTCAACTAAACTATTGTGTGTTTTCAAATTCAGACGTTTCAATTTGATGTTCTTCCAATGTATGACTTGTCTTGCTCTTTTTTAAAAACAACTCATTGTAATAACTCTTCATTACAATCAGACTCAAGAATGCCGAACCTGAAAGAGTATTAAAAAAATAATACCAAAAACAAATGTATTAATTTATTCTTCTATTGTACAAACCTAATGAGGTTAACAGTAAGGATATGTACCGAATACCAGAGAAATAATTTCTGATTAATGAATACACGATTATCAGTACAAATAAACTAAAAAGAAAGCACAAAAGAGAAACTCCGCTAAACACAAATAATAGGTGTTCCTGAAATAAAACAATTTATTCAAAGTCGTAAACATATGTAAATAAGACATTGATAAATCTTAAAAAATGTTTTACGACTTACAATTAAAAACACAAGTAAAAATAATTAAAATATATACTAACCTTGTAAAGTCCATATATGAAAAATATTGAAAATATGAACGTAAGTGTTGGCATTACATCGTATGTAAAAAACACAGCTATGATAAATTATAACATTTTGTAAACACAAATTATTTATACTTAAAAAGACAACGACAACCAATTTAACGCATACAAATGTATTTTTTCTCCAAGCTATAAGAGAACATGTACTCTGCAGATGACAGTAACTCTATAAAATTCATACTGCCCCAAGCCTAGTGGAAAAACAAAAACAAAAAACAGAGCAAATCACTTTACGATGGGCATGTCCGTACTTCATATGCACTTACCAGGTATAACAAACTGATGAAAAAACACCCTGTTCTCAACTTTATGCAAAATAAGAATGACTTTAGCCACAACAGTGGACAATTTGTGGAGAATACTATGCAGTTTATGATTGAAGTTGTGCTCTTTTGGAATTGTTAATTGTACACAATTCCAGATGTGATTGGGGGAAAAAATATGATTGATTAGTAAATGACTAAGCTATTATCAATGTGGGCATTAATTACCTATAATCAAATATATTTTTGATAATAATTATAACTATGAATAGTTTTAAAGACTAAATCTTGCCATTTCTTTTAATTGTACTGCACTACTGCACACGACACACTACTTCAATTTCTTTATTTGAAATGACTGTCAATAATTTACTATTATTTAATTTACTATTATTAATTTTAAACAAAATACATTCATACTATAGAGCCTTCTGTTTACAGCTCAATAATTCAATTCTGAAATTTAATTTTTCTTTATAGAATTTGAAAAATCGCGACAACCAATTAGTAGTCAGATGATAAGCTGTCCTTTATGACAGAAATTACTTTATTTAATGTATACCTTGAGATATTTACGAAGTAAAGAAGAAATTAACGTACATTTCTAATCCATCATGTCTGTACTTACATTTTTTTTTTGTAAAATCTTTTTTAATAATTTTTATTAAGGATTTTTAATGTCCAATGATAGGGTCAAGACTGTTTTCAGTTTTTCATAAGCAACAAAACAATGTTTTTAAATTTTGGCTATGTGAAATTATGACTTGAATAAGACAAAACATATCGTCAAAAGCTCGGCATTGGTACGACAGTGTTTTTGTGACCAGAACACTAATCTAAGCTCTGTTATATTGTATAGGCTCACTGATCGTATAGAATATAATATTTTTCTTATTATGTGGACATTTTTATTAAATCTTGAATTTTTATTTCACCAGCTTAAAAAAATCCCAAAAGTCATGATCTAAGTCAACTATTTTAATTACTCATTACATTATTTTGAAAGTGAACTAGTATTTATAGTTTTGTTTGTATATAGATTTAGGAGGAAAAAATATATTGGTGTATGAGATCAAAATGTAGAAATTAAAAAAATTATCTTTTCAAAATGTGGTAACAGTTTTGCATTTTTTTTTTTTTTTTAAGAATGTATACTTTTTGTATTTAACATGGCTGTCCTTACATTTGCCATTTTGGCTACTCGCCTAACAATTATACTGAAGAGAATTTAAGATATTTACACATTTATATACCTTCTGCATAGATAAATGACAATGTTAACTGCAGGTTTGCTAATAAAAAAATTCCTTAGTTTATTTATTTATAAAGAATGAAATTTGACTTTTTCTTTAATTTTTTCAGTCATTAGGGTAAGAAGTTATTGCAATGAATTTTAAAAATGAATAAGCCCATTGATACTTTGCTAGAAAGTGAAGCAACAAATTGAAAAATGATCATTAAGATGGAAACCTTAATCTGTTAAAAACTGACAATAAATTGAATTGTCTTTTTGTTCTCTGCATTCAGTATTCTTTGAGCCTTTCTCTCTATCTCACACATTTACACAAACACTGGTTGAAAGTAACTAATTAAGTAAACTATTTTAAACAATTATATTTTCTGATCGAATGGAATTTTTTTATACTTGGAAATTACAAATGTTAAAAAAAAATTATCAGGTATTAAAAAAAAAAAAAAAAAAAAAACATGGGGTGGAACTGTGAAAAGAAATGGGGTACGGGCCTACTCAGGCTTTTAACCCCTCGGGTCCTGGTCGCCCGCCCTGTGTAATATAATATACTGTGAAAAGAAAGAACATATCTTATGTCGAGCTCCCGCACTTTTATACACGGTGTGAATCTCCTACCCGGCGAGAACAAATTCTTT
Source organism: Cimex lectularius (assembly GCF_000648675.2). Taxonomy (NCBI): domain Eukaryota; kingdom Metazoa; phylum Arthropoda; class Insecta; order Hemiptera; family Cimicidae; genus Cimex; species Cimex lectularius. The sequence continues at coordinate 686,537 of NW_019392703.1, forward strand.
TTTTTCATCCAAATAATCGCATAATAAAATTATTTAAGGATGATAATTATCTTTAAAAACTACCATCATTTATATAATTTTCATTTTCATTCCTTCTGCATAGAGGGAAAGTCACAAGTAATGTATGAAGGATAAAAAAAATATAACAAATTAATAAATCAGTACTCATACGAAGAAAAAAATTGCAATAGTGTATCTTGTTTATGAAATGAGTAGTAAATATGAAAGTTTTGATCCTGTTTGTGCAGCCTTGAGTAAACTGGTTTTGGTTTGAAGGTAATAAAACAAAGAACAAACTTATCTGAGATTTATCTTTATACTTGCTATCATTCCAAAAATAAATAATAATATGTGTTTTATTGAAAATAATTTAAATGGAATTATTTGTGTATTATAATATTTGCTTGTACAATATCTTTGTTACCGTTTTATTTTATATAATATTTTTTTTTTTTTTGTGTGCTAATAATAGTTCATACAGGTCTATAAATATATTTTTGGTAAGAATAACACTGCGAACTAGGAACGGTACTTGAGCTGAGCAACAAGCTGACTCCACCTTGGGAACTTCCGACTGTACACGTCCAGGACAATTTCCTTGTGTTAGCCAAGTTGCCTACTCTGACATACCTTTACCAAGCTATACCAGTTTTCGTCTTATTAAGAGGTAGTAAGTTGTTAACAGTTGATGTTTTTTTTATCTTTGAAGATTGTTTTTCAATTTGCTGCTTCATTGTCCAGCAAAGTATCACTGGGTTTATTCATTTTCAAAATCAATTCATTGTAATGACCTCTAACTCCAATGAAGCAAAGTGTATGCATGACTGAAAGAATTAAAAAAGAGTCAAATTTCATTTTATAGATGCAATAAATAAATAACATAAGGAATTTTTTTTATTAGCAAACCTGCAGATGTTAACATTGTCGTGTATCCGAGGTGAAAAATATCAGGCGTTCTCATCAGTGAGTTCAGTATAATTGTGAGGCGAGTAGCCAAAATTACAAATGTAAGGACTGCCATGTTAAATACAAAAAGTATATTTTCCTAAAAACAAGATTAAAAAAAAAATATGGAACTGTTATAAAATTTTGAAATCATGTTTTTAAAATTACACCCTTTGATTTCTACACTAATTGTTCTATGATAACATTTTTTCTTCCTAAATATGCATACAAACAAAACTATAAATACTAGTTCTCTTTCAAAATAGTGTAATGAGTAATATCAATTAGTTGACTTGGACCAAGACTTTTAGAAAATTTTTAAACTGTTGCCAGTTATATAAAAATTTAAGATTTAATTTAAAAAAAGCGACCACGTAATAAGAAAAATATTATCTTCTATACGATTGACCGGTTAGTGTTGTGGTCAAAAGCTCGGCGTTGGTACAAAAGCATTATTTGTTTTTTGCCACAACCCTAATCCACAAGACTCTATTATTTAATAAAAATATTGTTTTATGCAGCAATATGAAAAATCCATTCTTAGAAAAAAAAAACGACAAAAATTGAATTAATAGCATATTCAAGCTTTCACTCGAAAGGTTGTGCAAATCAAAATAATAAATTTACTAAATATTCTACAAAATGTGTTTTATCTTAAAAATACAAACATAATTATAACATGTCAAAATAGATTCCTCAAGCAAGAATTAAATATTCACAGTAATTACTATAAATTGCATTTGCCAATTACATGTTACTAAACCAAGAAGTCATTTAATATACAGAAAATTTGCACTATTTATTAGTTCTGATTAATTAATTCATTTTTTATTGAAAAAGATGTGCAAATTTAAATAATTATATTATTGATTAATTTTTGTTAATTTTAGGGGTGGTAAACTACATTGGTCATCGTCAGCCCTTTTTTTCTTGCATTTCTTCTGTCTTTATTCCTGTAAATTTTTTCGTGTTTCTTTAGCCAAATTATGATCAGACCAATTAGAACAGTAACGGATTATCATTTTTTAATCCTATTACTAAACCCTATGTACCTTGGGTCCTCAGAAAAGGAGATCAAAAAACACAAATAATAAACACACATACACATAAAAAATGAAACTAGATAAAACATGATAATCTGGTTAGCATTCATACTAATCCAGAGGACTTGATATTCCTTGGGATAATTGGCTAATTGAATTTCGCACTAATAAATTATATTCACCTGACTTCCAGCTCACGGATACTCTGGATCTTGTTATGGTTGGGATGGAAAGCAAATTCAATTGCTATCCCCCATTTTGATCTATTTTAGGGTCATCACCAGAGCAAAATGATCTTAACGAAGTCTACAAATTGACATAATTAAGTTTTTAATAATTTTCAAATTTCTTTGAAGATAACCATAATCACGACATTGCCAAGGACTTTGTCAATTTGTAGACATCTTTAAGATAATTTTGCTCTGATGATGACCTTAAAATAGGTAGAAAGCTTGGGAGAAAACAATTGAATATTTTGAGTAAAATAGAGATCAATACAACATTTAAACAGAAACTTCATTCAAACTACCCTAGAGTATTATTTTTTAAAATGAATAATTACAACAAAAGATATAAAAATTTGGTTCTGATTAATATAATAATGTGGATATAAATAATACATTAATGTGAAGTGATGTTGATTATCAATTGTGATAAAAATCTGCTCTCAAATGCCAAAATTTTGATCTAATGTGTCCTTACTCCATTAATTTTCCAAGCTGAGATACATGCAATAGAACTCTGTGCACAGCTTGTCTGGGAATGCCTAACATATCTCCAACTCCTGGCAAAACATAATTAGGTAAATCTGATGTGAGTGCAAGGATATGAGGAAATTGAGGGGAATATGACCGCAAATTGGCATATCCCAATGAATGCTAAAAGTGGAACTAATGGACAGTGAAAGGAATGACTATACACTGACTGAATTCACCAATTGCAAAACAATCAAAGAAGTTCCTCAATTTCTCAACTAGGAAAACAAAAAATCTACCCATCTCTCAGTAGGCAAGAATTAAGGAAAATAATAGGCCTTTATAACAACCATTTAATACCAACTTAAAAACAATGGTAGAAACTGAGACAGAAACTTGCCAACTCTGCCAAAAAATAATAGAGACTTTGGAACATGTCCTATTTGACTGCAGAGCATTAGGCCAGAAACAGTACAGCTACTTTGGAAAGGCAACACTAACTTCTTAGGAACTTAGCAAAAACGAATCCAGAAGTGCTCATCTACCTTAAAGTTGTGCAAAGAAATAAAGAAAGGTCAATTCCACATATATTTTTTTAGGTCAAATTGGAAGAAAGAGCGACTATAGACTCTATAATTACAAATGACTCTAGAATGAATGTTTTCCAGGTGAGGTGAAAAAACCAAACTAAATATTGGAATTTTTAAAAACTTTAAATGTGAACTACATTGGATGCATTTTAATGAGTTAAAAATAGTACTTACCTTGTAAATACCCTGAATGAACAATATAGAAAATACAATTGTAATAGTAGGTTTAACGTCATATGCAAACAGTACAGCTATGAAAAGACAGAAGAATTATTACAGTAAATTCAAAAGAATTAAAGTTTTTTTTTTTAACTTACCAAGTTCCTTGTTGGCCAAGCTGTTTGAGAAATGTCGCTCAGACAAATAAAGCTCTTCGCAAAAAAGAAGAACTCCTAAAGACTTAAAAGCCAACAAAAATCATCAACCATAGTGAGAACAGATAACCATCTAAACTTACCAGATATAAAAAAGCAATAAAATAGCAGCATGTTTTTAAATGCAAGTAGCGATATGACTTCTGTAGAAAAAGTGAACAATCCATTTCAGCGCCGGTCCCTTTTTTTTTAAGAATGATAATTATAACAGATCCAGGCGGAGAAGATTAGATAAAATATCATCTGGGATTTTGAGCCTTTCTCGAATATATTTTTACTGTATTGATGTATAAATTATACACTTTAGATTATCTAGAGATATTGTCCTAAAATATGAAATATTCAAGACTTCAAAAAACATATATTTTGCAAAAGGTTGTCAGGCAGCATCATTATGGGTGTTTTTAATTGAGATTTTATCCTTTAATAGTTGTCACTTTGGAGTAAAATTGAATATTTTATTTTCACTAATTAACCCTTCTTTAAATAGAACTTAACTTTAGCATGATTGGTAATAATAATTAGTTAATATTGAATGCATTATGGTTTATCAGGTTTTTAAATGGTTTTAAGTTTTGATTATGACTTAAAATTAAACTAGAAATTTGGCAGGTTGTTATTTTTCACCTAGTATGCTTGATAGATTCACAATTTATAGTTTTTTTTTTTTTTAATATAGAAATTACATAGATTGAACTTTTGACAAATAAAAAAATACCAACTAAATTCGAATTGGCGAGAGAAAAAAATAAAAATATTTAGACTTTTCCAAAGATTTCCACAATCCCAAATAAAAAAACAAAAATTGTTAAAATTAAGTTAAAATCTATCAATCTAAGATCTAAGATTGCTTTTACATTAATTTAAAATCGTATTTTTTGGCTAATAAAAATAATTTTGTGTGCTTTTCTGATAATTCTGGTATAGTTCGACAAAACTAAAATTAGTTTTCACAATTAAAGCTTTCAATACATCTGATAGACCAAAAAGCAAAAAAACACAGATCAGGATGAACAGATGCAATCAATTATAGATTTATCAACTTACAAATCAAGAATTTGATTGACATTTGTGTTTCATTCGGTTTTGAATTTCACCTTTTATATTTCATTTTGAATGTTGTGATCATTTTGAAAGAGTAAATACACCAATAAATATATTTACAATTATTAGGGAATAAGGTGAATCTTGAAAACAAAACTGAAAAAATAAAATCTATTATTGAAATACAAAAATACAGTTTTCCAGTATCAAATTGTTACTTTTCACAGCTCAATATTATTATTTTTACTAACACAGCATATTATTTTTATGTTTTTAATACAATTTATTTCTACATTTTATTACGATCTTTGCGTGAATCCCCTTCTCACGAACAAACTCGTTTCCTTTTGAGTGTAAAATAAAAATGAAAATAAATATTTGTGCCATAAACTCAAACAAATTAATCGGAAAATACAAAAATCGGGACCTGATCCAAATAAATTATAACAAAACCTTAAAAAAAATAAAATAAAATAAAAATAAATAAATGTATTCAGATTTGCATAAAATAATAATAATAATAATGTGATCTATGACATACGCAACTAACTCCTTGCCATTTACATAAAAAGAGCAGGTGTCTTCAAACAAATTGAGAGAGTCCTTCCTCATCCTTTGGTGGCTCAGCTCGCACTGCCCGAGTCTGCGGTTGGGGATTAGCTTATCCTTTGAGATAAGCTTCTCATTTTTGAAAATATTGTTATAATTTTTTAAATTTACATATGCAAAACTTTGTTATGTCAACTGTGACATTTAGATTTTAAGAACACTGTATTTTCCAAATCATACAAACATATCTGTGTTTTTATTAGGTCTATGTTTAAATTTTAATGTAAACCAGATCGTACAGCACTGATCATGAAGATTGGAACCGCAGAAAGTTACAAAACATATAACCGTCAGTATTATATGTAATCAAACAACGCCGTTTTCTCTGAAAAATCAAACAAGGGACCCAAATACTCTCTGCCCTGCTCAAACACAATTTTCATGTTGGGTGGCATACCTACACGCTCTCTATATAGAGCCAAGTAATTGCTCCCTTCAGAGGGATAATTCTAGCAACCTTTCTCTAAATGCTGAACACATATGCAAGTTTTGGTCTACGGTTCAAAAAAATTCTAATTGTAAGATTTTATTTTGACACCTATAATTATTATTATACATTAATATTTTTCAAATAATATTTACAATGATAATATTACAGATATTTGACTTAACATTACTATGTTTATTTCATTATAATTCTATCCTAACACAGAAACAATCAAACAAACATTAGATGCATAATTATGATCACAAATCTCTGTTCAAAATATTTTTTATCCTTCATTGTTACATGGGTTTATTTCTTCGTTAAGGATGGCAACGTTTTGTTTGTTCTTTAGAACAATTTCTTCACTCTCAGCAACGATGATGATCATGAAGTATGCATGAATGGCTGAAATGAAATTTAGTTAAGACTGCTATTTTTATGCATCAACCGATCAAAAAGCAAACCTGAAAAAATAATATTATCTATGAATATGCTGTAGTTAATAGAGAAATGTCCAAGCTGCAATACATTCAAAAGTATCATGAAACAGTTATTGGCCAGCATAGCGCCCATCATGCATGCGTTGCTATAAACTAATAGTGAATTATTCTGTAACATATTATTCCTCATTGAACATACATGACATTAAATTTTTTTGTAAACAATTTAAAATGGCTTAATTCCTGGTTTAACTTACCTTAACCAACCCAGCTATTAGACAACTTGGGAAGACAATGCCAAGGGATGGACATAAATCATAAGTGAAAGCCTCTTCTGCCAAATCGAATGTCAAATAATCAAAATTATATTTATTTCATAAAATTAATCCATACTTATTATATATTTATGATGACTATTCTTGAGAATGGGCGACCCACTGATAATTTCCCCTACAGACATAAGAATTCCTGAAATCTGAAGTCAGCAAAAGACGATTAAAATTTGGATATGGTGATCAAAAAGGGACTCATTTCATATTTATCACCTCACCAACATAAAAAAAATGATTATTAGATTATAAAATAGTCAATTACAAGGTATAACGCTGCGCCGACATAGCAGCCAGTGTGTAAACTCATACAGCAGCAAAACGTTTTCGGCTTCCTGAGAAATTCCATGATACTGAAGAACATCAGCTGAGACTATTTACAGTAAAATGAGCAAAACATTAATTTTCAAGGTTGATTTTTCTCAAGGATTATTGGAACGGGTGATAAAATATTTCAAGGATCTCCTATATGAAAAGCGTAATAAATAATAAATTAAACTATAATTTTGAACAATTATAAATTTTTTTGGCATAATATGCTTAAACTCAGTAATCCTGGGATTCAAACTTGCAACCCTTGCAGTGACAAGTCATTGTGCCTTAACCGTTGTGGCCACCAATATTTTAAGAAAGTGAAATAAATATGTCCAACATGTCTAAACTTTTTAAAAATTAAATATTATTCATTTTTACATAGTTTGTATTATAAATTAATAAGTACTTATTTTTGTTCATGAAATAAACAATTAATTCCTTGTTGAATGTCAACTAAGAACTTTTATTGAGTACAAAATAATATACAAAATACTAAAATATATAATTGCAGGAGAATATGAAAAACAATATCATTAAGAGGAACTCAATTCTTAAGAAAGGACAATATTTAACTGGACGGTTCTGGGTTTTCAGACTCTATCGAATTTGTAGTGTCTTCTAATATAACATCAGGCTTGTGTATTTTTAAAGAAAGCTCATTGTGATAACTCTTAACTAGCATAAGGCACAACATGTGAAAAGCTGTAAGAATATAAAAAAAGTTAATTTTACAGAAAGTAATTGTAAGGTGTTTTTTTTTTTAATTACAAACCTTCAGCAATTAAGAATGTTATTAGGATTCTTGATTGAAAATTATGTCTGATCAGAGTTTGTAGAAAAGACATAAGGCGTGACATCACAAATAGGTATATAAGAGCAATCCCACTATGTGCGAATAATTTGTTTTCCTGGAACAAACAAAATTTTAAACAATGTGATTTCAAAAACCAGGATTTTATAAAATTACTAGGGATTTTATAATTACCTTGTATAGACCATAGATGAAAAATATAGAAAATACAAATACGATAGGAGGTTTTGTATCATATACAAACAGTACAGCTATGAAAAGAAGCAATAGTTAAAACCCAAAGATCAAATATAATGCATTTATACTCACACCGAGATGTTTAGTTCTCAAATTGTGCGAGAAAAAATACTCAGCGGATTGAAGTTCGGTTATAAAAACCATCAAGCTTAAAAGCTATAAAAAGACAAACAAGAAAATCATAATATGGAATTGTAATACTTTCTCACTTACCAGGTATAATGAACAGATCGTATAACACCCGATTTTTAAACTAACACAATAGCAGCATGACTTGAGGTGAAAAAGAGGAAAATTCATGTTGTTGGCAGTCAATCTTTGGATTTGCGTTCACTCTCGTAATTGTAACTGATCCAGGCGTAGTAGGAGAAATTAAATGGGCTAAGAAAGGCGACGCTAAGCTATTATCTTGTTTGGCCAGTTAAAATATGTGTTATTCTACCCAAAAATTGGCTCGAAACACAATACGACCGGACTAACAATCCGAGAAATAAACATTAATAATAAAAGTAGATGCTACGACACACAAGTTGAAATGCCTAAACTTAAAAATCTAATTTATTAAAAGTTTGAACTAATATCAAAAGAAATTAAAACCTGTTTCTAATAAAAACTTCTAAATATATTAATTTTCATTATAATTAATATTCACAAAAACTCAATTCTTGTTTTAATTTAAAGTGTTAAAACAAGATTGGGCATATCTTTGATCTAAATTAGTATAGCTCACTTTTGCTTGTGTCTGACTTTCACAACTCATTTGTCAAACCAGTCTTTCCAAGGACACAAAATGACCATTGATGAGTTTGCCAACAGTGTTTTGTGTTCAAACCCAGTTTATGGAAGTTATAACAACTGTTAAAATACCAACATGAAAAGAGATCATGGTTTAGTTGAGTGAAGTAGTAGTTGCTATATTCATTATTTCTCGTTTATTTAGAAAAATTACCAAACTTTATCCAGTCTTACAACAAAAAATATAAACATATGAGCATAAAATGTTAAAAATGTTCTTACTTTATACTATAATTAAATTTCTTATATGACTAATTAATATATTAAGCACAAATTAAAAAAAAAAGGCAAAAATACACCATTCCAACAATACTTTTAGATTTACCAGAGTTACTATATTTTTTAAATTAATTTATTTTTTCATATTAGCCAAAGAAATTATGCTTGATTTATACTTTTGGGGGGAAGGGTGAGTGAAAAAGAGATGGGGGCGATGGTGGGAATTGAACCCACGATGGCTGGTTTACGAGTTGAGAGTCTTTTCTTGTTAACCACTCTGCTACTGCAGTCCCAAACTCTGTAATTAATAATACATGTTGAGTCTGAATATAATAATAATTATTATTTGGTAAGATACTTAAACATAAAATGGGAGGTGACAGTGGCTGCAATGGTTTAGGCGTCGACACAGCGCTCATCACTGTAAGGTAAAGGTCCCGAGTTTGAATCCAGCGACCCTGCATTCAAACCCAACATACAAATGGGCTTTTTTCCAAAACATTAGTACCTTGATGGTTCAACTTTGTAGTTGAAATACCCTCATTACAAAAAGAAAAAAAATTGATTATAGGCCATTGGAAAATTAATTTTATTTACACCTTCAATTGTCTCAATTGTATTAATGTTTCTAATGTATATGTACGTATTTTAATGTATTAATTATTGAGGGATGATATGTTCATTGCCCTTCTCACAACTATTTTGAGGGGATGGTTTGTTCCATATTGCTTCCCTCAATTTCACTTTTGTAGGAACATTCCTAGGAGCACTTTCACTTGATGATGAGGTGCTACCTAGTAACCTGTCATTTTACCACTTTTGGTTGGCATTGGCTCTGGTGTTTTTTTGGGGTTTTCTTGCCTGATTCTTTTCAGGATTGGCTCCTCCTTTTGTTTGGCTTGATTGATTACCATTTTACCCTGAGCCCCATGAGATTTTTCTTTGGACTAAGATATAGTTTTTAAGTCTTCTCCATCTCCTCCATTTGGTCTTGGTCCTCATCTTTTGGTTTGGTTTTTTCCTGAAGACCCAACACATCTACAGAAGGTGATGTGAGGAGATTGTCCTCCAATTCTTGGTTTATGGGATAGGGATAGGGATAAAAGAGGTGGCCATACATATTGCACCTTGACCTGAATAGATCTATTGTGCTCTAGGTTTATGGGAGCTGTAGAGATTCGGAGCCCTATTCAATTTCCATAAGTTGGTTTTTGGCATCTTCCTTTGCAGGTTCCCCCAGTGTGTTTTTATATATTTTTTTATTAATCCATGTGATTCCACAAATATGAGGGATCTAAAGATCTGCACCGGAGAAGCCCTCCCTTTGGTGTAAGGTTGATTACTCAAGTGGGCTACCGTTAAGGCTCTGTTACTGGTATACTTCTATCATCCATTCTTCAGTACAGGCTGCATAACACCATAAATTAGGGCTGCAAAGTTGGACTTGAAAATTTAATGTTATTAGAGATGCAAAGTATCCATTCACATCCCCTGTGGCATATTTTCCAAGGATTCTAGCCCTTGGTTTATTCCCATAAATACCAGTCCTAACCCATACTTGGTTTTGGAGCCATCTGTAGACCAGACTGATATAAAAGTTACTTGCTATGATTTATTATCTATCTTAAACATTGTTTTTGTTTCGTTTTTTCTTTGTCATTTCATTACTGTTCTTTCTGTCTCATGTTTATTTGTTTAGTATGCTATATTTGTACAAGATAAGCTCATTAAAAAAACAGTAAAATTATATAAAGCTATCTGCTATACATTTACTTATCTATATTTTTACCTATTCACCATTTGCTTGGCAGTGTTGATTAAAATGAGTACTGATTTCTATTTTATGTTTAATGGATTGGGTTACATGTAGAATGCTTTCTTTCTGTATGATTATAACCATGTGTACCATTTAAGTCATTTCACTGTTTTTTAAATATATTAGCATTTTTTCATGAGAATTGTAAAAAGTTGCATGAACAAGAAACCTTCTATACTTATTACAAACTAATAGAATGTATAATACTAAAATTCTGTTATCTAGTAAGATAAAAACATTTTTTTAATTTTAATTAATTACAAGATATAGCACATGATATCAAGGTTATTTTTCTTAATCCTTAATCGATATTCTTAGAATTAAAAAACAAGCACAACAATTAAAGCTGAAAGAAAACCAAAACCAAATCAAGTCACAATAGAAATACAAATAATGAGTAAAATATTTGTGATAATTAATGGTAAAATATTCAGTTCATCTGTTTGATTTAATAAATGGAGATATGGCATATCAATCAAATTTATGTAATGGCCTGTTTTTAATTCCACATCTCACTTATCCTAAAACCAGTCTTCTCAGGGACACGACTACACAATGAACATCGATGTAATATTAAAACCGAAATCATGCTGTTTCTGTTTATCACTGCGTACAGGATGTTACATGATCGCGACAGTTTATTTGGTATGATTGATGTTTTTTGTTTTTCTCTTGTTTTTATAAAACAACAATTATGTGAATGATTCAAGCTCGCAAGCCTTTTGAACTTCGCTGTAGAACTTATATCTGCAGTTGCTATGTTTACACATCATCTAGAAAGTCAAAAAATTGGTAATGTTTTTGTTACATTAACAATTCAGTATAAATTGTATTGTATTACTGATTTTTGTTGGTAGGTGTGGTTTTTTCTTATGATCTAAACCCAACCGTTACATTTATCTTTACTTTATGCTATATTCATGGTTTACGCAAGGTGAGGACATTAGAAATCTATTATTCTCATGCCAATTTTAACTCTAATTTACAAATTATTTCAGCAAAACAAAACACTTATATTTTGCGGGATAGCATGTGTGTCACTTTCTTTAGCGAACAATGTCTTTAGAACAGCAGTTGTTTTAATATTTTGGATGCTTGAACTAAATTATGTTATGTTCACTTATGTATTCGATCCATTGATATATACAGGTATTACAAAAGGGGGGGGGGACAAGTTTCAAACTAATAGCTTGACAATCAATTTTTTCATTTTAGCTATTGAAATTTTTTTTTTCATCATTATATACAGCTACTACAATCAGGTTGCCAAGGAAAACAGGCCTGCTGAGATTTCACCAACTATTGTGACCAGCAGTGATTTTCACGAGGTTGAAAACCCACATGTTTTTATTAATTAATGTCGTTTTAATCAGAAAATTGGTAAATAATTTTTTTCCCTTTTACATGCTTTGATTGAATGATTAGATTTATTTTATACAGTATATGTAAAATAAAACATGAACATTTTCTACGACTTTGAAATTTATTTAAGATAAATTCCGTATGCCTTAAAATAATGTTATTGTCTTACTGGAAATAAAAACTGACATGTTAAATTTTTCTCATACCATCTTTCTCAGTGGTTTGCTAATTTGCCTAAGGGAAATTGAGATGGTTTCCATAATCAAAAGATTCCCTCTCATTAACTCATTAGAGAGCCATCTGCTCTCAACACTTGACCACACCGTTTTAACATCTCTGAACAAACAGACCAAGGCCTGCTTCATTTGAGGTAAAATATGTTACAGTGATTTTTGTTTAAAATGAAGATGGTTTATGCAATGAATGAAGTTTTGCCTATAAGACAAATATTTTTATAAAGGCATATGGCTTCCCATTATTAAAGATTTACTCAATGTTTTCTACAATTCTTTAAATTTTAAATGTTAAAATAAACAATTTTGAGGAAATGTGGATTTAAAAGAATTTGTACAACTTCAAAATTTATATCTTTATGGTTTGTTTTTTAAATGAAATTTATATTTTTATGACAAAAGCTAGACAATATTTGTTGCATTCCTTGAAGTTCCAATTTTGAAAGGCCATTTCTTTTCTTCTTATTGATTTTTAATATAATAATATATGCTTATGAGCATGTAATGTAATAATTATAGACTCTTTTGGCAAATTTAATCTCCAAATTTAATTACTAGACAATACTTACTGGTCTACTGACCACACTTTTACCGATGACTTAATTTTCCTATTATTTATAACACTTAATTTTGACATTAATGTAACAAATTTGTTCTTACAATTACAATAATTCAATAAACAAAGCCCGCGCAGGTGCCCCTTATGCAGAGAAAGGTTGCTCAATGTGTCCCACATACTGGAAACATGTCATGCATTGGCTCCATACAGGGAGCGTGTAGGCATGCCATCCAATCTGAAGATGGTACTCGAGCACTGCAGCGAGTTTCAGAGTCCCCTGTTCTGCTTTTTAGGAGAAATTGGGGTTTTTTATTGTATATAATATGCCTTATGTGTTGTGTGTCTATATGTTTTGTCTGAGTGCATGTATTTATTAGCGTGAATGGCGAGGGGTGAGGGTGAAATATAATGTCATCATTGCCCCTCAAACGTTGAGTGTGTTGTTCCAAACCATGTTCGGGGTTGATGGTGGAATATTTATAAAAGTACTCCGTCGACTCCAATCTAGATTTGTTTGAGTATAGTTCGGCGGAGGAATATCACATACTCCACCGACCAAACGAAATGAGTGTACTGTATGGATGTATTTATGTGTATGAATGTATTTATTTGTATGAATGTAGTGTTTGAAAGTGTAAATAGAATATAGACTTAGTTGGGGGCTGAAATGACCTAGATGTCGGAAGCCCCAGAAAAAAAAAAAAAAAAAAAATTAACTGATAATTCTTAAATAGTATAGAAGCATTGCATTGGTGTGTCGGTGACTGGCACTCGAGGGTTGATATGACCTCTGCTGTTGCAAACCCCCCTAACAAAACAAAAAAAAAAAATTTAAAAAAAAATAAATAAATTCTGATACTTAAGATCAAAAGGTGCACATAAACACTATTTTATTTTATTGCTTTAGAAATTTTTAACTACATTTTAATGACAGCTAGAAATAATACAGAGCAATAAATAAGTATGTTATCAAAATGATTTTTTTAATTATGATGGGTGATACAAAAATGTATAATTTAGTTTTCTGAACATTTATACTTAATAAATTTGTTTTTTTTTCAATAAAATCATGATAAAAAATTTCATTACTAACCTATGCTATGTGCAACCATGTTCAATTTTTTTAAATTGTCAATTCTTTAAATTTTAGTTTAAGAATTTTTTAAGAATAAAAAAACAGGAAAGAAAATCAAAGAATCACATGCTGAAAAATGAATTACCAAAATATATCCAGCCCAATCTGGGGAGTTGATACTGATATGGCCTATCAATTGAATTTATGTAATGTGTTTTTTTCCATCTCCTCTCTTCTCCTCAAACCAGTATCCTCAGGGACATTACTACAATGAACATCGATATACTATTAAAACCAAAATCGTGTTGTTTCTGTTTGTCATTGCGCACAGGATGTTACATGATTGCGACAGTTTATTTGGTATGATTGATAAATTACTTTTCTTTTTGTTATTTTAAATAATCATGTGCTTTATTCAAGCTTGTGAGCCTCTTGTTCTTTCTCGCAGAACTCACGTTTGCAGTTTTTAGGTTTTCACGTTCCTTAAACGAACAAAGTCTTGGTAATAAATGTTGTGCTGATGTGTCTTGAAAAATAAATTTATAATATTTATTTTGTACTAGCTGTCATTTTTGCTTATGATCTAAACCCGACCATTTCTGCCTTATTTTCTATGTTCTATATATATGGCTTATTCAAGGTGAGCTCAGAACTATACCTTAGTAAAAATCTTTGAAATTAATTTTTATTTTCAAAAAACTTTTAGCAAAACAAAACATTTATATTTTATGGGATACCTCTCGTATCGCTTTCTCTATTTATGGATGTCTTTAGCATACTAGTTATCTTAATTAAATGGGCAGTTGGATACAAGTATGTAGGGTTCGTATTTTTATTGGATTTGTCAATATATACAGGTATAATTACAACAAATACACTAACAACAGATTTCCTTTATAAATTTGTTATAATTTTGTTTTTTTAGTTATTGAAACATTTTTTTTCATCATTGTCTTCAACTACTACAATCAGTTTGTCAGGGTGAACAAACCTGCTGAGAGATTGCCAAATGTGGCATCCACCAATGATTTTCATGAAGTTGAAAATCCAAATTTTACTTTACATTGATTCACTTTTTATTTAATCGAACAATGAATTTTCTGATGTAAATAAGTTTACATTTTATGTACTGTGATTGTATAAATAAATGGTCAGACAAATTTATAAAAAATAATAATACAATACAAAATTTAGTAATACAATATATTTTATTTCAATACTTTAAGATTTATAATTAATTAAATTATCGTCATGATATTTTAGGCATAATTTTTTCATGACACACAATGGGCAGTTGGCCATTAAGCCCTTTGGTAACAGGACTTACTTTATATACTTTAATAATATTTTAGCCATGATCTCGGCCTCATTTTAAAGAAACCATGTTTTCCCTAGGCTTTGACTAAAAACTTGTAATATTTTGTAAATGTATTATTCAGTGATAATTTTGTTTTTTAAATGTATCATGCCTCTGACAAATATTTAAAAAGTTGTTATGCCTGTTATTTACATATTAATGGAGTCTATATATTGATATTTGCATATTACCTAGAAAAGAATATTCTGATCGTAAGTATTTTAGTTATATAACTAGTTGTTTTGTAATTTAAATAATAATTATTTTTGTTAGGCTTTTGATTGACTTTTTTTGATGTGTTATTTTATTGGGCTTCTGATATCACATACGTTGTACAAGTATCGGGGAGGAAGCCAACAAGAAAAACCCAAAAATTGTAACTTTAAGTTATAGATTGTAGTACTGAGGAAGGCATTAAATTGGCTAAAATTGTTTAGTTTTTCTGTGCTGGCTTCCTCCCTGACACTCATTTTTGGTCTACAATAATGGTTATAAAAATTAATTATTAATGTAAATTCTTTAACAAGTTTGATGTTGCATTAATCTCTATAGATAATATAAATATTTTATAGATATAAAAGTACTTAAAAAGACAGTAAAATAAAAAAGCCTAATTTACAGTTTAATGGTGACTGACAAAAAATTCGTAGAACAAAATATTTGTGATAATTCCGAAAGAAGGATCTCTTAAAGAATAACATTAAACATTATGTAAAAAAAGAAACATCGTTGCTAGATTATTTTGATTTGCATGATGCTGATGATGCTACTATACCATGGCTTTATACACAACTTTCTTTTAACATTTCCCTTGGTTGTGATGAAAAAGTATAGGTCGGTTTCTGAAAGCATCAAGAGAATATCCTGTACATCTATTGCAAACAGAAATAAAAACATGTTAATATTTTAGCTTAAATTATGCGTTCTGTGCTACCCAGCCATCTATTTAAGCCAGTTCATGCTTGAGAATACAATTGCTGTAAATAGATGAAGACATTCGGATATATTTGTAGAATGTAAAAACATGCAATATGGAAGATCGGAAAAAAAAGTTTGAATTCTAATTTAGCTTTATTTTATTTCCTTTTTTCTTCCTGATTTCCATTTATGGTCAGTTTCTATGGATAAATTTTGGCTTTACATATTTTTTAACGTATATAACCATTTACCATTATTTTAATTATAAGGTGTAATAAAATAAAAATGACTTTGATTATGGAAAAAGTGTTGAAACTTAGACTTTCATAGGCTGATGAGTGTTAATAAACCTTTCAAATAAAACTATAAAATATTCATAAAAAGGTTATTTAATAAAAATTTTAAATTGTTTTATTACATTATTATTCTTAATAATCCAAGATAGAACATAATAAATTTATTTCTTTTTATATCATTTACATCTATTAATTGTTACAAATGTCTTAATATTAATTTTATGATA
This sequence comes from Cimex lectularius, assembly GCF_000648675.2. NCBI lineage: Eukaryota > Metazoa > Arthropoda > Insecta > Hemiptera > Cimicidae > Cimex > Cimex lectularius. The sequence goes on from NW_019392703.1 coordinate 703,253, forward strand.
AAGGCAATAAAATTCTAATATAATAAAATTTTAATTATAAGGTGTAATAAAATAAAGATGACTTTGATTATGGAAAAAGTGTTGAAACTTAGACTTTCATAGAATGATGAGTGTTAATAAACCTTCCAAATAAAACTATAAAATATTCATAAAAAGGTTATTTAATCGGTTAAATTATTGATAAAATTTTAAATTGTTTTATTACATTATCATTCTTAATAATGCAAGATAGAACATAATAAATTTATTTCTTTTTATGCCATTTACATCTATTAATTGTTACAAATGTCTTAATATTAATTCTATGATAAAGGCAATAAAATTCTAATCTAATAAAATGCTTAAATATAAATCAAACGTTTTCTATAAAATAATGTTAATAAGCATTGAACATTAAATATTTTCTAACACCAATGATAAAAAAAATTGATACAAAACTATAAGTATATTTAAATCAACCATAATTATATGCAACCACTACAAACATGAAATATTCATAATAATAAATTTAGAGGACATTACAAAATATTCTCTTTTGTACTTGATTTTGAAATGAGATCTATCGATTTCAAATTCAAGTTCGTCTAAGAGACATTTGCTTCCTGGAATCTTGACACATCATGAATGTAAATATTTTATTCGGACTGTTAAAAAAAATAATAATCTTAAAAAAGAAAAAGTGCAGCACAATAACAACCTATTTTTAGTTCAGTAGAAAAATTTCTTTTCCTCTGCTTTTACCCCACGAAAAGATATTCATAATTTCTGGGAATGTAATAGGAAAAAGAAAGCAACATTCAAGGCTGAGCAGTTTATTATCTAACTTTTAGATAGCCTCTGGACCTTAATTATCGACTCCCACCATCCCTGAGTTTGTGCCAGGCATCATTTTTGTTTGCAATGTGTTTTAATTAGTATCAAACGGAGTGATGAAAACGCCAATGGTGAAATATGCCTTCTGCGGCTGCTCTTTGGAGTTCGGGTCAAAGATCATAGCATTTTTTCATCTGGTAATGATTTTTTTTTCTTCTTTTACCTTTCCTTTCTTAAGAGTAACCTTTAATCTTTTCTTTTCTTTTAGACTGCATACTCAATTTTGTTTTTGATATATGCCTTATACGCATGGATGCCTAGTACAATCCACGAAGAAGAAAGAGAATTAGAAGAGGAGAAACGTAATCATTCGTTTTACAGTGAGGAAGAAAATATTACATTTCATGGACCAGCACATCTTGAAATTGAAGGTATTTTCAAATTTCATGTTATAAAATATTCAAAAAATTATAAACAAATTGTGCATGCTGTTGTTATTAAATAATAATAATAATAATTATTAATAATGATTTCATATAGCCAATTTTTTTAAACAGGTAGGAATTTTTAGACTTTAGCCAAACACAAAGTTAAATTGAAATTTTGTCTAAAAAGAATGAAAAAATTTATAGGAATTTTTAAGGATTGATAATTATAAGCTTTTTATGATATTTTTTGATTTTCAGTAGAAACCATTATAAGAAAATAAAGCCCACATATATATATTCACTTTATCTAGTTTATTTAGGCTGGCAAGATAACTATGAGCAGGATCTGGCAAGTTTCAAGTAAATTCAGACTGATACCAATCAACGGCTGATATAACATTGCTAAAAATATGTTCTAAAAATAATATGGAAATTGGAAAAGACTGATTTATATTCAATTTTTAATATAGAAATCTATATTTTTTAAAAATTGATTAAAAGGTACAGAGTAGAAATTAAAAGGTAGAAACAATTAATTGGCTATAATATTTTAATTTTGAAAAATGTAAATATGTACACTAATTTTGACTCATTCAGCTTATGTATGTATTATTTATGAGCTACTTTAAGAGGTCATCATTAACCCTCTATATGATTTTTTTCCCACATATCTTTGTCACTGACTCTCATATTTTGTCCCATGTTTTCTTCCTTGCTAACCTCTCGGAGGTACCTCAGGTTTTCAAATTGCTATTAAGAGAACAAGAAGAAAAACATAAGCATATAACGTATCAAGATTTTTACGCTTCCTACTTCCCCACATCGCTAGCGATGAGTCCTGCCCCTTGGCTGAAACACCCAGACAGTGAGTAGAGGAACCCCCATTCAGATTAAATTTTCAAAATGGTAGTTTGAAATGTTGGAAATTTGGCACAATTGGCACATTTTAAAAAAAAATTCAATTAATGTTCAACAAGATTAATTATAAGGACCTACCAATCAAAAATTTCAGTATTACAAACTAGTTATTCATGATCTTAGTAGTTATTCTCATAAATAAAAAAAGAAAACATATGCCTTAAACAGAGAAACCATTTCCTTAAACAAATTATATTCAGAAAGATATTTCAGTATTTATATATAAGTTAAGCAAAGGTCGTAAAAAATAGTAATGTTACAGAGTAAATGGATACATAAAAATTATTTAAAAGGAGAAAAGTTTCATTGAACCATTGTAATTTCTTGAATATTGAATCATTCTACAAAAATTTAAAAGAGTTGATTAAAGAAATGTTATTTGTTGTCACTTGAAATATCATCAAATGAATCGTTAGGATTAACGCACTTTTCGAGAAAGTGAGGCCGCTTTTTGCCTTTGTATGTCAATTTGAACCTTTGGACAATAAACTGTATAAAATAAAGAATTTTAAAATTAGTTGAAAGATGCACAATACAACTTGTAAAAAATAACATTTCTTAATTTCTGAGATTTTGCTGTATGGACAGTGTAGAGATAAACCCTTTTCAATTAATTAAGATTTTGGTTAATTGATTGAAAAGAATTTATTTGGTCAAGCGGACCTCAAAACCTAGTGAAAGTAGTGATAAACCTGCAATTTGGTCATTACCAATAATTTTTGTCTACCTATCCTTACTTAGTTTAGTTGTATTAAACACAGATATACAATAGATGAAGAATATTAAAAAATCCAAGAAACCATGGTGTTGTTTTAATTTTTTGGACGCTTCAGATTATTGACCCTTAGCACCCCACAAACAGACGGACATTCCTTCCAACAAATTTTAACTAAGGCATCTTTCAGCGAAGTGGGAGTGGGTTTAGGAGTAGGAGGTTGAAGAACTGGTAGGAAATGGAAGGGTAGGAAACTGAACTTCAGCTTGGCGGAAAGATGCCTTAATTAAAATTTGTTGGAAGGAAGGTCTAGGGTGATAGATAGATAGAGTGAGAGAGAGAGAGAGAGAGAGAGTGAGAGAGGGAGAACGTGAGAGTGAGAGAGGGGGAACGTGAGAGTGAGAGAGGGAGAACGTGAGAGTGAGAGAGGGAGAACGTGAGAGTGAGAGAGAGAGAGCGAAAGGGAGGGAGGGAGAGAGTGAGTGAGAGTGAGTGAGAGAGAGTGAAAGGGAGGGAGGGGAGAGGGAGGGAGAGAGAGAGAGAGAGAAAGAGAGAGGGAGGTTAGTAGAGAGATAGATGGAAAGATAGATAGATAGATAGATAGATAGATAGAGAGAGAAAGAACTGCAACATACATATTAAATAAAAAAATATTAAAATTTTGTTTCAACGTAAAAATATAAATTTTAAATCAACTGTTATACTACATTATACACTTTTCTATAAAATTTGCTAGGTATAAGGGCAACATACTTCTTAGAGTACACTGCATTTATCCAACTTGTGTTCTGCGGTTATCTGGTGTATGGAGTCTTGAAGGTATGTTTTCATCATCAATCACAATTATTACAAATGTCCAATCACTCTTTTTTAATTTTTTTTTTAAAAATTTAATTGTAGAAGAGTGCTGAACACATGTTTTCTTGGGTTCTCTGCCAAATTGCATTCTCTTTCCACGCATCTATAATCATAATTCTCAATCTTGTCTTCGTTGTTCAACACTACCCTTCACATGCGATGTATTTCATATTTCAAGAAATCGCCAGTTCAGGTAATTTGTTCAATTCATGTAAAACGGTAATTGCCGAGAAATTAATTTTTAATTTTATTTTAAGGATTTGAGTTGTACTGTGCAATGGTCATATACAGCTACATACAACAGCTCTCGAAAAATCAAGAAGACGGGATGCAATTTTTCTAAAGGGGCGAATGATTATTCTGTATGTCATGAAAAGATGTTAACCATTTTTGTATGTTAAAGCCTATTTATATTTTGTTATTGTATAAATTATATTACACAGTTATAGATTTGTTTTGATTATTATCTGTTAATTATATGTTTAAATGTATTTAATGTACTCAGCCTTTATTAAACTGTAAATAAATTATAATTTGGTAAGTTCATCAATATAAATATGAGGGATTATTTTTATTATGGTTGATTAATTCTTGACCATGGTGAATAACATATAAAAAGGATGGCCAGGGTGACGAAGGCCAACGAATTATTTTTGGCTATAAATAAAAATTATAATTTTTTGTGATAATTGTTCTTATTTTTTGCCTTTTTCTGATAAAAAGGTGTATATGGACATTAAACCCAACTCAAAACCCAAGGCTCAAAAATGAAAAAAAAGGGGCAAACAAAAAAGGACGAATTTACATTCAAAATGATTACATGTATGTTTATGCATTATAAAAAGTAAGCCTATTTCTTGCTAGATTTGCTATCACTTAATAAAATTGAACACCCACCTTGAAATCAAGAAAGACAATTATTTTTTGAACAATGGCCAATTTGTGGTACGATAATGGCCCCATCGGCACACCCTAGTTGTTCGTATTGTTGAACTGAATCAAACCGGAAATAAAATGTGAACTATGGGACTGCTGGAAACTGATAAATTTTAAATTACTTTTTAAAACATTTGTTCACTTGTACAAAGTTAGATAAAGAAGCAGACAATTCTGCCCATTAACTATCAAATCAGTTAATAACAACCTTTCCACAATTCAATCTATTAATCGGAGGAAAGTTTATGCCATTTAAAGGTTCAAAAATAATTTGATATTTGTAGTAATTATTGTAATTATATTACATTTATACATTATTTATTTTAATTTATATTAATTATTTATAATTATAGGCGTTATTAATAATAGAAAACAGTTCAATATCAACACTAAATAGTTTTTATTAATTTTTTAATTAGCTGTTAAATGTTTAAATTAATCATCATGGAGATGTCAATAAATAAAAATAGTGCGATGATTGTCAAAGTTATTCAATTACTTTTTTATTTGCGTAAGTTTAGAATTCATTTCCATCGAAATTATGACTGTAAAAATATTGTTGTAAATGTTAGTTTATTTTATTTCTTATTGTTTAACCAATTATTATTATTACACTTTATTACACATATTTATATTATTACCAACATAACCAGATCAAAATTTACTCTTAGCCATGTGTTCAAATTTGCTCCAGCTAGCCGGCGGCTAGGGCTATTGCCATTCACATTTTGTTTATCTAGCATTTGTTTTATTGCCTTTGATGGGTAACACTTCCACACCTTAACATACCCTAACTCAATTAAACTACACATTCATGCTATTTAAAAGATTATTTAACCTAAACTAACCTAAATGTGACAGATCCCAAAAGTTCTCGACATACTGCTGAGACCCCACTTTATGTTTATGGGAGCCCAACAAGGTGATTTTCACCTGGTCACCAACCTTTCATTCATAACAAAATACATTCACACACATTAAAATCATGTATTCACTATCCTAAGTGAACCTAATTGGTTTGAAAGGTCTCACGGTATTTCACAAACACCATGTTCAAGCACACTTAACCATTCATACAAAAAATATATTCATAAAACTGGGTAGTCACCAAGCTTTAAGATATTAGCAGAGTAATTTGGACAGGGGCCCCAACAACCCGCTCTTGTGCCCAAAGGCTGCCTTTATATTGGCTGCTATGCCTACTTACTCCCTTATAGGGTCTAGCACTCCTCAACCAAGTGACTGAGATACCTTTATCTTTAAATAGAACGCCCGCGCTGTGTTTGTTCCAAAAGCAACAATTGTTTGGACTATCCTCAAATGGGTGAGCATGATCCCTTTCTTTTGTTTCAGATTCTCACAGGGCTATTGTTTACTTGCTCTCTTGATACACAAGAACTTTTCAGATTATCCAAACCCATGTTACTGCTAGTGTTCTTTTATTACATTCCTTACTATTTGTATTTTTTGCATATTTCTACATTTGGTTTAGGTTATTATTTATGTTATACGGTGTAGGAGTAAGTAGGGAAGAACAGAAGTCCTCTAATACCACGGACCTGATAAAAAAATGGGAGGAGAGCAAAAGGAAAGACTTGGTAACCCGTGCGAGAAACATTTTACATCACAACTTGTAAGCAAGACTGGATTTTGACTTAGGGTGAAACTACATGGAGTGCTCTAATATGACAGCTTATGAGGTCTTGACGGCGAGGGGTGAATTGCTTCAGCTGAACTGCCAACCGTGGAGACAGGACCGCGCCATCATTTGCTCCTTATGTAACCTCAACGTCCCGGAGGAAACTCTCCACTTCATAGGAGTGTACCCCGTTCTGAGAGAGTTCCGCTAAAGGTACTTTGGGAAACTGAAGCTGGTTGTAGAAGAAGTCATTGCAATCCTTAATGGAAGGGATAACTGGAGGAAGCTTGTGGTGTACCTCACTCACGCCCTGCGATACCGAAAATACCTGGTTGACCACTTCAATTTTTAAAATCAAAGGTCATTCTAAAGATACAAAAACAGGGATTCATTCAAGATTCAAAAATTCATAAAACTCGACAGACAGCTAAGGTCAGCTTTCTTGGAAATATAAAGTTAATGTAAATACTTTGTGTAAATAAAGCCTTTATTCATTCATTCATTATTTATGTTATTATTGGAAAGGTTAAATAATCACATAAAAAAGACATTTTGAAATTTGTCAGACAAAAATCTACCAACAATCTTTTTTTCATAGGCTAGAAATAAATTTTGTTCATTGTAGTTCCATAAAAAATGGCTGAGGTACTATTATAATATATATTCATAATGTTTAATTATTATTTGCCCTAATGATGACCTTAAAATAGGTTGAAAGCTAGGAGTAATAAACAGTTGAATTTGCCTCTTTATCCAGAACAAACCATGGTCCAGATCATCCATGAGTTAAAAAGTGATCGATACATGTAACACCTTAAATAATATTGTTTGAAAAATTGACATTGTTATTTGTGTGTCAATTGTGGTATTTTGAAACTATCAGGGAGTTCACCCACCCTGTTATGTAGGTGGATCGCTAGTATCCCCCTTAAACCAGATGCACAGGAGATCATCGCTTCCCTACCAACTAGGTTAGACTTTGATGGGGACTATGGACAGCTAGGTAATTTCAGCCCCAAACCCACGTAAACTATAATCTAGCTTAATACTAGTTAAATTATATGTTTCAGTAGCATAAAAAATACATATGCATTGTACTCCTTCTGATTAGTCGGTGGAATACTGGATATTCCTCTATTCACCTACACACTTAGGTTAATAATCTAACCTAAATTAGGGTCGATGGAGTACTAATCTACCACTGCTGGAGGGTCGATGGTGACATTATTTCACCATCACCCCTCACCACTCACACTAATAAATACACGCATTTAAACAAAACCACATAATGACAAAACGCCTAGAATATATATAGTGAAAAAACCCACTTCCTTTAAACAATTTAAAGTATCGTTCATTAAAATTCCTTCAACCTTTATATTTGAGCTGGTTTAGTTTAAATTTTATTTGGAGATGTTTAATAAATGAATACAAAACATTTTGTGGGCAGTAATCACATCTTTCGTAGGTAAAAGTTTATCAACCATCTTAATTCCACTTACTAGGATACATTTCCATATCAATTATTAATATAAAAACTTTGTTGTAGATTATTATTTTGCCACAGATTATAACTTTGCTTGACAAATCGTTGTTTGAGATATAGCCTGATTAAAATGAATAAAAATTTTAATTCCAAAAGTTAGGAATAAATTGTCATTCAAATTATTAGTGTAAAATTTTGGCTGTAGACTGTTAAAATGTCATTTTTTTGTTGATGTGGTTCAGTTCCTGGTGGTGAAATTTCAATTATCCCAGGTTTCACTAATTTATCAAAAAAAAAAAAAATCATTAGTAATAAAGGGTTTATACAAACAATTAGACAATGTAGAGACGCTGATGATGATTGAAGAAAACAAAAACCATTAATGAAGAATGTAGCCTAAAGTAGACAAAATAATTTAAAGTTTACATTTTCAAACAATTAGAAAAGTAATAAAAAATAAGCAATACTTAAAAATGAATTTACCTTCATATTGCTGAACAAATAAACTCAAAGATATACTTATACAATCTTTATAATTGCAAATAGCAAATAGCAAATAAAAATAATTTGAAAAAAATTGTAATTCAATAATTGTCACAACTGTTACAATTCTTGTTCATTAATTGTTAAATTATTTAATTAGATTTAAATGCATTACCTAACTAAATATTTAAAAGGTTAGGGTCATCGGTGGCTGCAATGATTAAGGCATTGTCACGGCGATTCATCACTGTATGGTAAAGATCCCGGTTTCGAATCCAGCGACCTGACACACAAATTTTCTTGTTTCAAAAATACCAGTGCTTTGAGAGTTCATATAACCTTGTTTAAAAAAAATACAATAAAATAAATAAAAATCAAGAGTCATAATGTGTGATTTGTGAGAAGTTAATTATGAAAAATTTAACAAACTTTGTTTTATTGTATAATGTTAATAAGGTATGTGTATATGCTCAAGGATGTCATTTAGTGATAGATTAAACTTTGACTAACAATTTATTTGATCATTTTGGTGAATTTTCTTACAAACCATCATTAATTAAATATTTTTTTAAACTCACTAATTTCTGATATTGTTTAATTTCGTTTACATTAAAATAAGTATTTTGCAATTAAAATAATGATAAAAATGCACACATTTAGTTTGCAAATAAACATCAAAATATGAGTGTGGTTTTTTTTGTGTGTATAAAAAAAATATTAGAAATAAAAAATTTCAGATTTTCAATAAACTAATAATGATAAAAATGAAAATACTAAAACCTGAGAAAATCATTTGATTTCAAAACTGACAATCCATTTTTCAAACTTTTTACTGGAGACACTAAAATGTTTTAGAACTATGCATTATGGTTTAGATTTTTTAAATTAGTTTTTATGGGGAAGAGGGAAAGTTTGCAACAATTAAGAATATTTTTCTATATTGTATTATTCACAGGTTGCCAAAAATTTAAATTTAAATGTTGGATTGAGCTGGTTTTGAAGCAATCTGAGTAGCTAACCAATCATTTCCGTGGAATAAGATGAAATTACTATATTGGTCCAAGTCCCATTTATTTTCATTAACCTAGTTCCAATAAAAACAAAATGATATTCTGATTTCTTAGGTAGAAAAAAGTAATGGAAATCAAATTTTTATTAAAAAAAAATTAAAAAAAATAGATTGAGCCGATACTGATCTAAACCCATGAGTTTGGACGCGTTTGTATACTGGAATGAGTTGTTTTTAGTCAAAATGGCTTTGCTAGCTGTTGTAATGCATTGAGAACTTGTGAAAACTAAAAAAAGCAATTATTTTCCAAAGCATATGGATTAAACCATTTTTTATACCAATTGCCTCATTTTCATAATATTGTCTTACAAACACTCTGGATCAAGTATGATCTTGAAGATAAAAGCAAATTTAGTTGCTACTGCCAAGCTTTCGACCTATTTTATGATCATCAGGGCAAAACAACTTTAAATATATCTACAGATTGACATATTTAAGTTTTTACAGGCGATCTCAAATTTCCTTGAAGACCAACTCAGTCCCAACATTGCCAAGGACTGTAACAGTGACTGTAACACACAGCAATGTTTGGGCTGAGTCGGTCTTCAAGGAAATTTGAGATCGCCCGTAAAAACTAATGTTAAAGTTTTGCCCTGATGATGGCCTTAAAATAAGTCGAAAGCTTGGCAGTAGCAACTAAATTTGCTTTCTTCTTCAAGACCATACCTTGATCCAGAGTATTCGTAAGTGAAAAAGTGGTCGATACTTCTAATACTGAAATGATTGCCAGAAGGACAGCCACCATTAAAACTCATGTGGGCCAATATTATTAAATATTTATTGAATTATGGAGATAAAACCAGTTCAAAAATGAACAAATAGTCAAGTTGCATCTGGTTTGGATTAAATTTTATTTGGGTGTTATTATTATAATAAAAACTAATTCATATTTCAGTGGCCATAAGTGACCATATTAATTATTCCAATTAATTACTCTTTTCATCTTTTCTTTGTTGTACCTGTTATGTGGCTGGGCCACTAGTCCCCTTAAGCCATATGACCAGGAGATCATCGCTTACCACCCAATGGGGTTAAGCTCCAACAAATTATTTTAAAAATCTAAACTACAATTGTACACATTCTTGTTGGTCGGTGGAGTACTCAATATACATCTATTGGCCTACACACAATAGTAATAAACTAATCTAGATTAGGGTAGATGGAGTACTTTTATAAATCTTCCACCATTGATCCTAAGCACACATAATGCTGGAGGGGAGATGGTGATGCCATATCTCAAGGATCACTCCCTCACTATTCACACTAATAAATACACTCACTCACATAAAATATCGAACCACAAAATATTAGAACAGATTTAATAAATAAAAGAAAAAACTAAAACTGATACTGGCAGAAATATGGATATAGCCATGACTTAAGGTAATTTTCATAAGTTGGGATGAACTTTTATTTGAAATTGTTATTAGAAAAACTTTATCGTATATTGTTATGTTGGAATAAAGTCCACTAGAAGTTATATTTTCAGATAAGTTTGTGTCGTAAACGTAGGTCTTTTGTTTAATCGAGTTTCTTCAGAATTAAAGACGTTTGATTGATGAAATTAAGCGTCGTGCGTTTAACCGGTGAACTTTAGGTGTAAATCAACGCGGAAAATGTTCTAAAAATGTGGATGAAGGTGTTCAATAGCCTCCTATTAGACGAAATGTCTTTTTCTGTTCATCGTTTTAAAATAATCCAGGATTAATAATTCATTTTATAAAACCCCTATTGGAAGAGGCGGCCCTGGTAGGGATATAAGCGGGGGGAAGTGGAGGGACCCCGGAGCTGTCTTCACTAAATAGCTCATTTGAGTTCATTGTGACCACGGTTTAACTCGCCAGCACTTACTTGTCGGATAAAAATGGACTCGGGATATTTCCGTGGGACGCATTCACGACCGATAACGGGGAGATCGACGAATTAATTCTAATCGGAAGAGGATGTTATCAAGAACAATTTAATTATCGGACATCAGTCGTTCTCAGTTTCTAGTCTTGTCAACTCGGGCCAAAGGACTTTTTCCTTCTGCATGTTTGTAATTTTATTATAAAATTTTCTCTTCTGTGACACCGGGAATATGCCGCTTGTCAACAACCTCTGTTGCGGCTTGTCCCTCGAGACTGCAAGCAAATTAATCGGATTTAGCAATCTGGTAAGCCTAAAAACAACAATTTGATCATAATTTTTACCATATTTTGTCATAATTGTGGACGGCATTTCATTTAAAAACTCCGGCCAGTATAAAACTAGCGTAATTTACGCAAAATAAACGTCTTAAAATTCTTAACTACCAATTAAAAAAACAGTAGTCGTAATAATCCTTTATGGTCTTCGTAAAACATTAAATAAATTAGTCTAATTATACCAATAATTTACATTGTGCATATAAATATTTTAGTTTATTAATAATTTATTCACTCTATATAATTAAAATCAGCCATCAATATTTCACATTAAAAATTAGGGATAATGTCAATTTGATTTTTAACATAAAAATTTTATTGATTCAATTATCTGTAAATCTGTAGTATTAAGTGAAATTTAACGATAAATATATTTTTTTATTAACAATAAATATTTCCTCTTTGATCTCGGTCAAAATCTTCGTAAAACCGTTAAGACATGAATAATGAAATTTTATATCTATCAATAAATCATTTATATATGAGCGAAAGCTTTTATTTATCGAATTATTTATTGAGTTTATGAATTACTAATTATTTTTTACGAAATTTTTTCTTGGCGTTAAAATAAAGTTTTTATAAACGTGTTTGTGCTGTATTCTTTTGTTAATGTTTCCTTTTATTTGGCTGAAAAAAAATCCGGAAAATTTTCAGACCAACCTAGCTTCTGGTTCAATTTCAAACCACAACCAAAGCTGAAAACCGTTCAACCGCCTTTAAAAGCTCAAGAAGAAACTATAAATTTTTTATCCCAATAATTTCAAACGTAGTGAAATACAGAAATGTGGATATTTTGGTGAATTTAAGATTTTAGGATTTAAGACTGGCCAAAAACCAAAAAGGACTATTTGTACATAAAAAATGGAGAGCATAATAATAATAATAATAATAAACCATTAAGTGCTTTATAGTAATTTATAAATCAAATTGCACTGTTATTTGAGATGTGGAAATACAATTTAATCAAATAAAACTGTAAAATTAATATCTTACGACAAAACAAGAACCGATATATTTTTGTTTTTTAGATTATCAAGGGGTGTACATAATAAAATGTATAATTTACTTCGCAAATTACGTTAAAGTTGTATAAAAATGGGCGGAAATGACATATTCAAAAGATGCAAGGGAAAAGATGATGAATTCAAATAAGCTAGAATTTATTACAAATTTGTTATCGACAGATTGGTCTAGATCTGTCATTCTTCATAGAAATAGATTATATCAATCGAAATTATCACACGTGATGTCAGCCTGATTCCGATCTAACTATAGCATCATTTTTAACATGTTGTTTGTTAAAAAAGGCTTTAACAAGAAAATCCTAAATTACAAAATAATGAATAACGGAAAGAGAATTGACAAAAAAAGAAGAAAGTTTACGAAAATTTTTATGAAGTTTATGAAAAGCTGCATAAGGGAAATTTTCAGATATATTTAAACCAAATTTAATATTTAATACGTAAATGAATTTTTTTACTCCTGATTAGTATAAATCATTAATGTCCACCATTTCGAGTGATCTTTTAACAAAATTTTATAGAGTAAGGATACGTTGTTCGAAGAAAAAAATTTCAATTTTACGGCTTGGTAGTTTTTCAGAGACGTCAGGGTATAAGCAGGTCGAGAGGCAAGTTAGTCCAACCAAATTTTGTCCCGTTTATTCTTGTCTAATAGTATTTTTTACTCAATAGTTTTAGAAAACCATCAAAAAAGATTTAAAAAAAATCTAATTATTATTTTTGCCATTAACCATAAAAAATTAAACAAACGAAAAAACAGTATGAGGATGAATAATGGTCGATATAAATCATGTAAAGTGGTATAAATAGTTAATGTTTACAAGAAATATATTTTATGTACTATAATGTTTTTACATTGTTTATATGCGTGTTTATTTTTTCATTTTTGTTTATAAGGGTTGTGTCTAAAGAAACAGTTAAAGGCGGTCATTATTGCTTTTGGCGAATTTCGTATAATTCAACAAACCTTATTCTTGTCTGTATTTATCTTCTTATATTTAAAGATTCAGATCAAAAAGGCTTGGTTTTCTACGTTTAATGTAATTGATTGTAATTTATTTTTGTCTTATCATTTTTTATTGACTTCGGTTCTACTCTATCTGGTCATGGTTGTCTATTTTTGTAGATCCATTTGCTTATTATGACTTTGATCTTCCTTTTCATGCTAAATATGTTTTTTTTCTTCTTCTTCTGACTCCAAGTCGCAGTAAAAGTTATCTTTACTGCTGTGGCTGTAAAGACTAAATTTATTTCTGGACCATTGCGGAGCGGATCAGAGGCTAATAGGTCTCGCTTCCTGCCAGCACTGATCATCTTTGCGTTTGTTTTTCCAGGTGATTGACACGGTGACAGCATCTCTGGGCTTCATATCGATCGGCAACTTGGTCCATTACGCGACCAGCGACGAAGACTGGAAAGAGATAAGTAAGTTTTTTATTATTTTTTATTTGTTCCGAATCCCTTTAATGGGTCTGGGAAGGAAAATGATACGCGTCTTTTTCCAGGATTAGCCCGTTGAAGTCGTAAATAAGCCATTATGCCATCTGGGAATCAATAGATCAATCCGATTAAAGGAAAAGGGAACATCATTTGTTTAGCCTTCTCCCTGATTCCTCTTATAAAACAGCCGTTTGTAATCAAATTTATTTACATGCCAGATCTAAGCGATCCCCTTTGCCAAATTTGCATTGGCTGGAACGATTAGGACGATTGGGCTTCGGCTTTCTGCTCCTGTCAAAAGCCAAATATTTATTTTCCGGGTTAAACAATTTTCCTGCCATAGAATCAAAAGAAAAGATGTAAACGTACAATTACAGAGTATTAAAAGAAAAGAGGAATGCATGAAAATGTGAAATTAACCAGTCGATTGTGCATTGAAGTGTGGAATTTGATGACATTACCATCTTTTTTTATTCTCCCAGCACTGAAATTTAAAATTCTAAATATTTTTCCATTTACGTTTTCGTAGTCAATTGACTAAGTTTTACTTCTTTCAATCAATTAATTATTCTGTCTAAGGTTTTGTTCGAGATAAAAAAGTCAGTGTCACGAGCGGGATTCGAACCGACGACCTTCAGCGAAATACGCCCCTACTCTACCACTTCAGCTATCGTGACTTCGATCCTCTCGGATACCAACTCTCCATCTCAACCTACAACCGTTCGAATTTTCTCTCTTTTTGCCATTTTCAAATGAACATATTTATCTCGACCCAAACCTTAGAAAGAATAATTAATTGATTGAAAGAAGTAACTTAGTCAATTGACTACGAAAACGTAAATGGATTAATATTTAAAAAGTAAAAAGAAGTATCACTTCACGAAACATCTCCCCGCGGCCACTTCATTAGTCGCTGAGAATCCAATCCGCTTACACGATATTTGAAAATGGCAAAAAGACGGAAAATTCGAACGGTTGTAGGTTGAGATGGAGAGTTGGTATCCGAGTGGATCGAAGTCACGATAGCTCAAGTGGTAGAGCAGCGGCGTATTTAGCCGAAGGTCGTGGGTTCGAATCCCGCTCGTGACACTAGCTTTTTCATTTCAACCAAAACTTTACATAAAATGATTAATTAATTAATCTACATATTTTGTCGTTTTGCTTAGTTTTTATTACAACAGTGAAAGGTTTTAAAGTTATTCCACAAATTATGAAACTTTGTCCCAGTACCTAAATCATATGCTGGTACTCCAAATTTGAAAACCTTGCCATAACAAGCCAGCAATTCGTGAATGTTTCTCCTCGGATAAAACAATGTAACGGATTGGAGTAGTAGTCTGAAAGAGCGAGGTCGGGAGCAAGTCTGATTGCCGATTATTTATTTATAACCGTGCCATGAAGTGCGACCATTTATGTACAAAACTAATTATTAGGCCAGAACATCTATTGATTTATGCTAGAGTTTCCAAAGTTTGGGTATTTAATAAAACCCGCCATTTTGAGCCAACCTTTCTTGTATGCGACGAAAGGGATTTTTTACCACGTTCAGTCCGGGTGATGAGCCTGTTACTCTCTGGAAGATTTCCATATCCGGGCTGGTTTACTGTTGTTGTTTTTTTAACGAGGGTTCGCAACAGCAGAGGTTCATCATCAACCCTCGGGGTGCCGGTGTTTTTGAAAAAAAAGCCCATTTGTATGTCGGATTCGAACCCGGGACCTTTACCTTACAGTGATGAGCGCCGTGTCAACGCCTAAACCGTTGCGCCCCCCGGACTGTAATTATAATTTAAAAAATTTCCTTGTAGCAGAATGATTGTCAAGTTGCTCACTGACTTATGCCACTTTGTCTTCAATTTTTCGGACTAAAAGTATTAATAAAACACAAGAAAAATCCAATTTTGAAAAGGTTCAAGAAAAAAAATCAAAAGTACATCAGAATGGGTAGAAACTGGAATTATTTTTAATTTTATTAGTAGTAAATCTTATTTTGAAAGGTTTCAAAAGCTTTCATAACTCTCATTCTATATGACAAGTGTTTCTTTTCCAGGACGGCGTTAAAATAAATAAATAAAACTAGGAAAATAGCTGAACAAAAATGTACTTTGTTGTAACAAGACAAAAAATTAAAGTTGGCGACGTTGGTATAATTACAGCCGATGTTGAACAGATCGACTGATCATTTTTCTTGGTATGTGGAAGAATGTAGCGAAAATAAACGGACCCAGAGGAGTGTCGATCAGTTCAAAACCGGCAAATCCTGGGGTGTAATTCTGCCTGATATGACTTATATGGCGTAATTGAACTTGTTTTAAAAATAACACTTGTTAATTTCAACGATCCAGATACTAAAATGGATATCTTTTCGTATAAGTATTTATTTTTTCCCCCAAGAGGATAACTGATTAAACCATTATATAACGATAATAAACAAAGATAAGTTCAGCCCGAAAAACCTTTAATCCTTCATCGTTCCCAATTAATACTGAGTCTAAGATTAAATGACATTTATTTTGTGTTGAATCCGGGAGTTTGATCCTCAGATGCAGCCTTTTCGTTAGTTTTGACGGTTGACCCTATGGGAGGGGTCAGCGCGTTTATTTCGGACCACATTTTAAAAATAAATATACGGATTTACGAGATGACGCTTTAAGAAATAATCTCGTGTTTTAGTTTACCACTCTTGTCAAAGTTTAAAAAATATATAAATACAATAGCTTATTATTTTCACACTAGAAACAAAAAAAAAGTTTCAAAGGGGGGAAAATTGCAACGGAGAAAGCCGTTTTATATCTTTTAAATTTTGTAATGTAAAAGATTATTAACGACTTCTAGCTTCAGAGGAAGGGAGAAAAATATGAGCAATAAACATCATAAATTTACAATAAGCGATAAGAGGGATTAAAGATTACAAACAGAGGGTTTAACGAGAACCTCCGTAAACAATTAAAAAAAAATATTTGCGCAATTAATCTACGATATTTATTCTCGTAGAAAATAGATTAAAGAAGAGATGAAATTTTATTAATAGAACAAAAATGCTTGTGTTAAATGACTAGATGGCGAAGAACACATCGAACACTAAAGTACTCACAATTGCGTTAAACAAAATAAATTAAAACGTGTGGTGATTAGTGACCGTAAGTCGATGTGGTCTGGTGTGACGTAGATTTCAGAAACATATTTTCTTTATCGTGCCAACGTTTCGATCTTTATTGAGATCATCTTCAGGGCATGGGATTTACAAACATTGTTTAAATTTTATACGACGCAAAAAAAAATTATAATCAATCAAAGTATTTCTACTCACTCAAAGTGTTTGTTTTCTGTGTAATTGTGCCATTCTTGTGTGTCGTGTTGAGTGTGCCAGTGAGATGCCGTTTTATGTTTATATACATTGGATTTTGAAGGGGTGGGGAAGGAAATCGGGACAGAAATTTACAGAATTTCCTTCCTCACCCCTTCAAAATCCAACGTATATAAACATAAAACAGCATCTCACTGGCACACTCAACACGACACACAAGAATGGCACAATTACACAGAAAACAAACGCTTTGAGTGAGTAGAAATACTTTGATTGAATATAATTTTTTTTTGCGTTGTATAAATTCACTTTTTTCCACATCCTACATGTATTTGTTAAATTTAAACAATGTTTGTAAATCCCAGGCCCTGAAGATGATACCAATAAAGATCGAAACGTTGGCACGACAAAGAAAATGTATTTCTGAAACCTACGTCAAGCCAGACCGCATCTCAAGATTTCCGAATAATCATAAATTAAAACTATTGTAAAATGAAAAGTTTGGCAAATATTAATAAATACAAAATCGCATTCGCCCTTTTAGTTTTGGACCTCGCTCTCAAAGAGTTGTACAATAGGATATATGCATTTTTTTCTGAATTGTTTGTAAACAAAAACAACTAGGGCAGTAAGGCTTGAAAAAAAATTTTTTGGTGATACTCGGTCGTAAAATATTAGACATTTGTCCTAGAGCTCTTGCCCCCTAGGAACCGTAAAAATGTTTTGAGTAAATTACACACTTATTATAAAATGGATATTTTGGCAAATATTAATAAATACAAAATCGCATTCGCCCTTTTAGTTTTGGACCTCGCTTTCAACGAATTATACAAGAGGATGTATTAATATTTTCTTTACAGAATTGTTTTTAAACAAAAACAACTAGGCAGTAAGGCTTGAATTTTTTTGGTGATACTAGGTCGTAAAAATTGACACTTGTCCAAGAGCTCTATAGGAACCAGAAACATTTTTTAAATAAATTACATAATTATTATAAAATAGAAAGTTTGGCAAATATTAATAAATAAAAAAAACACATTAGCAATAATATTTGAAGTAAATAGATGCATATGGTCGTCTTTGATGGTTTTGCCACACGTGGTTTTTTCCCTTCCTGCAGTGAGTGTATTTATTGGCGTGGTATTAATGTGTGTGCGCGCGCGTGTGTGTGTGCGGGTGTGTAGTGCAGGAATATCGAGTACTCCACAGACCCAACGAACTGGGTATTTTCTCTTTGTGTGTTTTGTGCAGAATGAATGTATTTATTGGCGCGAAAGTGAGTGTGAATGGGCGCGTAGTGCAGGAATATCGAGTACCCCCAGACCCACCGAACTAGATTAGCTTTCTCTTTGTGTGTTTTGTGCAGAATGAATGTATTTATTGGCGCGAAAGTGAGTGTGAATGGGCGTGTAGTGCAGGAATATCGAGTACTCCACAGAACCACCGAACTAGGTTATTTTCTCTTTGTGGGTTTTGTACAGAATGAATGTATTTATTGGCGCGAAAGTGAGTGTGAATGGGTGTGTAGTGCAGGAATATCGAGTACTCCACAGACCCACCGAACTAGGTTATTTTCTCTTTGTGTGTTTTGTGCAAAACGAATGTATTTATTGGCGCGAAAGTGAGTGTGAATGGGTGTATAGTGCAGGAATATCGAGTACTCCACAGACCCACCGAACTAGGTTATTTTCTCTTTGTGTATTTTGTGTACAATGAATGTATTTATTAGCGCGAAAGTGAATGTGAATGGGCGTGTAGTGCAGGAATATCGAGTACTCCACAGACCCACCGAACTAGGTTATTTTCTCTTTGTGTGTTTTGTGCAGAATGAATGTATTTATTGGCGCGAAAGTGAGTGTGAATGGGCGTGTAGTGCAGGAATATCGAGTACTTCACACACCCACCTATTTAGGTTAGTATTAGGCTAGGTCTTGTAGAGTGAATGGGCGGAGGCACTGTCATAATATTAAATGCGCCAGTGGCTCCGCATTCTTAGCTGTACATATAGAATGAGTGGTTACCCCTTGAGTGAATGTATTTATTAGTCTGATAGTAGTGTATGCGTGGGTGGAATATCACGTACACCATAAACCCACCAATCTAGGTTAGTATTTTAGACTCATTGTGCAAATGTAAATTTCAATTGTACATAAAGTACGAATGTATTTATTAGCGTGAATGAGGGCGGATTTTCAGCGGAATATCGCCGGCAATAGCCCAGGCAGCTAGCCGGGTATGAAAGCTCGGACAAATGTCTAATAATTTTCGATCTAGTATAACCAACAAAAGCTTCATAAAAATAATTAATCCAACGTCCGTAGCTTCCTCTTGTAAATACTATATTTAAGCTTTTAACTTATTTATAAAGGTACAAAATAAAATGAGCTACGGTACTTAAAGAAATAATTATTCTGATTAGAATATAATTTATTATCAATTTGATTCGATAATGACGGTGAAATTTAAATATTTATTAAAAAATCAGTATAAACATATGTACTATCAGCATATTTTGGCTAAATTGAATCATTGCGCTGCGTTTTGGATCGTTACGCCCTGCGAACACGGTCACTGATGCTTGTCGGAATTGACAACGGCTCAAAATGGGCCGGACGGGCCCATGAACAATATGGGATAAACGAAGTCAAAACGGCTTCATCCGGATCGCCACAAACGAGAACACGTTCCATTTCCTGTTCTGGAACTGAAAACCTTTGTCTTCGAAGCGTCAACGAGTCAATTTGTTGACCAGGTGCATGCTCGGGTTTTGGCACCCCGCGCAACATTGTACACCCAAGACGAATTATTTTCAATTTTTCAATAAAACGCCTTAGCAAGTGACAATCGAGAATTTATTTCGCATGCTTTTCCCAAGTAAGATTTGTACATTCTCTGTGATGAAGCGTGTTGGTCAGTTTGGTTTATCTGTGGCTCTCCATCATTTCACTTGATCGTACAAACACCCATTGATTTACAACGTAAATTGACCCTGATTCACAAATATTTCTCGTAGAACTGTCAAAGAGCACTGGGATAAAGTCCGAATGGGTCGAATGTAAATAAACCGATTTAAAGTTTCACATTACAAGTATGAAAAAATAATGATCATAATATAACGTCAACGTTTAATGATTTCTCTGGGTTCGAGAAACTTAATATACAGGGTGTAATTTCATCACTTCAGTACTTACTTTGAGGGACTTTATTTATACCTAAACGCCACAAAGTGCAATAATTTTTCCCTTATCTCTTACTTGCTTTCGGGTTCAACGGTTTAAACGGGGTTTCTCGTTTGAAAAATATTGAAAATGTCGCGAGTTTCCGAACAAGAAATGTTCAAATGAATGAACTTAGCAATTTGAGGCAATAAAGATCATATAAAAAAATTGGGATTTGCTCAAAGAAAAAACTGTTGAGGATGACTAAATGATACTCTATAAAATCATTCCATGCTGCATGAACTGAAGGGTCATCGATAGATCTGAAAATTCGAAAAAATAAGTGCTACGAAGCATCCTACCGCATGAAATAAAAGCTTTACACCATTGACTCGTAATTTCAACGCCAAAAGTATAAGTCCAGTTGAAGAGGAAAACCAAACCAATAGATTTTACACTTAAGTGTTATTATTATTATTATTAAAATGGTACCCGCATTCCTGAGATGCAATATAGACTGACCGACATATTCCAAAATCACGGCAGAACTAATGTCAATTTATAAAGTTTTAGAGGGGATCCAAATACAGCAGGCAGTCAAAGTATCAAGTGGTTCAAGATAGTCAACTATTGTACGATGCAATGAAACTCAAGTAACTGAGACAGCGTAAAGTTTAAAGTCATTATTGGCCCTCACAAGTAAAAGTATAAAAGTGTCATTAGTAATAAAAAAGCGGACCTATTGGCGAAAGAAGGGAACCACACGAAAACTGACAAAATTCACTAAAATTCCCCCCCCCCCAAAAAAAACCAGTATAGAAAAAAAATTGGCAAAGGAAAAATCATGACAATCATGAGGGAGAATGCGCAACAAGACGGATACGTTTCTCCGGAGATAGAGAAAGAGAGAGAGAAAAAAGAGAGAGATAAGTATAAATACAAAGATAGAGACAGAGAGATGGAGATAGATGTAGATATAGTGATAGAGATATAGATACATTGATAGATAGGTAGGTAAAGAGAGAGAGAGAGAGAAAGAGAGAGAGAGAGAGAGAGAGAGAGAGAGTGAGAGAGTGAGAGAGGGAGAACGTGAGAGTGAGAGAGAGAGCGAAAGGGAGGGAGGGGAGAGAGTGAGTGAGAGATAGTGAAAGGGAGGGAGGGGAGAGGGAGAGAGAGAGTGACAGGGAGTGAGAGAGAGAGAGAGAGAGTGAGTGAGAGAGAGAGAGAGCGAAAGGGAGGGAGGGGAGAGAGAGAGAGAGAGTGAGAGTGATTGAGAGGGAAAGGGAGGTAGGGGGAAAAAGACAGAAGGCGAGAGAGAGAGTAGGAGAGAGAAAAAGGGAGGAAAGGAGGGAGAGAGAGAGAGTGTGTGTGTTATAGCCTCTACCTGTTTTACTAGGATAGATATATAAAGATAGGGAAAGGTATAGATATAATGATAGACAAATAGCTAGGTAGATAGATAAGTAGAGAGAGAGAGAGAGAGAGAGAGAGAGAGAGAGAGAGAGAGAGAGANTATATATATATATATATATGTATGTATGTATAGAGAGAGAGAGAGAGTGAGTGAGAAAGAGAGGAGAGAACGTGAGAATAAAAGAGGGGGTGGAGAGGTAAGTGAGAGAGATTGAGGATGAGAAGAGAGAGAGTTACATAGATAAAGATTTAGTGATAGACTGATAGATAGAGTGAGAGTGAGAGAAAGATAGATGTGTAAATCACGAAATGATAAAAAAAATCATAGTGTGTTCGTTGCAATTATTTGAAAGTGAGTTTTAGTGATGCTCGAGGGTGGCTCATGTAGAGGACAGGGAACAATTGTTTTGCGACGTATTTAGTAGGTATCAATAAGGTTTAGACATACACACCCATTTGTGTCCACTAAAACTTGTAAAGTTGAGGTTTTTTTATGCCTATATTGTATACATTTAATAATACAGTTCATAACATACGTACTCAAATGAAATAGCTTCCGGGTTTAGGATCTGTTTTTGTTTGGTAAAATTATTATTTAATAACGAATTGTTTTTGCAGATCGATCAAAATATTCTGCATGATAATTATGATTTGTTGATTATTCAGAAATCGTGAGATGCGGTCTGGTGTGTTGTAGGTTTCAGAAAAACATTTTCTTTATCGTACCGACGTTTCGATCTTTATTGAGATCATCTTCAGGCCCTGGGATTTACAAACATTGGTTAAATTTAACAAATACATGTAGGATGTGGAAAAAAGTGAATTTATACAATGCAAAATTTTTTTTATATTCAATCAAAGTATTTCTACTAGCTCAAAGTGTTTTTATTTGTGTGATATTTTATCACTGGCACTCTCAACACGACACGCAAGAATGGCACAATTACGGAGGAAACAAACACTTTGAATGAGTAGAAATACTTTGATGGAATATAAAAAAATATTTTTTTGCCTTTTTTCCACATCCTACATGTATTTGTTAAATTTAAACAATGTTTGTACATCTCAGGCCCTGAAGATGATCTCAATAAAGATCGAAACGTCTGCACGATAGAGAAAATGTTTTTCACACGAGACCGCATCTCACGATTTCTGAATAATCATCAACTAACGGTCACTAATCACCACACATTATGATTTGTTTAGAAGCAGCTTAATTATGGAAGCTTAATAAATCATGGTTTTAAGTATTCGCTGCTTGATGATGCATCATAACCAATTTTCACTGAGTTAATCGTTAAGTAAATAGTTATTTTTGTTCATTTTGTATAGTAAATCGTTTCAAGCATACAAAATCTTTCTTTATAGCTTTTCCATTCCTGAAAAATCGGCAAACCAGAAGAGCAAACGGTTTCTTCTGAGATTATTTGCAGATCTTTCTATTTGAAAATACTCTGCATTGAGTAATCATGATTTCTTTTAAGGTGCTATTACGATGATTTAATTGATCATGGTTCTAACTATTCGATGTCTAATCGACTGTAATCATGATTTTTTAACGGCCGTTTCTGAACGGAGTTTGATTAGACAAAGACAAGATCTACGAATGATCGTGATATTGCATTTTTACGTTTTACTAATGTTTATATGAAGAAGAAATGGTAGAAGTAAAAAATACAACGTCTTTAATGAATTTTTTGATTAAAACTTTGTTTTCATTAAAACTCGTAAAATATTTTTATTGTGAAGGTTAAAAATAACCGGGAAATGCTCAGATCTGTTATTCTCACTCAAAAGGATTCAACTCATCCGTATCGGCGAAAACCAGCGGACCGAAACAAAATACGGAAAGGAAAGTTGATTTTTGTGCTGTTTTCAATAGATGTCAACTCTATTATGTACATAGTATTTCGAAAAATGGTACAAATTCGACAAATCCACGGTCAACGTCTATCATGATTTAATTTTATCCAATTATCCAATATTGACCGGTGCCTTACGGGATCTTTAGTTTGATTTACGAAGTGAAAGTTGATAAAATCTTATCAAAATTTTCCCCTTTTGCTAAGATTAATGGATAGTTTGAGGGTAAAAATCAAGTATAAAATACATCGAGATCACTCTAGTCAGGTCATGACAATAATGCTCATCATTTTATCCATGCCCATTTTCAAGTCATTGGCTTCCATTTAGGTCTTCTTCTAATTTTCTGCAATTATGATAAAAAGAATCGCGGGTCGGCCTGTTAATTAGTTGTAGAACGGAAATCGAACAACTCTGAGCTCGTTTCTGCAATCTCAAAATGCTTCTCGCTATAGATAACTAACGTGATAAGGCAAAAAAAAAAAACTTTTCCATATTAATCTGGTTGACACTTCCAGTTAACCGTCGGCTACTAACGAGCAGAAACGCTCGGAAAACGGCTTTAAAACGGATTTTTTAAACGTGAATATTTTTCGGAGGTCGAAGACTGGAGTTTGAGAAAAAACTCGGTCCTGACTCATTTGGCATCTCTAAAACAATGGGTTTGTTCAAAAACAAATTTAAATTTTTATCAGTACCGATATAAAATTGATTATATGAATGGAACGCAAAGAAGTAAACAGATCATAGAAGTAATCTTGATCAATAACCCATTTTTACACTAATAAATGTTGTTATGTATCTGGATCGAAATAAAATATTAATTTTAATTATTTAAAAAATATTCCATATTTGAATCATACAAATTATATAATGAATATTGAAGCTTGTATTTACTGAAAATATGAGAGAAAATACAGAATAAGCTAACATTATTCAAATGAATAATAGGAAAGTCATTAACTGAATAAATTGTAATTCACATACCTGAAGGCATTGAAATTTCACGAACAAAGCAAAAACTTAAAGAATAAAGCAATAACCCTACAACTGCTCCTGGGCCAAAGCGCGCTCAGCCTTATGCAGAGAAAGGATGGTCGATGAGACCCCCATAATAGAAGCTTGTTTTGCCTTGACTCCTTAAAGAGAGCGTGTAGGCATGCCGCCGAATTTAAAAATGGTTCTGGGGCACAGTAGGGAATTTCTGGGTCCCGTTACGCTTTTTGATTCAGGACGAATCGAAAACTTGTAAACCCAGGTAAATATGCTACAGTTTTCCAGTCCGAAATCATTGCGATTGAACTACAAGGAAATAAAAAGGCTAGGAATACATTCCCGGAAGATAGCCTTCTTCTCTGACAGGCAACACTCATGCATCATGCGAGGTGAAGGCAGAGAGTGTTTGGATCTGCATGGAGGCCCTGCGCGAAGGTCACTGATGACCTGAGCCTGGCATGGGTCCGTGGTCATTCGTGGGCAACGAAAAAGTTGACATGTCCAAAGCGGGAGCCAATATGGACTATCTAGAGCCTAGCATCTTGCCACAAAAGAGGATACATCTCACACTAGATCCTTAATTAGTCCAAAACCTGGTGGAACAGGCATGAGGCACGCGATGAGATTCATAGAAGAGCCATCCGCAAAACCTACAAAGGAATTAGTGGAAGGTTAAGCGCAACCAGGTTTATGGTTGGCCTCCTGTCCTCTACTTAAGAATGTACTTGCACCGGATAGGAGTACAGACAGAAGAAACCTTGCAGATATTGCCAGGAGAGGAGACCGCAGAACACCTTTTGTATTTTTTGTGATGGTCTATGTATGTATGTCAGGTTCTTGCAACTAGGACAGGAAAAGCCACAAGCAAGATCCTACAATAAGAAGCCTCTGACAAGGCTATGAACATTGATTAACAACCTGAAAAAACAGGGGAGCACAATAGATCTACTCAGGTCGAGGTGCAGAAGGTTTCATGGCCGCCTCTTTTGTCCCTATCCCTATTCTTCCGCTTTTTGGAGGACGCGGTTTTTTAAAATGTATATATAATGTATTGCTTGAGTGAGTATATTTATTAGTGAGAGTGATAGGAGCTGATGGTGAAATATGTCGCCACCAACGCCCCTCCAGCAGTGAGTGTGTTTAAGGTTGGTTAGAGGAGTATCAAGTACTCCACCGAGTAATCAAAATGAGTGAAGTGTACACATCGCTTTCTACTTTTCTTCTTGGAGGATAGACACGATATCGAACAGATTAGACAACGCAATGCGCTGCATAGGAGGTTTTTGCAACCTTTGGAAAATTAAAATTAATCATAACAAAACGGAGGTAATTGTTTTCAGCATGCGTAGACCGTTACTTTATAAAAAGATTCAATTTGAAGGTATAACTGTGTCGTGGTATGAGTCGGTCAAATATCTTGGTGTGATATTGGACCGTAAACTCACTTTCACTCCCCATGTCAGTGACAGGGTTATCAGCAAAGCGGCTATCCGTGTACTTTTCCCTCTGCTCTGTCGCCGGTTTGGCCTGTCGCCTGCCAATAAGCTTCTTCTGTACGAGGTGGTGTTCAGGCCCATGCTCCTGTATGCGTGCCCCTCCAAATGTCGTCAAATGTCGTCAGGCTGCAGGTTGTACAGAACATGTTTCTGAAGCTTGCAACGGACTCTCCCCGATATACACGAGTATCCTACAAACATGTTGGTGCTGTTATACATCTGGGATGTAACAAATTTTTTAGCAATGCGAAGGTAGAACCAGTACAATCTGTTGCCCAATAGGCAACTATTGCTTGGACGACAGGTTCATGCACAGGAGAATAAAGAACGCTCTCTACTGGCCAAAATAGCTGTTTTTTTAATCTAATTTTTTCCCCACGATATAAAAAATAATGTAAATAATAAAAATTTTGTTATATTCTAACTAGCTGGAGGTAAGTGTCGCTAGAGAGAAACTCCACTTTACCATTTTATATAATGTATATACTTGTAAATAAAATTTTGTTCTGTTCTGTGAAGTATTTATGCGGCTGTATTGTAGAAGTTCGTAGTTTTAGGCTAGGTTATGTTATGAATGTGTTGGAGACTGCGATGACCTAGCCCCCGTTGGTTCGGAAGCATCTCTCTCCTCACCTTGCCTCTCTATATACTTCTTATCTTCTTTGCCTTGAACTCTCTCTGTCTCTTTTGCATGTCTGTGACTTTTTCTCTTACACTCTTACACTCTCTCTCTCTCTCTCTCTCTCTCTCTCTCTCTCTCTCTCTCTCTCTCTCTCTTCCTCTCCTCTCCTCTCTCTCCTCTCCTCTCCTCTCCTCTCTCACTCTCTCTCCCTCTCTCCTTTCTCTCTCTCGCTTTGTGAATTTAGAGTTGAACATTATATTAGTTCGTCATGAGTATCGTGACATTAGGTCAATGTCAGTTTTTCTGGCAATTATTGCCACTAATGATGGTAATGTTTGTATTTCTGAAAAATAAATACTCGGGCTAAATTTAACGAGACAACAACAAGATGAGAGGAATTTTCAACTTTCACCGCAATTTAAAATGAGGTGAGGGTTTCCTTTTTAGAAAAACTAGGTAGTAAAATATTTCTCTTTTTTTAATTTTTCTGCCTCTTCTTTTACAATAATAAACCGTTTTACTGGTTAAATGGGATCAGAACGACCTTTTCATCACGCCAAGCATGAATCGCGATTGGCAGCCGTCAATTGTAAAAATGCGGTTTTTCAACTGAACCGCAAATTGTGTTGTTATTCCCAGTTTCAGGTGCTCAAAATCGCCGCAAAAGTAGGGGAAAGTGATTTGCCTGAAGGCGGTTTTCGTTGAAATGGGGTAAACCGTCGAAGGACGGAGCCCGTCAGATTAGAACCAGTCTAGTTTCCCTATGACAAGGCGAGCAGAAAAAAGAAAATCTATTTTCTCCCACAAAGAAGAATTTTTTTATACTCCTAGTTCGATCATCAATCAATCAATTGATGATTGATTAACTAGTCCACTCCGGTCTGTCCCAATTCGTTAACTCTGAATTCAAAACCAGAGCGGAGCAGTGGTTGCGCATAGATTGTATACACGAGATCTTAACTCAGAAGAAACCTTTGTCGTTTGCCAATTTTTGAGAAATGGAAAAAAGTAAATGAGGATTTTGTAATCTTGAAGCGATTTACTGTACAGAATGTGCAAAAATAAATCATTTTACAATTAATACAGTTGAATTTTATTATGCTGTCAAAAACACCATATGATACAGCTTAGTTGTCGACCAAAATAAAGGACCGTGATTTATTATGCTTTAATAATGACCAATTTAAAAAAAAATCATGATGCAAGCTGCACATTCCAAAATCTTCTTGAAAGAAAACCATTGCAAGCGAACTCACATTCTCTGAATCCTAGAACACAATGAAACAGGCTGGATTTTCAAATCATTTCTTAAATGACTAAATAAACCATAAATCCAATCACGAGTTTATGACTGACCTGTCCCCACCTCATGTCTCGTACTACCACATGACTCCAATAAGCTCACGACTTTCCTTCATAATTTGAAAATCTGTCTGCAGTCTTTAGCGAAGTATCATAATAAAAAAGAGAAGAATGGGCAAATGTAACGTATTTTGAATCTCGGTGGGGTTAAATTAAACCTAACCTACACAAAACAGCTACTTCTTGCGTTATTGAAAGAAATGTGGTTTCACTTTTTTTCTCACAGATTTTCAAAAGTGACATTGTTATCGATGATCTTTATCTTTCTGTCGCCTTCATACTTGCAAAAGCTATCTGCAGTCTGTATCGTAGTACTGTAACAATAAAAAAGAGAAGAATTTTGAATCTCCGCGGCGCTAAATGGTTGTTCTAACCTAACCATCTACACAAAACAGATAAATCTTGCATTCCTGAAAAAATTGTACAAGTTAATGATTACATCATTACATTACAAAATACTATTAATAGTTTAATTAATATTATATTAGTAGCATTGTTAGTAAGTAATATACCAACTTTAGATTATAGTAATCATTTTCTAATGGCGTGTTCCTATCGTCATTATATGGTTTCACTTTTTTTTCTCTCACAGATTTTGAAAAGTGTCATTGTTATCCATGATCTGGATAACCAATCGTTCTGTCTTCTAATTTTTTTGCGATACTTGTTGACAATGTGGAAAACAGGATAAACGCCTCTGGAATTCCGAGACCAATTAGTCTGTCACCATCTTATTGCATATTTTTAATTTTGTTTTATAATAAATGTATCACTCGTGTAAGAAGTTTCTTATATTCTTTAGACGTTATTAATCGAAAAATATTAGAGGAGGACTTTAAATTGGCGTTAATTCCGCAATTGGTTAATGAGCGGACGAGGTCATATTAATCGTTCACTACGAAGAGCGTCCAAGGTGCAGGACCGTCCTTCTTTCTTCACATTTATAAAACCGCCATGTGCGTTTTCTTTGTTTTCTTTATTTTCCCTTTCGCCCTCCAGTATAAACACCGGGCGGGTTTTTGCCTATTTATCTGTTGATTTGTCGCTTTCTATTTTTAAACGACCGGGCTGATCTTTTAAATCAGATCGGCCGTTTCCCTCTCTCACCCCCTCGCTCTCACCTTCTCACTCACTCTCTCTCTCTCTCTCTCATTCACTCTGATTCATATTTGGCATGGATTGTTTTTCTTTGGGCGTTTTAATGAAGACGTGCCGGTTAATAAATTGAATGACAGGGGGGGAGGGGAAACAAAAGATTTCAATGTCACGTGTCATTGCCAAAGAATAGCGAGCCAGAAGTTAGAAGGTTGGCCAATTTTTCCCACTTTCCGTTGACCTCCTGGAAGGTTTTTTAAATAAAAATTTAAAAAAATATTTAAAACCAACAAATTACAATTTAAATTTTTGTTTAACGTAAGGTTTTTAAGAGAAAAAAATTATAATTGCGACGTGGGTCAAACCATTCGCTTTTGAAAAATTAAGACATAAACGAACAAACAAAAATTGTTTAATACAGACGGGAAAAATATTACACGTTAAAAAGAAATAAATTCTCTTTCTGAATTATCGCCCAATTTAGCGGAACCGACAAGCAGAAAAATGTAAGCCGACTCATGATAATTCGAAACCCAAGGGACCACCAAAATTATTCGAATTATCGAGAGGAAAGAAAAAAATCGAATTATCAAGATGCATTTTTAAAATATCTAATTTAAATTGTACATATATAAAATCTCGTAAAAATAATGAAAAAGTGGAAATAAATCAACCAAAATGAGGGACTTCGTATCAGAAAGTTCGAATTATCAAGTTTCAAAGTTACAAGAGTTATTACTTATTTGCTACCATTACAAATCATTAAAAGAAAATATTTTTAAAAAATTAACCGGCGCAATTACTGAAAGTTTTGTACTTATGGTAAACTTTGTAAACATAAATAAATTAAAACGGCCGTGTTGATGAAACATGCCGATTTCATTTTCAGAAAACAATTGTTGTGATCTTCACCAATGACCTTCTTGCTGTTAATTAAATCATTCGACTTTTACGAATGAATAGGATAAGGTTTTATTATTTTAATTGGCGATAATTACAAGGTGTTTGTTGATTTGGTATCGGCACGGAAATAAAAATGAGTGTTTAATCGGTTTTAAAAAGTCATTGACGCTAGAGAAATTTTAAAATGTTGAAAAACAGTTGACAATATGTAATTAATTAAAGTTTAACTAAATATGGCAAAAGTATACAAACTGCCTTAATAAAAAATTAAAATAAAACCTGTAATAGTTATTTTAACCTTTTATAAATCCCAGGCCCTGAAGATGATCTCAATAAAGATCGAAACGTTGGCACGATGAAGAAAATGTTTTTCTGAAACCTCACGATTTCTGAATTGTTATTTTAATGTTTAAACTTTAAAATTCTAAGCGATCCAAGAACGAATTCATGGATAGTGAAAAATTGCACTTAAAAATAAATAAATGCTCAATATTTGACTTTTTCTATCCTTATCCTATTTTATTCCTTTTTTATCAGAATATTTTAAATTGGGCTACAACGAGAGAAACAAGCTGATATCAGCCAAAAAACACCTTTCCACCAAATTATCCCTTTATCATTTTTATAAGGTTTTTATTGTAGAACATGGAATTTTTTGAGACTGTTTTATCTTTTTTAATTATTTTTTCTCCATGTTTTTGTTTAAAAAAGAAGGTAACCTTTCATCTTGGCCATGCGATTTGTCGATGCAGAATGGTCATATTTTAAAACAATTTAAGAGAAATATTTAATGAAAAATTTTAAAAAAATTAAGAACTGATGATGGGTGTAAATTCCCGAAACATCCAAATAAATGTTTAAATAAGTTGTGCATTTACTTCTTTAAAAAAATTACATGGATTATTTTTTTTTACAAAAACAACCAAATTGTTGTTTATTGTAAGTATTAAAAGTAAATTGTTATTTGTATATTGTTGTTATTGTTTATGTTCTGGGTAATTCAATCCATCGGAATTATATTCGAATCTTCCTGCTTTATTAGAATTTTTTAATGGGGACTACTGCAAGAGAAACTTGTGGATATCTGCTGGAAAAAAATTAGATTCGAATAAAACAGACCTAAAAATCTTATTTTTCGCAGAATTATCTAAAAAGGGCTTAGGGGCAAGAGAAACTTGTGGACATCTACTGAAAAAAAATTAGTTTCGAATAATGCAAACCTAAAAATCTCATTTTCTCGCAGAATTATCTAAAAAGGGCTACCGCAAGAGAAACTTGTAGACATCTACTAAAAAAAGATTAGATTCGAATAATGCAGACCTAAAAATCTCATTTTCTTGCAGAATTATCTAAAAAGGGCTACCGCAAGAGAAAATTGTGGACATCTACTGAAAAAAAAGATTAGATTCGAATAATGCAAACCTAAAAATCTCATTGTCTCGCAGATTATCTAAAAAGGGCTACCGCAAGAGAAAATTGTGGACATCTACTAAAAAAAAAAAGATTAGCTTCGAATAATGCAGACCTAAAAATCTCATTTTCTTGCAGAATTATCTAAAAAGGGCAACCGCAAGAGAAAATTGTGGACATCTACTGAAAAAAAAGATTAGAGTCGAATAATGCAAACCTAAAAATCTCATTTTCTCTCAGAATTATCTAAAAAGGGCTACCCCCAAGAGAAACATGATGACATCTACTGCAAAAAAATACCTTTCCACCAAATTATCCTTCTATATTATTACAATTTCTTGTGTATTCGTTTATAATCTGGGTAGTTCAATTGATCGGGATCAGATCCTCATAATGCAGACCGAAAAATCTCATTTTCTAATAGACTCTTCTAACATGGGCTACCGGAAGAGAAAACAATCGGACATCTACTGCAAAAAGGTTCACCTAATCATACCTTTATCATTATTATAATTATTTCTGAAGTTTGGTATCAAACTAGAAAGCTGAATTAATCGGGAACAACTTATTATAACAGACCTATGGCCTCCTGCTTTATTATATTTTTTAAGAGGGACTACCGCTAGAGAAACATATGGACATCTACTGCAGAAAAATCAACTTTTCATCCAGGTAGCCAATCGTTATAATTATTTTTGTAGATGACGGTAATCTGGGCTTTTCATTATTATAATTATTTCTGAAATTGGTTATCGATCTAGAAAGTTGGATTAATCGGGATCAAATTAGATTAATACAGACATAAAGTCTCCTTGTTTATCAGAGTTTTTTTACGAGGGACTTTGGCAGAAAACCACGCGGACTTCTGAAGAAAAACTGCTTTTAATACAATTAACCCCCTTATCATAACAATTTCTTTAGTTGATTATTCCCAAATAGTTCTTTATGATCTGAGTCATTTAGTCAGGATTAGATGGAAATAATACATTTTGCCAAGTCCTTTGTTTAAAAAAAATGGGCTACCACGGGGGAAACATGCCGACATCTTCTGCAGGAAAGCACCTTTCGTCCAATTACCCCTATATATTTCCATATGAGCTGGAAATTTCAAGTATTCAATTCAAGAATAGAAACATCTAAATCAAATAATCCCCATTATAGTTTTCTATGACCTGTGTTTTAATTAAAGGATTAGTTTGAAATAGCACCAGAATCTATTCAAAGGAGCTACTGCGAAGAAAATACGCAGACATCTACTGCCGATACGAACAATTTAATCAAATCTCCCAATATAGTTCGTTAATTATCATTGATCTTCCAAGAAATGAATCGTTATCTTGACAATGTACGGGTTAATCATAAACCCAAACAAGAAGAAGGTCGTTCAGGACTTATTTGCCAAAAATTATTTAATACATTTTTCATAACTTGGAACAAAGGATCTTCGGTGAGGTCACAACAAAACGACAATTTTCTAAATTTTTGCCGAGTTTTCGACGATTATATCGTCATCATCAGGGCTTTAACTCGATGAGTGTTTAAATATGTCTTGAGAAAAAAAAACTGCATTTATAATAAGATTATTTAAAATTAGGTGAAGCTCTTTAACCGAGATTCTGAGCCTCACCTAATTTTAAATAATCTTATTATAAATGCAGTTTTTTCTCAAGACATATTTCAGCACACATCGAGTTAAAGCCCTGGTGATGACGATATAATCGTCGAAAACTCGGCAAAAATTTAGAGAATTGTCGTTTTGTTGTGACCTCACCGAAGATCCTATTTTCCAAGTTTTCAACAGCAGGTCGATCCATCATCTCATCTTTAAATTTTTCATAGTTAAGGATTCTTAATACTTTGTATGCTGCACAGCTCTTCTGTATATTAATATTATTTATTTTTCTTTCTAGTTGAAGCGTGCACCCTTCGCTTCTACACCCTGGTTGAAGTGTTTTTAGGCATTTACTTACTATATGGTATTTACAAGGTAATTTAAATTGAAATTACTTTAAAGTCATATATTTTTTTTAACTTGATTTCATAATTTTTAGAGGAAACTGCACTACATCCGAGCGTGGGTGGTGATACAGGTGGTCTTGCTGGCGGTCTCTGCCCTGTCGGACGTACTGCTCATCGTTCTACACTTTTTCGTTTTTAAGACTGAAATCGACACGCTGATAATAGTCAATGTGATTGTTACCGGTAAGAAAAATTTAATTTTAAAAGAAATCAAATTTGAAAAATCATGGCGGGTTTTATATGGAATAATTCGTCTTTTCTTTAATAATGGCGCCCCGAGACAAGCCGAGATTCACAGAATAAAGGAATTAGACGTAGACAAAATAGATACAATATGGAAAGCTGCTAAGTTTATAAAAATACATAAGGTTAACGAAGTTCAAATTGAAAACCTACCTGATAACCTCTAAAAGAGTATCAAACATCAACAGTACCTCAGGATTTAAGGACCTTTACCAGTGTAAGGTCATTTAGTCTGTAGACAGTACTACGATTGACCAGGCCCATCAGGGTCAATAAACAAGCTCTTTGGACATGGAGAAGAGACATTCGATAGACTGCCTGTTTGCAAGAGTAAAACTAATACACATAGTCCACTTTGCCCTATTGCCTCTTCTTCAGTATTCACAGGTATTTTCAAATTAAGCAGTTCAACTGGTCAGAACTCAAGAACTTAAGTTTGGTATTCCCCAAGCTCTGCAGGCTTCTCGCTTATTTGTGTAGTTGCTTAGTTCAAATTGACTC
The DNA here is from genome assembly GCF_000648675.2 of Cimex lectularius. Lineage (NCBI taxonomy): Eukaryota > Metazoa > Arthropoda > Insecta > Hemiptera > Cimicidae > Cimex > Cimex lectularius. Next base: position 737,631 of record NW_019392703.1, read on the forward strand.
TATCCTTCTTTTAAGAAGTAGAAGATCTTGGCTGTATGGCTGCAATTTTTCCCGTGTCATCTTGCTATCCCAAGTTATCTCCATTTGTTGTTTAGCGTTTAAAAATAAGATAGACAGCTGTCTATTGTTCATCCTGGAGGCCTAAGACAATTGTGAAAAGAACTAAATGACAGCATCACCAGGATTTGCAGGTTTTGTCACCGCTGGAAACTTAGGATTAATGTTCCCAAAACTGAGGCCATATTTTTCACAAAACGACGACCAATATTCAGGGAAACCATTTCAATTCACGGACACAAAATCGAGTGGTGTGAAAGGGTAAGTACTTGGGTTTAACTCTGGACCAAAAACTTAACTTCTCTAGACACATAAATGAAATTACAAAAGGTAAAATAGCTATAAAAGCCTTATTTCCGCTGATGGCCCGTGAGAGTGGAATGAGCTTTGAAAATAAACTATTTATAAAGTAGTTATAAAACCTATGCTGCTGTATGCTTGCCCAACAAGGAGTTACACGTGCGAATCCAACATCCAAAAACTGCAAGTGGTCCAAAATAAATTTCTAAGGTTTATTACGTCACTACCACGATACACCAGAATTGGCCTCCTCCATGAGAAAGCGGGAGTGGAGTATATTAATTCTGAATTAAAGCGTCTGTCCAGGAATTTTTTTATGGGTCTCTCCTCCAGCAAGAACACTACTTGTAGGGATATAAGAGTGTATGGTCTAAACTTTCCATGGAAACATGGAAGGATCAGGCACAATACATAAATTTAGGAACTGTGATGTATTTATTTGTTGTTGTTGTTTCCTCTAGAGCTGTGATACTATAAGACAATTTGTGATTATTCAATTACCCGTAGTGCATTGTTCTTGTTATTCTCATTTATTTATTTATAATATTGTTAACATATTTTTGTTAATTCTTTTGCTAATTGTTATCCTATTTGATACCTAGTGGGTTTTTACGAAAATTTTTCCCACTATTTTTCTAGTTTGATTAATTAAAAATAACAACGAACTAGGACTAGGTGCGTTGATAGGCAAATTTTTGAAATAGGTCGTAAAAGTGCCCCGCCACTTCCCCTGCTTAATGAATGTATGTAACATAATGTATAAGTATATTTTTTTAATAAATGTTTATTCATTCATTCTACAAATGGGTTTATTGTAAAATAAAACCCTATTTCGTTTAGGTGTTTTCTCAGATGCCAGTGATCAGCACTCTCTTTCGTTTTAGTCTGATTAGCTTTAGTAATGAGTGCCCCTGTGATGGATTTGTCACGCTGACCAATTGTTTTGTTGAGCTTTTGACCACCAGATTTATGAGCCAGGATCCAGTCTATTCCTTTTCGCCGACGAATTATATTCTTCTTAAAATATTCGACAATCACGACAGTATCAGAATCTCCCAAAATGTCTCATTAAGAAAAAAGACTTGGGTGGTGTTTTGGAAGCAAAGCACCTAGGTATCAGACACGTACGCCAGCGGAAAGAGTTCAACAGAAAACGAGTATCGACTATATCAACAGATCAAGTCCATGTTTACTTATGTCAAGCAGAGAAGTGCCAGCTAAATCATCAAGTACCTGTTATCGGTAACTGTCCTTAACCTGGAAAAGTTTTACACTATTTATAAGCAGGTTTGGAACAACAGAAAAGGTTCAAAGATCAAATGGAAATATGTCCTCACCAAACGTAAAATTTTCATGGCATGATAGATGTTCGAACGGTAAAACTATGACAAACTATAAACTTATTTGAAAAATAATACTTTTAAGCTCTGTTTAAACAAGATCGTAACTACATTCATCAATTGGAAGGGGAAATGGATCAAGAAGCCATAGCCGATTATAGCAGCGTTCAAATGTATTTTATTGTTTTATGGACAACAATTTTTCCGCACTCTTATCCACACTACACCTATATAGATTTTTTCCTTTCAAATTTAGATATCATTGAACATTCACTCTGTGGGCGATATGAGAAAAACCAGCCAAAAATAAAAATATGTGCATCTATTTTTCTTGTTATCTTTACTTTCTAGCCTTGCTTTTGGCAGTTTCGAGGCCGTTAAAACGATAACGGAATTTTCTTATTTAATTGTCAACACTTGATTATTTAAATCAACAATATTGTTAGATTAATAACAAATATTTGACAAATCTAAGCAAGGAAAGAGTTGCAAGATCAAGGTCGTTTATCGAGCTTTCGTTTTTAATAATTGATATAAATTTCCATGTAAGTTTTACTCTCTAAAGATAATCTATTTAGAATTTTACGTCGTGTTAAACCTTTCTTTGTACAGATTTTTCAATTTCTTGTGGTTTTGTTGCAGGATTTCACGTGTTTAGCATTATGGTAGTCCACAGCTATGAGGTGTCCATGAGAGGAAGCCAATCGCTTTACCCGTTATGATGCAATTAAAACTTTTTTGTTGTTGTAAATATTATTAAACGATACCTGACTGTTTGCTTCTTTTTTTAACTAAAACTATAACGTTTATTATGTTTACGTCGTTGTACAATTTATTAAAATATTATTTTTATTGTACGATTTTATTTTTTTTCACCGCTCAAAACTTCTCTCCGACAGGACGTGGCCAAGGTGTTTTCTATGACCGTAGAAAAGAAAAAAAATTTCCTTTAGAATGAATAGTAAGTCTCTTTCAAGCAGTAATCCTAGGATTAGGGTTCAAAACCCACTCGCACCCTGGAGCGTTGAACTCGCTGGCCAAAAAACACCAAACCAAAACCAGGTTCATGGTAATAATGATTTAATTTTATCAAAATCGAAAACCAAACTGCCTTTAACAATTTTTAAATAGAAATATTGCTATTGTTAAACATTTAGAAATAAAAAATTGATCGAAAAGATAAGATGATGATCATCTGGTTTATGACGAATAATTAAATTGCAGATTCAATGTTTTTGTTGATTAAAATATTTTCCTCTGTTGTAAAAATACCAAAGCCAGGTTACGTTTGAATCTTTGAAGGTAAATCAGAGAGAATTTGGAAAGGCAAGAAAAGCAAGATAATCTGACCCAAGATGAGATACAAAGTCTTAAAAACGTTAATTATAAATACGATTTTCTATAAAAATTTACAGGCAGATCATGTCCAATATCTATGAGAAAAAGTAGAAATCTTTTTCTTTATGTTTATGCTGATGAAACAAAGAAATTCTCTTGTCCACCAAAGCCTGGTATCGACGCGTAGAATTTTAAGAAGCTAACCCTAGTCCATATAAAAAAATTCTTGGTTATCCGGACCACGAGTAAATCTATAAACTGCTGATGAACCTTCGGCTAAATACGCTTCTCTACCACTTGAGGTCGTGGGTTCGAATCCCGCTCGTGACACTAGCTTTTTCATTTCAACCAAAAACCTAACATAAAAAGATTAATTAATTGAAAGAAATAATTTGGTCAATATAATGGAATTAACGTTTATGATGATCAAAGGACAAATTTCTTTATGAAGGAAATCCACCAAAGCTGGGTATCGCTGTGTTTGGACTCCAGCTATTTAGTCATTGCCACCTCGATAACTACTGGTAGTTTGAAAGGATAAAACCTAGATTATCTGGTCAATAAATAGGACGCAAAAAAATGCTAATAGTTCTTTATGTTTCTGTTGATAAAACAAAGACTAGTTTTTCTTTGTGGTGAATCCGCCAAAACTACATATCACTGGGTTAAAATTCCAATTTCTATTCCGTGTCACCTAGGTTATTGCCAGTTTAGGATATAACCCGGATTATCTGATCTATGAATGATAAATTCCCAAAAGCCGGCCGGAAACATCACTATGTTTCAACGACGCTAAAACAACAAGATTTCGTCACCCAATCCATAGAATGAATCGCTGATAAATGTTATGAGAAATAAATAAATAGTAAAGTTTAGATGACGAACGGGATAAAATTTCTCCCTGCAGTAAACCTACCAAAGCAGTGTATCGCTGCGTTGAAATTTTAGCAAATAATCAGTACACGTTTAAAAGAACAAGTCCTTGATGGAAATCCAACAAACCTGGGTATCGCTGCGTTTGAAGCATAAGATTTTAAAATTTTGGGATTGTTGTTATCCTGATACACTTTAACGTTGTTGATCATGAAAGGGACAAAATTTTGGTTATATGGTGCATGAGCTGAAAACGTTGAATGTTTCGGTTGACGGATCGTATCTTGCAGTCAATCCACCGAGCAGTGTATCGCTGCGTTCAAATTTTAAATTCTGACCACCGCCCACCCAAAAGAGAAGATTTTGACTATCAAGTCTAGCCGATTAATCAACATTATTGAAGAATAGAAAGACAAAATTTCCGTCTCTTGTAAATTCACCAAGATGGGTATCGGAGCGTTTTAATTTTAAAATTCAAACCACTGCTATTTTGAAAGAACGAGATCTTTCGGATAATAAGTTGAATGTTTTGACTGGCAGAACGACCGTTGCAGTAAATCAACCAAAATCGTGCATCGCTGCGTTGTATTTTTAAAAACTATAATTCCAAACGTTTATTTACACTTTTAATGTTAAACATGCAATGTTAAATTTAACATGCTTGTTTTCTCTGAGCCGTTTGCTTCTAAATTCTTGTCCATTTTCTGAGCAAATTGAAGCATTTTGATTTTCAGTTTTTTGTTTTCTTCTTCTGAGTTTACGTCTTTTTTTCCGAAGATATTTGAAGGCACTTGAACAATATCTTTTGTAAAATGGACAAACTTCTTAATTCCGGCTTTATTTATTTATTTTTGCGTACACACCACTTCAAATTGGGACAAGGCACATCCCGGGGGGATGTTTCGCCCGCAATCGATTCGAAAGGGCGCCTCTTTGTCCAGTGGTCCTCCACCCCTAGAAATCTCCAGCCAATTCTCACTCCAGAACGACGGCCAGATTGGCGGAGGTGCCCCTATCCGTGATTTAACCTTTAGTAAAATTTTACTTCACCGCCAAAAACAATCGCAAAAACTGGACTAGAAATCGATCTCCCTATACCCAAATTGTCATTCTCGTTCTATTAGTGAGTATTTTTCTTAAAGAACATCTTGACAATAAGTTAGTTTTGAGAATGTGATAAGGCCACAGAATAATTTTATTTTTATGTATTGCATATATTTAGAATGTCACACTATCAGTACCACAGTACTCAAAAGAAGTTGAGTGTATGTTTATTTTAACTAAATTTATCAAACAATAAAATATGATTTAATTACATAATTATAGATTATAATTAGGTAAAATTGCTATAGATCACCTTGCTGGTTAGCAAATATTCAGCATTTTTCTCAGAAGACTTTCTTGTTTCACAGATAAGATAATTGGCTAAATCCTTGGCGAAAATTTAAAAAAGTCAACTCTTCAAATAATGGGTGGGTACTGTTTTTTCAGTAATATAACATTTCTTATTTAAACAAAACTCGCAAATTTTTTCCTTCCGCCCAAAAAAAATCTATAAATAAGATAGATAATATAATAGACAATAATTTAAATGCCTTTCCCATGGATCAGTTCTAGGCCCGCTTTGTTTAATATTATTAAAACGTTGTTCATTATAAACAATTTATTACATTAAAAGATTACTGAAAATTTAAGGCCATTATCAAGTGATTATAAGATAATATTGCCAGGTTTTGTTGTGAGGTAGCCTGATTGTTCAGGTATTTCTAGCTAGAATCAATTTACAGAATAAAATTTTTAAAATATTTTAATATATCATAGAAGACAGTAAACCATTAATCTTACTCTCAAATTTGGTAAAGTGGGTGAAAGTCCAATAAATTCTCTAATATTGTGACTATTGACTTGCCCCTTGAGATATTGTTTAGTGCAAAAAAATTAAACTAAATTTTTAATAGCTAAATAAACTTTTATTCAAAACTTTCTTGCTAATAAGAAAATTTAGCTTAAAAAATATAATTTTTCACAATAGATAGAAAAACACCTAAAAAGTGTTAAACAAATTTCATGACAGTACTAATGGTTTTAAATCTAAATTGTGATAATTCCTGAAATGATTTATTATCGTGGCTTAAACGTGGTGACTCAAAGTTATTTAAAATCATTAAATCTATCAGATAAAGTCCCAAATACCACCTCGATAACTTTCGTACAAAAAGTAGTTACTAAAAATTTATAGAAAAAAGAAATCATTAAACAATAACATCAACTGTACTAGTGCTTTTTTATCTAAATTATATTTCTTGAAATCATTCATTATCAAATCTCAAGACTGGTGACTCAAAGTTTCAATTTTATAAATCCATCAGATAAAGTATTGTCAATTCTCTTCAATATCAATTATCCTGTAAATGCTTAGAGTAATTTGTACGTCCATTTGAAAAATATAAAACAGATAGCCTTGCCAGGAATTTTGATGTAATGCATGGCTGCACGAACACCTGGTGTTTGCCAATTACAAAAATATAAAAAAATCTTTAAAAATATATATATTTACCAATTGTAATTTTTAAAAAAAATATAGATAATTAAAATCTATATTGACAAAGGGGCTTTGATGTAAATTCTCAAGTATTCAAAATGGCTGGACAGTGTTTCAAGGAAAATTCATTGATTATCGTCCAATTACCAAATGAAATACCATTAAAGTAATACTTTTTCTTTTTGTCTTATACAAAAATAAGATTAAATTTTCCAAACTAGTCATGATTAGTCATAAATTTTTATAAATTCATTTTTATAAATGATTTTCATAAAAATGGTTGAATTGAAAAATAAGTGTTACAACAGGACTTGGAACCTACGACCTCCGGATCAGTACCCCAGCGCTCCATCATTTGAGCTATCTTGAGCTACCTTAAGACACCAACCAATCATCTCAACCTACAACTTTTAAATTGTCCTCTTTTTCTCCAATATTGAAATATAACGTTGCCATATGGATTCTTGGCGATATACGAATTATCTTCGGAGTTAGTGAATTATAGTAGCAAAGTTTTATTTATATTAAATATAGCTTTACCACTTGAGCTGTCCAATTAATCTTGTATCTTTCTTACTTTGCCTAAAAATAATAAATCAATTAAAATATTAGTCATAATATTGATCTTAACTTAAGAAGGACCCAGAATAGTTATTAATGATCTCATAGACCCTAATAATCAAGTGTCAAAAGAAATGATGAATGATGGAGTGAGTGCGGTGTTCAATCCATTTTAAAAAGATAGTTCCTACTCACAGTAAGTAATTACTTACTGTGAGTAGGAACTATCTTTTTTTAGAAAAAAGTAGATTAAATACTTTACACCAAAATATTAGAGTAGTATGTAAAAATTTGACATTTCAAACCTTGCTGATCCAGATAATCATTTTAACTGAAACACACCTGAAAGAAAAACTTCTATTCACATTAAAACATTCCTAACTCCTTAAAAATTTTGAAAACATCCTGGATTGGCTGATACTGTGGAGAAACATTAGACTAATTCAGCCAATACAGCTAAAATTACTTTCAAAACAAATAATTATAACTGCTGTATAGTGTGGGATATAAACCCCATCATTTAAAATTAAAATAAAGAAAATATTATTGAACAATTTTCTTGTCAAAATTAACCTGGAACCCTATAACATGTGTAGTATATATTGGAGAGTTTTTTCAAAGGTGCACCAGCCTGAAAGAGGGTGTCATAAAAAGATCGAAGTTGCCCATAGAAATAAACACCATGGAAAATATGCCTATACCAATGCTACTGGGATTTAACTTCTTTAACAATTAATTCTGCTTAATTCTGAATGGAGAGGACAAAAATATATCGTTCAAACACAACACAAAAGATTTTTACACTACTTAAAGAGCAAGACATTCACAATACAACACGGAACACAAATCTCACAATATACACAATACACTCAGCCAATGAAAATCAAGACATAAACAATACACCAGTAGAAAACAAATAACCTATAATACAACACAACATACACACATCAAGACTCTCACACAACACCAAGTCCTCAAGATGAACAAATAGAAAATGAAAAAATAAAAAATTACTTTATTAATAAATTTCAAGAGAAACTTATAGAAAAAATAAGCAAAGCAAAAGGCTACGAACTCCACATCCATTTTTTATTTTTTTATTTATTGCATGCACCCTTTTTATATTACATGCTTATAACAAGTATACTTGTAATATATCAAATAATTACATTTTATTTATAATATATGGTGCTTGTGTGTAGATTGCAATGAATTTAATAATGTTATTCTAATTTTGTCTTAACTTAGCCTCACATGTATATCACAGTAAATTAAAGTCTAGAGTCGAGGAACTTTAGAAAGTGTTCACTGCAAACGTTTGTAAGTGTTTTAAGAAAAAAATTAATTACATTAATTTAATAATAATTTCCAATAATTTGAACCTAAATAAAAAATAACGGGAAAAGGAAAAATGCAAAAACCTTGCCATGTTGGAAGAACACCAAGAAATTAATAAAGCAAAAATAGACAGCTTGAACACATGTTTGAGGTGTTCTGGCAGAAAGTGAAAAGCAGTTGATAAATGTGCTTGTTCAGCTTCATCAAGAGTTGGCTGAATTGCGAGGAACAGAAAAATTGGTTGAATTTATCAAAACCATGTCCACTGTGGTTGATGAAAACACTAACAAAATTACGGAGGCACACTCACAACACTAGCACAGACACCAATAACATATAAAATTTCACCTCTCAACAAAAAAAAAGGAACCAAGGAGATGGAAACAAAAGCACACATTCCACAAATCCCAGATGAAACACCCAATCCTTCATCCCTTCATCAATCCTCAAACCTCCAAAATCCACCAAACACGTGTATCCGGATTTTAGCATTCTACACATTTCCAGGGATTAGCACTCTTCAGAAAGCCCTTCTCATATCATGGAATTACATCAAAAAATACATAAATCATTTTTGAAAAATAGTATTTCTCCTACAGTAAAAAAATAAAATCATTACCAAATTTACACCTATACCAGCCTGCAGCAATCATAAAGTTTCTAACAGAACTAACACCAATCGCATTAACAAATAGAAACAATATTAAATTTTTTTTAACTATTTTAGCAGACAAAGAAAGCAATAAAATGATTGCCAATTTCTTGTACAATGCCATGGCTTTCAATAAAATAAAATTCAATATATTTTCTGAGTCATTGATCACACATGGTATGCTCAAAAAACATCTCCAAACAAAAGCACAGTTGCTGTTCGCTCTGCAGATGAGAACACTCCTCTCAGACAATTCACTGATTATCAATTAAAATTATTAGGAGAAACAAATTAATGTACGAACATTGCAGATTCAAGTTTTTAATTTTAATGGGGCACGCTGATAATATAAAATGTTATCAACATCTTTTTGATAAAATTAAGAAAGTAGAAATCACAATGAATGATAGAATATATTGGGAAGGGAAGAATATACTGAGCTATAACATGAGCTGGGTGTTTTTTTCTCGAAAGATTTGATGATTAACTTTTTAAGTTTGATTTTCAGGGTGTGAAACCTGAAAGAGGACTATGAAAATCTTCAATAAATGCTGTTGCTGTTCTTTAAGAACCGGCACAAAAATAATAGGCTATTATGAAGCGGTATAATTATATATATCTATTTATCCATCGGCTTTTAAATATTAAATCATGTAATAACATAATTATTTTTAGATATCTGGGGGAATAATTTGTGTCATATTCATTATATTTTTATTTGTATATCTCCTTGCATCATCATATGGGTTGAACGAACTGGAGGCAGAATCGAAATTGAAAAACATGACAAGTCTGTCTAACCTGACTAGAGAAACAGAAGTCGAGACCAAACCCCAGCGAGCATTAGGTTGGTCCAAAGGGTATACATTTCTTCATTATTATTTGTTAATCGGAAATTTTCTATTTCAGTCGCATTTTCTTTATTATTTTACATTACTTATTTCCTCTTTTATGCTATATTGGGAGGGGTTCTCATTCATGGTGTGAACAATGTGAGTCTAGAAAATACCATAGAATAAACTTCCTATATTTTCTTATACATATATATATTTGTTTGCAGGAAAAACGGAATCTAATCAACATATGGGTAAAAGTGAAAATCGCTATTCTAATATTGTCATTAATACCACTAGTGTTTCGCCTTTTCTTATTGCTGTTTGATTTGGATTCTAAACTAACTGGAGATATTGTTATGGGAAGTAAGACAAAAACATTTCTAAACATATCATCATAAACTCTTTTTGTTTACTAAAAGATAAAATTCTTTTCTTTGCAGTTTGGGACCTTGTGCTTATCGCATACGTTTACAGCTACTATGAAGAAATGGAAGAAGTCACTGAGAATCCGATGGCTGTTCTTTAATAATAAAGGCCTTCAAATGCAATATTCAATTAAATCCAGCTTTTATTTACCAAATCAATTTTAATTATAATAATGATTAAAGTTATTGGACTTTTTAAATGATTACTATTGTGAAGAAAATAAAAATAAAATATGAAATAAATAAAAAATAAGAAATGTCAAGCTGAAATATCTTGAATACAGATTGTTCCAATTAGTTAAAGATTTACGCTTAACTTCATGTAAATTTAATTAATTTCATTTTATCTTTATAATATTTTTTCGCTAAAACAGTAGCAGATATTCTAAAAAACAAAAACATTTCTCCAGCATGGAAACAACCGTGAAACAATAAATAAACTTATCACGCAGAAGTATGCAGTTATTTGTAGCATAAATTATACAGTTATATTACATAGTATAATTAGAAATAATCTATACTTAACTTTATTCTTACCTACTGCATTCTAACTATCCTAAATTATAACATTTCATTCTTACTGTTGCAACCGATAAACTGAGTATGTGAGTAGTGGCTAGAAGGATTAATAAATTTATATAATTATTCTTATGTATTTATTTATGACGTGAACAGTAGAAAATAGAGCAGCATTGTTAGTAATGTATTCTGGATATTTTTGAGCTATACTACAGCTAATTACGGTAATAATAATTTTATTTAAAAAAAATTTAACATAAATGAAGTAACAGGAAAAGGTTATGCTGAATATTATATACACATCGATACTCAATATTATATGTTTATTTAATATTCCAATGTAATTATGCTGATTTGTTTTGCTGTTTTGTAGGGTACTAATGATTCGAGTATTTTTTTAAAGAAAACGATTTTTTTTTCAAGATTAGTAAGTTTGCTATGAACCATTTTTTGGTTTTATCTGATTTACACAAATCCATAATGCTATAGATAATTAATAATCGTGGAATGTAATGAGTCATTTTTGATTAATCAAATTTGTATGATGTAATTTTTAAAAAATCGATTTTTTATCAGCATAATTGTCAAAACGGATTTCCCACCTTTATGTTTATGTAAAATTGATTTTTGGACTTAGCTTTCTATGGGAAAACAATATTTCTTCAGTATTTAGTATATGTAAAAAATAAAGCTCTCGTTTATCAAATCTTCCTGACGCTGCAAATTTTTCGTTTATTTATTTATTCATTTATTTTTAAGCCGTTAGACCCTAAATTCCTTGTTCTTTGTACTTGTATGTGTACAAACAAAAATAACTTGTGGCACATATGGATATAGTCGATGAATTAACAAGGTAATTGGTTCCGTTTTGGTCAGGACGTTCCGTGGACTATTTTTAGGCCATTACCCACCCACTGGAGGGGATCGCCAATTTTGGAATGCTTCACGACCAGAAATACACAAGAAAAAACGTTCGATTCGGTCTGTTCGAAGGAAATGCACTTTTGCCAATGATTGCAAACCATGGCACTAATCATTGCTTTGTATGTATAAATTATGTAAAAGAAAAACAAGGCCCCAAAATCGAAAGAAGCAGAAGAAACGTAAAAATGTGACGAGGAATTATAAATAAAATATTATCACGTGTAATCACATTTTAAATTTTTTTATGATAAAATATTAGAAAACCACGTTAATAAAACAAAGCAGGAAGTTTCCTTGATTACTTTTGTACATTTTTAATTCAAATAGTTTACTTCAAATACAAGCTTTATTAGTTACTTTTTATTTATTCCCGTTTCAAGACCCTGACCATTTTTCTCCCATAATTTTTATTTTCTATTTTCTGTCAACCTTTAATTACAAAATAAAAGTTTATCGGGAAAATAATTACAAAACATATTTATTACGCTTATTAAAAAAAGATAATTTATTTATTATACTGCATTGTTCAACCTAGTCCTAGCTCTAATTAGTTTTTTATAGTACATTTTTTTTTAATTCAACATTGCGATATAAATTTTTTTATAGTTTTTTCTGTTTTTTGTACCAAATTGAAATTCAAAACAACAAAAATATAAACTTTTTGTATATTTTTTGTTCTTTCCCCGTTTCATGACCATGTCCTCTTTTTTCCCACATATTGTTTTGCTCGCTTTTCCCTCACATCTGTACTAATTTTAACAAACAGGATATTTCCTATTATCCTTTAATTGATAGATCTAAACGTTTGCCAGGAAATTATATACCAAATTATTATTTATTACGCATCTTTAAAAAATTATCTTCCTTATTTTCTTTTAGCCCGTCTACATCTTTAGATTGGTTTTTTTCTACTTCCGTTTCACGACCATGGCCTTTTTACTACATACAGAAATCTTTTAGTCAGTTTTTTCAGCTTTTTTGGTACAGCTATAAAAAAATGAAACAAGCAGAATATGTTTTCTGTCCTATAATTGATAGAACTAGAAGTTTAGCAAGAAATTATATTCCTAGATATTACATTCTTTAAACAAGTCTTCTTCTTTAAACATTCTTTAAAAAAGTATCTTCTTTGTTTTATTACACCACAGCCACGTGACTGCTTTGTTCGAGGCGAAGAAACTTTCTTAGCCTAATCTGCCTACTCTATTGTTTTTAAATCCTGCATTGCGTTAATCTTGTTTTTATAGTTTTGTCTGTTTTTGTACCAAATTGAAATTCAAATCCACAAAAACAAACGGTTTTGGTATATTTTTTTGTTTTTCCCCGTTTCATGGCCCTGATTTTTTTCCCTCATATTGTTTTTTTTTTTTGCTTTGTTCGAGGCGAAGATATTTTTTAGCCTAATCTGCCTGCTCTATTTTATTAAATCCTGCATTACGTTAATCTTGTTTTTATAGTTTTGTCTGTTTTTGTACCAAATTGAAATTCAAAACGACAAAAACAAACGGCTTTGGTATATTTTTTCGTTTTTCCCCCTCATATTGTTCTGTTCGCTTTTCCCTCACATCTGTACTAATTTTAACAAACAGGATATTTTCTATTATCCTTTAATTGATAAATCTAAAAGTTTGCCAGGAAATTATGTACCAAATTATTATTTATTACGCATCTTTAAAAAAGTATATTCCTTATTTTCTTTTAGCCCGTCTACATCGTTAGATTGTCTTTTTTTCATCTTCCGTTTCACGACCATGGCCTTTTTCCCACAAACAGTAATCTTTTGGTCAGTTTTTCCGGCACAGCTATAAAAATGAAACAAGCAGAATATGTTTTCTGTCCTTTAATTGATAGAACAAGAAGTTTACCAAGAAATTATATTCTATATATTACATTCTTTAAACAAGTCTTCTTCTTTAAACATTCTTTAAAAAAGTATCATCTTTCTTTTATTATACCACAGCTACGTGACTGCTAGTTCGAACCGAAGAAATTTTTTTAGTCTAATCTGCCTGCTCTATTTTTTAAAGTTTTTTTTAAATCCTTCATTGCGTTAATGTTGTTTTTATAGTTTTGTCTGGTTTATATCAAATTGAAATGCAAAATCATAAAAATATAAAATTTTTGTATATTTTTTGTTTCGCCCCGTTTCATTACACTGACCTTTTTTCCCACATACAGTATTATTTTTGTTCGCTATGATTTCCTCGCTTACTTTGAACTATCTGACAGCTCTTGACATGTTTAGCTCGAACCAAGTTCGATAGCTTCCCTCATATTCGTCGTCATTCAGGACAGAAGTCTGTGGTTCCTCTTCAACCCTCTTGTTGCCAGAAGCAAACTTTTTGAACTATTTTTGGGCAGTATTATTTAATGTACGTGTGATTTTGAAATCAAATCACTACAATGTATTTATTTTGGCCAAAGGCTCCGTCGCCATTCTCATTCCTAAAGGTCACAAACCTCTCAACCACATATCCTCTTACTGATCAATCATACTATGAAGTCCAAAATTTTCGAAAGACTCCTTTTAAAACGCTTAATACCCATATTTTATTTTTTAAAAATCATTCCTTCTTACCAATTCGGGTGCAGTCCCCCATTATTTCACGATCCAGCAAAGCTTCAGTGTTGACAGGGTTGAAACCATTTTTTCCGAGAGAAGAAAACAAGAAAGAGTATTGCTAGGGTAAGTCTCTGAATGTGACAGATTTCTGATATGGTCTGGCACCCAGGCACCTTAATCTTGCATTACTCCTTCAATTATATTTGCATGACTGCTCCTTCAGAGTGAGGTGCAGCAACGAGTACTCAGATATCAGATCAAATGCCAGCATCACATGGGAGCATTCGTGTTCCCAGCCTGTATACAATTTATTTAAACTTACCATCTATGCGAATGATACCATGGTTTTGTTTTCCAATCCGAATCTTATCCAAGCACCCTCCAACATTCAAGAAGACCTTGAGTTTATCAAAGACTCACTGCTACAATTAGGGAGGGCTAAACTCACAGGAGTGATAGAACTATTTACCGGTCATACGTTCCCAAATACTCGGTCGTCCTTAAAAGGACAATGAGGATCTTTAGCATCCGTACCTGGATCATGGCCTTACCGGACGTTTTGATTCTCAAGATGAGTGATGACGCACCTACGCTCACGACTTAATGGGTGTTACGCATTGGTGTAGAAGTAACCTCACTCCCCGCTTGCCCATTCCGAGTGGTCGGTTCTGCATTTTACTTCAGACCGTATGCCGCGCTTTCTACCCAAAGTGGCTGAAATGCATCAGCCTGGTCTCCCACGCACTTCCTAGATAGAGAACTCTATCTCCCAGAGTTTTGGGGCTCCTCCAGCGTGAGAACTTCAGGATCCGCTCCGGCCGCGGTTTTGTTTAAGTGGAATTGCTAACCACCCCCTAGAGGAGACTGCCTTCGGTAAAGGAAGCTCATTCAGGCACCACCGACTACTATCTGTTCCATCCGCCACTTCTCACGCATTCGAGAGACTCCATCAGCGTAGTCTGAGCGTCCTCAACGCTATACGCTTCGATGGCCTGATCCTTCGTATTCAGTGAGGCCGGGGGTTGTAAGGAAGGCCATACGCAAATGTTTGGGCGGAGGTCATAGATAGAAGAAAAGCCTCTTCTCTAAGTACCCGCCAAGAGCATCGCCACTAAGCCACTACGAGTCTATTCCCATGTAGCAGGTACTTGGAAAATTTTCTGCTACCCCGTAGTTCAGATGGTTATGCACCCTCCCCCGTCTATGCAGACAGGATCTGGTACCCTAACCCGCTCTCCGCTGCCGACCACGAATCCAGCTTGTGCTTTAGAGACGCTCCCAAGGCTATACCATTATGTTGTGCCTGGATTCCTCCCTTGCATCCAAGGGTTGGGAGAGGTCTCAAGGAAGTATGCCGAAGGACCTGGATTGAGAAAGGGAAGTGACCACCAAGGACACACCTTTTCAAGCTGCACACCCCGCCTCGGCCACACTAAACCAGCCATTGTCACCGAAGATGTCACATTAACTGCTCCCCTGGGTGGAGCCTATTCCTATTTACCTGTCAGTGGCAAATGAGAAAACATCTACATAACATTCAATAATATTCAATGATGACCTCATTTGTAGGTTATGCATTGAGGAAGAAACAGCCACCCATGTCATCTTCGAATGGGAAACAGCTGCTCAATGAAGACATAGCCTGGGATGCAAGGAAAATTCGGGGAATGGGATTGTAGTAACGACAGTCCCTGACTTACTTCTTAAAAGTAGGATAGAGTGGAATGCACTGATCCAAGGGAACAGAAAAATCCAATAATCCAGAAGACTTGGGGAGAAACTCACTTCTTAGTCTCCTTTCATCATTAAGGATATCCTGATAGAAATTCATTACCTACATTTTGTACTCAATCATTTTTTATTGGAGAAAAAGAATAAAATTGTTTGAATTTTGCTAGGTTGTTTTAATCCTATGAATCAAACTAGCACACGTCCTTGCTCGTGGTCGAAATGTGGTACTTCCGGAAGACTTCTTTGTCCCGTGTTGTAAAAGTAAATTGCATTTCCGGCTTCCCTGTTTTTGTTGCCGTTCTTAAACTGTACAAAAAAACTTATACTGAACAATTTAGTGGGGCGTCGGTGGCCGCAACGGTTTAAGGCGTTGACACGGCGCTCATCACTGAAAGGTAAAGGTCCCGGGTTCGAATCCAGCGGCCCTGCATTCGAACCCTTCGAACTTACAAAGGTTTTTTTTTTCAAAAACACCGGCACCCTGAGGGTTGAAAGAACCTCTGCTGTTGCGAACCCTCGTTAAAAAAATAAATTAATTTAAAAAAATAAAATAAAATAATAAAAAAAACAATTTAGTACAAGTTAGTAATTGGCGAATTGTTTACAAAAATTTGTAACTTCATTCAAGACCATAAACCTGATCCTCTTCAACATTACGTGTAGTGTTTACAAATTGAATTTATCTGGTGTGGACGCTCTCCAAAAAATGTATACATGTTTTTTCACTTAATTTATATATATTTGCTCGCTAAAATTAGCCCGGGACTTGAATATTAAACTAGCACACGTCCTTGCTCGTGGTCGAAATGTGGTACTTCCGGAAGACTTCTTTGTCCCGTGTTGTAAAAGTAAATTGCATTTCCGGCTTCCCTGTTTTTGTTGCCGTTCTTAAACTGTACAAAAATTGTCGAATTTCTTTCAAGTTTGAGTCTAATTGTTGTCCAATTCGACGGTGAATTTGTGACAATTGCTTTCACAATTGGATTGACATCACCGACTTCGACCTAGATACCGCTCGAAAAGTCATTGTTTAATTGCCACACCGCCCTCCATATCCAGCATGGCAATTATCATTGGCCGACGGTTTCTCCTAAAAGTTTTATCTTGGTAAGTCATAAAATAGCCTGTATCCAGTGATCTTTGGTCAGTATACAGTGCCAAAAAAGAAGCTTGTAAAGATAACGCTAATAAAATTGTAAAAATTGCTATTCTCGAAGAAATGTTATTCCAGAAGACCCACGTTTTTACCCAAAACAGGTGTGAAAAATCTAACCAAAGTTCGCTGTGACTTCATTAAACGAGGAATTTACAATATAAATAAAATGACAAAATATAAGTGCCATTATTAGAATTCGTAATTTTATCTATAAACACGTTTAATAATAAAAAAGATCACGATAGTCTAAATTATTTATACTGTTCCAACAGAAACATTTCCCTCATTCGTAATATTTCTTACCGGGTTCATATCTGACTGGCCTATTTTGCCAAGTGCGTCAGGGTACTGAATTCTCACGTTACATTCGCATTAGGGCGTGTATTCCTCAGGGAAACAACCTCGGCCCATTTCTTTAGTTTATTTGGCTAAAAATAATCTTAAGTTTTAACCTTAAACGTTTACTATACAGCTTATACATTTACATATACATCAGTTTATTTGGCTAAAAATAATCTTTAGTTTTAATCTGAAACATTTTCCTACACAACTTATACATCTACAAATAACCAACTGGTTGCTATTTCAAGGTCAACTAAGTAGATGGATAGTACAAAACCACATAATCTGTAGTTTATTTGGCTAAAAATAATCTTTAGTTTTAAACATAAACATTTACATATACATCAGTTTATTTGGCTAAAAATAATCTTTAGTTTTAAACATAAACATTTACATATACATCAGTTTATTTGGCTAAAAATAATCTTTAGTTTTAAACTTAAACATTTACATATACATCAGTTTATTTGGCTAAAAATAATCTTTAGTTTTAAACTTAAACATTTACATATACAACAGTTTATTTGGCTAAAAATAATCTTTAGTTTTAAACTTACACATTTACATATACAACTTATACATTTACATATACATCAGTTTATTTGGCTAAAAGTAATCTTTAGTTTTTAAACTTAAACATTTACATATACAACTTATACATTCACATATACATCAGTTTATTTGCCTAAAAGTAATCTTTAGTTTTTAAAATTAAACGTTTACATATACAACTTATACATTCACATATACATCACTTTATTTGGCTAAAAGTAATCTTTAGTTTTTAAACTTAAACATTTACATATACAACTTTTACATTCACAAATACATCAGTTTATTTGGCTAAAAATAATCTTTAGTTTTAAACGTAAACATTTACCTATATAACTTACACATCTACAAGTAACCAACTGGTTGCTATTTCAAGGTCAACTAAGTAGATGAATAGTACAAAACCACATAATCTGTAGTTTATTTGCCTAAAAATAATCTTTATTTTAAATTTAAACATTTATGAGATAAAATGTTGCTTTACAGTTTTTTTTCTTTAATAGCAAAGTTTGAAGAAGAAAGAATGAAGATTGAGACGTTTAATTGTTTCGGTCACGAACTGGAATTCTTTAGTGTTAATACGTCTAACCGTAAGGTTCACCGGACGTTCTTATAGCCTTGTACTCCTTCTTTATGATAGTTTGATATACACCGCCTTTGGGAGAGTACGGCTTCGTTTTTCATCTGGGGGAGATTGTTTTTTTTTTGTTCTCCTGTGAGGTGGGAGTACAAGGTCGGATGATCGTACTTCCCATTTCAAGGACCGGTTTAATTTACTACGACGAGGAGGGATTCTCGGTTGTTTCCTTATAGTTTGTTTATAAACCTTTCTGACCCACTGAATCGAAACAGGCTTCTTTTCCAATGTTCAAATTGGACAATTGACCCCTGGGATTTTGACGTGATTCAAATGCCCGTGAGACCAGTTGACCATTGACGTCCTGACGATTAAAACAACTCAAGATACGCAGAGAAAGAAAAAACACAGAAACAAAACATATATAGAAATCAAATTTAAATTTAAACTCTACGACCATGATATATCATGTATATTAATGTATACATAATTTCTATCGGGCCTGTTTACAATATATACACTCAAAGACAAAAAAAACAGACACTGTATTTTCCATAATTATGTAAGTTACTTGTGTTGACTAATCGAGAGACTTTTTAAAAAAACTTTATTAGTTAAACACAACTTACAATTTGAGAAGAACCTTTCCTGTTCACGGATATGATTAATCTAAATCTGGCTTTACAAGTGTAATGGGAAGGGGTTTTGATTACAAACATTCTCCTAATCTGTACAGACGCAACATCATCTGTCGCTGAACTAAGGGTTTTGTGCAGGTATAACTCCTCCATCCCCAAATGAAGCTCCCGGGAGCAGCTGATTGATGGGGGTTGTAATGGCTAAGGGTTGTCTCCGTGTGCGATACCATATGATGAGGTATGACCAATAAACAGTAGACTGGCATGGTTCATATGCTCATGGACGTAATGTAAGATGTCCTGATGATTGGTGAGTGGTACAATTCTCTGTTCCTGTAGACCGCTTTCCTGCCGTTGATGTTCAGTAAAAATACTCCTTTTAGTCGTTTTACTGTAGTCCCATCCTGGCGGCTTTAATAGGTTCTTCATTATACAGCCAAATACTGGTTGAGCTCAAGTATCCAAGTCAGGTGATTGTCGGTTACGACGAGTTCTGTGTATGTACAGTTCGGTAAATCACAAGAAAGAAGAATGGCCTTGTCGCACAGGTTGTCCTTATGGCTGATTTGTCTGTATGAGCATAGATGTATGGTATGGTATGGTATGGTGGAAAGGATACTGGGAAGCGGGGTTTGTATTCCCCAGGCACTGCAACCTTCTGACTTATTGTACCTTCCTAGTTCCTTTGTTCAGTCAATAGACTTCATCCTTCTTCTTAGAAGTATCAGGTCATTGACTGTTATTGCTGCAATTTGGTTCCCTGAGTCTTTTTCGTACGTTAGGTTAAACCTCCATTGAGCTGTTGCTTCGCATTCGAAGATGATATGAGTGGCTCTTTCCTCCTCCTCATTACATAATCTGCAAATGGGATCATCATTGTACAAACCCAAGTAGTGTAGATGTTTTCTCAGATACCAGTGACCGGTTAGTAGTCCCACCACTCCTCTGAATTTTGCCCCCTCCAATTGCAGCAGTGTTTTTGCCAATTTTGGAGCATAGATATATGATGTTTACAATTATTATTTAAACTTATATATATTTGATGAATATGCGTTTTGGGTTTAAGAAAATAGTTAACGTCTTTAAAATAGATCTTTCACCATTTAAACCTCTTTTTATTTTAGCATTATTCTTAGTTTCTACAAAAACAATTTCTAACTTTTCTGCAATTACATTTTTAGTATGATTAATTTTTAAGTATTTACAATCTGCCTTGTTTTAGTACTATTATCAGTTATAAATTCTACATTTTTACTATTTAACAAAATATTATTAGAGTTTCCAATCTTAGATACATATTTATAAAATTCTTCTAAATAATCTAATTGATTAAACATCTCTCTTAAACTAAAATAATGAATAAAAGTATGTTCTGAAATTTCCAACTACACTCTTGTTAGTGATGACATGGCATGAATTATGCCAATGCCGTTTGTAATATCAACTATGTTGATTCTTCTGGTTGTGGTCCAGGAGAGGAGTGGGAAGAACCTGTAATGTCGCGAGAATTTGTTAGTTTTCTTGGTCTTTTAATGTTTGATATGTGTATTTTGTCTATTGTGTTGTGATGACTTGGGATGATTTCGGCAGTTTTTAGATTCTCATTTAGGGATTTTATTTTCTCCTTTTCGTATTTATTCCTTGTTTTGCTTTGTTTTTGCTTAACTTTCACAAAAACTTTGTTCGGTATATTTACTTCTGGTATTTCTATTCTGTTTTCATTTCGTTTTTCGATAATATGTTCTTTATGCGCTAAAGAAGTTTCATTGATTGTTTTTTACAACAAATCTATTTTCTTTTTATGATTACTGACATAGTTACTTAAAATTTGTTGTTCAAAATTGATTTTAAAAATAGATTCGTTCTGTAAATGCCCACTGATAATTTCAATAGGTTTTAATTTTGTTACTGAGTGAAGCGAGTGATTATATGCCAAAATACTATAATTTACTTTTTTTTCGATATCTTCGTGCATGAATTCTTGTTGATTATTAAAAAATCGGATATGCTCGATGAGGGTGGAATGAAATCTTTCTATAGATATTATTCAGAAATCGTGAGATGCGGTCTGGTGTGATGTAGGTTTCAGAAATACATTTTCTTTACCGTGCCAACGTTTCGATCTTTACTGAGATCATCTTCAGGGCTCAAAGTGTTTGTCTTCTGTGTAATTGTGCCATTCTTGCGTGTCGTGTTGATCGATTCATTTTCTAGATTTACATTAGATTCGTTTTCAAAATTTAATCTGTCGAGTTCGAGATCTGGATTTTGTAAATAAAAGTCTCTAATTAATTCGTCTATTACTTCGTCACCGGTTTCATGTACATTCAATTCTATTCTCGAAAGAGCATCAGCAGTTTTCCCTCTTTTCTTCATTATTCATATGATCGGTTCTAATAACCGCATTACCATTTGTATCGAGACCAGTTAAGTAGAAATTGATTTCTTTATCGGTCTGTGTTCCTTCCAAATTTTCAAAGGGTACCACCTCGTAATCGTTCACGCTCTCTACAATGAATGGTCTTTTTATTTCTCGTTCATGATTTTCGTTGCCGATAGGGCACAACGCTTCATGATCTTTCACCTTAACCAAGCAATCGGGAATATTTGTTCCCAGTAAAGATTGACTAGGTAGAACGTCACTAATATTATCAACTTTTATTTTAATACTTTCCGAGCGCGCCTCTGATGTGAAGAATCAACAGATGTTAAATCTTCCTCTGCTCGTCTTTCTTTATCAGTTTCGTAGTATTGTACGCGATAACTTTTATTCGCTACTGTTATTACATCCTTATTAAAATCTAATTTAATATTTTTATGCTAATATAGCACTAATAAAAATTACCAGTGACCTCCACTTAGCTCTCCAACGGAGACTCCACAACGGAAAGTTACTATACTTGTCCTTCTTGATTTTTCTAAAGCCTTCGATTCTGTCCCTCGCTCTTCTCTCCTGTCTAAACTCGAATCTTTTTCCTTCTCCGCCAGCACCATCCGTTGGTTCCACTCCTACCTTATCAATCGCCACCAAGCTGTTTCCCTTCCCAATGGCCTTACCTCCTCCTTCCTCCCTCTAAAATCTGGGGTGCCCCAAGGCTCTAGCATCTGTCCTATCCTTTTTTCCATTTATATCAATGATCTGCCCGACTCCATCCAGTCCTGTAACTATCACCTATATGCCGATGACTCTCAAATATACATATCCTTTCACCCTTCCGATCTCCACTCGGCCATTCTCAAGATCCAAAAAGACTCCATCAACGAATGGGCCTATAAAAATTCCTTAGTCCTCAACCCGTCTAAATCCACCGCCATAATTATCGGGTCCAGGCAACTCCTCAATTCCCTCCCCAGCATCCCACCTCTCATGATAAATAACCACCCCATCCCCTTCTGCTCTTCGGTTAAAAACCTAGGAGTAGTCTTTGACCAAAACCTTTCCTGGCATTCCCACATTTCCCAAATTTCCCGCCATTCCATCGCCTCCCTCAGCCTGTTCCGTCGGTCCTGGCTTCTCTTACCTTTCTCCACCCCCAAACTCCTTATATCTTCCCTTATACTTCCCTTCCTCGATTATAGCTGTTTGGCATACGGTGGTCTCTCGAAGAGGGAGAACGCGCGATTGAAGCGTATTTTGAATTGTTGCGTAAGATTTGTGTACGGCACCCCACGGGGATCCCGGGTGTCGGGGTTGTATTTCCAACTTTCCTGGCTATTCCCCTCTTTCCGTGCACAGTATTTCCTAGGTTGCTTTCTTTTCCAGTTCATCCACACTCGTCGTCCTGCTTACATCATCCAATCCCTCCAATTCAACTCCTCACATCGTAAGACCCGCTCATCCCCAATCGATCTTATCCTTCCGCAACATACAACCCATACCTTCGAAAGATCCTTTCTGATCCGAGCCCCTAAACTCTGAAACTCCCTTCCCCTTTCTATTCGTCACGCTGCCTCCTTTTTCTCCTTTAAATCCCATCTTTATAATCACCTCCTCTCCCTCCAAGCAGAGACCTCACGATAACATTTATTATTTTTGTTTAATATTCTCGTAATTTTCTCTTCTTGCCTGCCTTACTGGCATACATTGTGCCAAGATTTTTTTTTCATACTTCATACTTCATAGAAGGTACTTATTTTGTCTCATGTAAATTATTCTTAGGGGACACCAGTCCCAGAATAAAGTTATTTTTCTTCTTTTCTTCTTCTTCTATCTAACCCGAACAGCAGAGAGGTAGATAAACGGCTAGAGCTCGTAGAACTACTGATTATTTAGCTGAAGGTCGTGGGTTCGAATCCCGCTCGTGACACTGACTGTTTTATCTCAACTAAGACCTTTCACGGGGGACCGCGGTACCCGAGTGGTTAGCATGAGAAACTCTCACGCCGCGGTCGTGGGTGCGATTCCCACCGTCGCCTCTGGCCCTTTTTTCTCGATAACCCCCAATTGGAACACACAAGAATTCGTACTATGGCTAATATGCAAGATCATAAGGCCAATAAAAAATAAAAAATTCACAAAAATAATAATTAATTGATAGAAGTAACTTGCTCAATTGCCCGTTAAAACATAAATGGATTATTATGTATAAAGATTAATAGTTGACATACTACTTAAAACGTAAACACAACATTATTAACTTCTTGTTGACCTTTACCAGTGCACATTTACAAGATGGTACCACCATCGAACCAAGTCCGCTACCTTGGGCTTTACTTAGTTGACATACATGGAACCTACATGTAAGATTAAACAGATACGTACAAATCATTAAAATTCACGAATTTCTGATTTACATTAAAATAAATATGTTATAATTGGTAGAACGATAAAATTACGTATAGTTTGAAATACAAACAGTTTTCCCAAGAATTGATAATTATCTTCATGATCAATTGGTGATTACCATAAAATCAAACAATTTTACATTAGACTCCCCAAAGAAACCTAAACCAACAATAATTTATTTTACGATATTATGCACAACAATAACGACAAACTTGTTATTTCAAGGTCAACTATTAGACGATACAATAAAACTAATTAATCGTAAACAAACCGATTATTTGATTGTTACCGATCATTTTCTGTCAAGAAATCAGTTGGTCCGATAGATAAACGGCAGAAATGATTGTCAAATAGCCTCCAATCGCCATTAGAAAGTCTACAGTTAATAAATTTAAGCAATCAAATGAGAAAACATTTGAGTAGACAAATTTGTTGACAATAAGTGACATAAGTGGCCCTTATTGTTTTGTAGGATTGCTTTTTCAATTAATAAATCACCTATTAGATAGGGGTAAGGTTTGGATTTTGGTAAGTAGGAATCGGCCTGTTTACGTCCCCGTACCGCGACCAATATTGGTCTATTGTGAAATCTCCATCATTGTCTCTCGTTAAGATTAAGACTTTTCACCAGACCCCAGCATTGTCAAGGGATCCTTTGTGAATCCATCAGGCCTTGGCGTTTGTCCTCCGAGGAGAAAGAATCACATCGCGTATACCTCGCAACAGCAAAGGATATGTACCGCTGTTGCTTCTTCTCCATACCGATTCTTCATAGGCTCCTGCTGCTACGAATCTATAAAAATGCCTATCTACACTGCCCAGTCGTATCTTTCTAGTTCTAACGCGGACCAAGGTTTAGTAGCTCTGCCGAACTTTTTTCGCAAAGCTCTGTCCTAGAATATATTCAATGACCAAAGGATTTATTCTTAACCTATTGCCTGATGGATCTACAACGATGAATCTACATTTCGCATCCTTTTTCTCCTTTGGAAACCATTTCTGTTGTAGCTGTTATGTGTTGTGTTTTATTATTTGTAGTTCTTGTTTGTATTTCTTACTGGCCTGTCGTAGTATGATCGTTCTCGTCCAACTGAGCTCTGTTTATTTTGAGGCAAGTAAAGCATGGGACGGCAGGTTTGTTATTCTCGTGTTCGTATATTTTAGCTACGATTCTGGCGTAGTTTTGAGCACCTAAGTAAATATTGAATTTTGCCCCAATTTGAAAAATGGCAAAAAAGAAGGAAAATTCGAAAGATTGTAGGTTGAGATGGGGAGTTGGTCCGAGTGGATCGAAGTTACGATAGCGCAAGTGGTTAGAGCAGCGGCGTATTGAGCCGAAGGTCGTGGGTTCGAATCCCGCCGGTTACACTAACTTTTCATTTCAACCAAACCTTACATAAAAAGATTGAATTTTGCTTTTAGCAAGCATTTTAGAAATCTTTACGATTTATTAGTAGATATTTATGTAGCTATGTGCTACATAGAAGAGCCTCTCTATTTACAAATTTGTAAACCAAAACGGGAAAACAACTGATTTATTACCAGGAAATATCATGAAATTTGAAAAAAAATTTGCAATTTGGATAATACAAAAGTCATGATTTTGAGGCGTGACAGTGTGCTTAAATAATTAATTATTTTTCATCAAATCATCGTTCCAAAAACGACCAATCTGAGACGAGATTCATTTTAATATATCCGAATTCGACTGTCCAAAAGTCAAAATTGTCAAAATCTAAATTCTTTTGTAATTTTTATGCTTGTAAGGATGGTAGAAAATAGAACACAAGTGCGTGCTTGTTGGGTTGGGTACGGGCATAATTGTTCCAGTAGACAATGGGCGGATGGAGTATCAAAGAGCCCAGAATGGCATTGAGATAGGATAAGAAATAATACATAAAACTATAACTATAACTAACTATAACTATAACTATTTAAAAGAAGAAATATTACAAACCAAAATAGAAAAGGGGGGATTAGATTGGATCCAAAATTTTGTAGGATTAGAGCATATAAAAAACTAGCAAACATTTTGATTAGATTTCTTCTTAAGAAAATCAGTAGACATTTTTTTTTTTAAATTAGACGAAAATCCCACAATTTATACTGAATAGTTGTGCAAATCGGAAATCGATTGGCGGTTTGATGAATTAAAATGAGATTGACCTTTGCGTTATTGTGTGATTTGTTTACGAAACGTACAAACATTGACATAAAACATTATAAACATTGGGGGATTCATCGTTAGATTTTTTCGAAATAAGACCGGCTGAGTATTATAATCGGATTCTCTCTGAACACCAGCACCAAACCGAATCGCCAGGATACTTGGCTTTTTTTTGATCTTTGGACTCGTCAAATTATAATTTACAAGGCCGGAGAATGGGCAGGCAAATCTCCCTATCCCCCGGAGGGCGTTATTATACCAAACCCATTTTTGACGTCTTATTTTTTTTTAGCTATGTCTGAACTATAATTTTTCAACATTCTCTTAAAATGTCAAGAAACTCGAATGTTAGTGGTATTTCCTTAGCTTAGAAAAATATGAGGGATTAATGAACAGTTATAACTAAATGTACTAATATCAAAACAATCATTGATTATTTATATCGTATCGCTCAGTGGATCAATAAGGCAATTTTTTCCTTGAAACCTACACAAGACCAAAAAATTGGCCCCTAGCATGACAGGTTAACGAAACGCATAAAGCAAATATATAAGTGGTCTGAGTACTCCACCTTGCAGTACTCCATTTGTTTTTCGCGTGTTTTGTCCATGTGGTATGGTTAATAAGACGATTCCGATCGGTATAATTCTTTAGGCACGTGTGACTTGGTTTTAGCCTTGAACCCAACTTGACCAGAGATGAACCTTGATGTATTTCTTTTTTTCGGTGTTGTAAAACTGCGATGACCCTACAAAACTGCAAAGAATGTACTCGTAAAGAAAGCCTAATTCCTGTCCAACATTTTTGATGAATTTTTCTGAATAATTTCAAACCTATGGATGAGTTGATTAATAGGGACACCAGATTAGTATTTTTTTAATCAAATACTGGCTCACTCTTGACTTCACTACGACATATGTGGATTTACTGTGGAACCTTGCTTTTTCCCCTTAAAGCTAGGCAGTTTCCTAAGTTTTATTCACAAAGGATACGTGCCATTGACTCGGTATGTTTCTTTCTCAGCTTTGCCCATCTTACAGTTAGTAATCCTATGGTTTCTAGATCCTAGGGGCAGTGGCTGATATAGAGGCTTATAATTTCTTCAAAACTTGCCTCCTGAAAGAAAGCAGTTCCCTCGCTTTCCTTTTTTAGAATTTTTTTAGCTTTTAGCTTCCGTGGCACCTGGTGCTTTGAGTTTTTGAGTTTTTCTTTCTCGATTCATTTTTTTCTCGCTCCATTGTTAGCACAGAGACTGGTGTGCCTAGTTGTAATGTAGGAGATGTTGATATGGGTGAGAGGGCCACCCATTCTTTCAGCATGTCCGTTTCCTTTTATACCTGCACGTCCCGGAACCCATTTCAAGGTGTTGCTTGTTGCGTTTGCCTAGCGTAATTAAGCAATTTACGCACTCCCAGGCTAGTTTCGAGCTAAAAGCATAAGCCGTTATAACTGCCTCGCAGTTCAAAACTATGTGGACCCATTCAATTTTTTTCTGTTTCAAACTCATTATGGCTGTTTCTATTTTCTTGGGAAAGACACATCGTCAGCAGTTAAAAATCTCTCTTCCTGCTGCATATGTTTGTTCACAGTTGCTTCACCTTCTGCCTGAATTATCGTTTAATGGCGAAATAGTTTTAAAGTTAATTCCATAAGAGGTTCATTGTTAAAAGTATGCTGGTACAAACGCCTAGCAACATTAGCTCTTTTGCGTAGTATTTAAATACAGCTTTTTTTTAGTAGACATCTTATTTTTTTAACCACAGAGATAGATTTTTCAATATATGTACCAATATATGTTATATATATATATATATATATATAAAGTGGAAGGTTTATGGGCCGACAAACAGCTGAGGTCATCGCCGGCCCTCCGCATGTATTCCTTCTCTTTCCTGTCTTTCTCGCGTATTTTGTATTGAACTGCAGCCATTTGAGCAACTCGATCTGGTTACTGATCTCTGCTTTTACTTGTATATTACGTCGTTATTTTAAAAAGCTAGCCTCTTGTTAGTACCTCAGGTTGTCAATTTAAGAATAGATACACAACATACAATACATAACATATATATCGCCACAAACATAGAAGTCTGGTCACATTCACTCCCCCAGAGTACTCGATATTCCTCGGGGCGGGGTTGAACCCACTCCATTCGCGCTAATAACTTACTTTTACTCTCCAGACGTCACACACTCACCCCAGAGTACTCGATATTCCTCGGGGCGGGGTAAATAACCCCTTCCTTTCATGCTTAAATTACATTCATTCCAACAGAGTAAAATATAAACAACATACAATACTAACAGAAAAGTCTGGTCACATTCACTCCCCCAGAGTACTCGATATTCCTCGGGGCGGGGTCGAACCCACTCCATTCGCGCTAATAACTTACTTTTGCTCCCCAGACATCACACACTCACCCCAGAGTACTCGATATTCCTCGGGGCGGGGTAAATAACCCCTTCCTTTCACGCTAATAAATTACGTTCATCCTAATGTAATAACATAAACACCACACAAACACGACACAAACACTTCAGACACAACACAAGCACAGAACAAACACACATAAACTATATACATTTGAAGATCCCTATAGCCCTGAGGTACCGGTACAGCGATTTGTGCCCGCTGCCGTGCCCCAAGACTACGCACAGGTCCGACGATATTCCAAAATATTGCCTATAAACGTCGAGCTTTCTACAATTGAAAAGGTGCTCGACCGTTATTCTATCCTTGCATAACGGGCACCTATGCGGTCGTTTTCCAGTTAGAAGGTGCCCGTGTTACTTGTATGACCTATGCGTAGTCTTGTCAGTATGACCTTTTCCCTTTTTGACCTATTTTCCGTGAACCAGGGACCGACTTTCTTAACCTGCCACAGTTTGGCTGGGTTATTCCTATTTTGCCGAGCCCAGCGGTTTTTCCATTCTTCTTTTAAAGTATTTGAAATTAATAACTTGAGATCCGCTGGGCGTATTTGTTGGGAAGCGTCGTGGCTGCTTCTAATATATGTTCTAAAAATAGTTTTATATTCCTCTCAAGGCAATCAGAAAATTTAATGTATTTTTTCAAGGCAATATTCAAGCTGGTTGAATCAGCTGTATCACTGGCCCCAGATAATACAGAGTTTCTTATGTAAAAAGTTACATATAATCTGATATATTTTCTTCTAAGGGTTGGGTCCATTCAGCTACAAGCAAACGATGTTGTAGGTCACAGTCAAGTCTATGCAACTTGATCCCTAATGGTTTCAAAAGTCGGCAAGTTGCTTGGGTCATTTAATGGTTTTTTAGTAATTAAAGATTTGGAAGCTATGTATATATTTATTTTAAAAAATCATATGTATATGTTATATCCAATTGATCTCTGTACATTTATTCCTAGAACAAGTGTAAGAATTATTAAGTCGCACATTCCATGTCCAGTAACATTAGTAAATTATTAAAGTTTATTTGCGCAGTGTGTGTTTATCCGTGGACGTGTTAACACCTTTTGTTATCTCCAGCATAAAAATTTTATTTTGTGTTAGTTTCCTTTCAGGGATTTTGTTTTATTCCACTATACGGATTATATTGCTATTCTTCTAATCTCGCAGAATCTGATGGAAGACACAGATTCAACCTTTGTTCCGGAGCCGCCTGATAAGGACTGCTTTTCGGTCAGATGTAGTAAATGGTGTAGAAAATACCTCTTGATGTCTCTGACCCCTGCCTCAGGAAATGCGTGAACTGTGGTGATGCACACCCATCTTTCAGTCGACAGTGCTCGGTTTACATCAAAGAAAAGGAAATTGAAAAAATAAGAAGCAGAGAAACAGTTTCCTATAAGCAGGCGGAATATATTTTCAGAAGACTGAATGTAAATGCCCTCCTGGACAAAAGTCTTACTCTCAAACTGTATCCCAAACTTGCCCCACCCCTCCATCCCGTCAACCTCTTCCTCATCAATTCCCATCCCAATCCCATCCCCAACTGTTAATATCCCCGCTGAGAACCTTCCTTCAATATTTGGAATATTAACCAACGGAATAAACAAGCTACATAATGCTGTTGAATTCTTAATTAGAAAAATTAATGACATTGAAAACAGCAGACCATCACTTTCAACGGTCACGAAAACTTCAACCCAGTTAGGAAGTAGCTCTTGTGAACCACTTATCATTAACATGAAAACAACTAAAAAACAAACTGGAAATATCGGTCCTACGTCTCATAAAAGGCCCTTTTTGGGTAACCAGAGTAGCCAGGGATCGCAATCATCAATTGCGTCCTTGGATAGGATATCACCCACAGCAGCAATTACTCAATCAAGTAGAACAAAAATAAAATAGGATATATAGCTTGCATAGAAAATAATATGATAAACATAACTAATTACACAATCAATTTATTCTCCAAGCCTAAAAAAACAATACACTTATAATGAAAATACTACAGTGGAATTTAAACGGCCTGAACCATCATCGAGACGAAATTAACTATCTAATTTCAACCTTACAACTAGATATTTTATGCTTACCCATTTAACATCAAATGAACAATTAAAATTTAGAAATTTCTCCGTAATACGAAAAGACTTTTTGCATGGACGAATTGCATGTGGTTTGGCATTTTAGTCAAGGATGACATTCCTTATCAAGTTATCAATATAAATAGTAACTTGCAATTAGTTGCAATAAATATATTAACCCCGCCACGGTTTACGATTGTCTCCCTATATCTGACCCCTGGTGTGTCTCCCAAAATGACCTTACCTCTATATATGATCAGTCACCACACCCCATTATAATCCTAGGTGATTTCAACGCCCATAGTCCGATATGGGGTGGGGATAGTCGGAATAACTCAAGGAAAATAACTGAATCTGTCATGGAACATTGCAATCTCAACATCTTTGCCCTCGATCCGGAAAACTCTCTACTATAGATTTAGCACTAATTAGCCCCTCCCTACACCCTGAGTTTCTCTGGCACACTCTAGATGATTTACACGGTAGTGATCATTTTCCGATATTGATGACCTGCACTTCTCATAACAACCCAGCCAGCGGACCTCCGAGGTGGCAAATTCAGAAGGCTGACTGGTTGATGTTCCAGGAAGTAGTGAACCTTGGGCTGCTAAATCCCACTGATAATGACTTAGATAGGTTGCTTGCAACTCTTAATGAACTTCTTCTAGANATCGAAGTCACGATAGCTCAAGTGGTACAGCAGCGATAAGAGGCAAGGGCACACCATCCATAGCATACCTCAAAACAGGTAATGGGGGCATTGCTACAACTCCTACTACCATTGCTAACATTCTTGCCATGCATTATCATGATGTATCCGCTACAGCAAACTATACGAATTTCATATCCATCAAACAAGATCGGGAAAAACTCCTATAGTTGTAACGCACGACTCATCTGATCCGCTAAACTTTCCATTCACTGAAACTCAATTTATGGTTGCTCTAAATTCGCGCAAAGACACTTCTCCTGGCCCTGATGACATCTGCATTTCATTCATGAAAAATTTAAAAACTTCGGATAAAGTAATCGTACTTAAAATTATTAACAGGATCTATAGATATGGGGAGTTTCCACGCATCTGGAAAACCGCGTACACAATACCACAATCTTAAAAAAGATAAGCATCCACTGGAGGCAAAAAACTATCGACCCATATCTTTAACCTGTTCCATGTGTAAACTAGCTGCGAACAGACTACACTGGTATCTAGAGACCCAAGGGCTGCTACCTGAATGGCAAGGCGGCTTCAGAAGAAACAGGAGTACAAGTCATTCCAAAATAAAAACAAATTATTAGCGGTATTTTTAGATATACAAAACGCGTTTGATCGAACATGGAGACGTCTGATTGTAGACACGCTACAGAATTTAGGGATATCAAGAAGTCTGCTATTATTTATTATGAACTTTCTAGACAGAAGAAGTTTTCGTGTGAGATGTGGCTCCGCCTACTCAGAGAGCTTTGCTCAGGAAAATGGAGTACCACAGGGCAGTGTGCTTAGTGCTACACTTTTCTGCTTAACCTTCAATGAGGTACTTAAGCATATACGATCGCCGTGTAGAGCAATGCTGTATGCAGATGATCTGGTATTGTACTATCAGGGAAAAAATATAACAATGCTACAAGAAGACATGCAAACTAGTTTAAATGATGTTCATCAGTGGCTATGCAAAACTGGCTTTACTGTCTCTATTGAAAAGTCAGCAGGAATTGTATTCTCAAAAAGACGACCTAGTAGTTTTCCAGTTTTGTATATTTCAAATAACCCAATCAAATTCGTAGATCGAGTCCCCTATCTTGGAGTTATCTTTGATAAGAATTTAAACTGGGCTGCTCACCTCAAAACTCTGAAATCCAAGTGTTCCCAAGCACTGAATGTCATGAAGACTGTAAGCTCATGTTCGTGGGGTGCTGATCGCAAGGGGCTTACATGTTTATACAGAACTCTTGTGCGATCGCGTCTAGACTACGGGGCAAATGCATATGGCTCAGCCTCATCGAGTAAAATTTGTATGCTTGACCCTATACAAAACACCGGACTTAGAATAATTACAGGAGCCTTCCGGTCCAGTCCCATCAACAGTCTCCATGTAGATGCTGGAGAGCTTCCTTTAAAATACCGACGAAACTTGTTAGATCTAAAATATTTTTCCAAAATTATTTCCTGTCCTACACACCCACTTAACTATTTTTTTCCTGGAGGTAACCCTCCACATAATAGTCAACATACCATCAAGCCGACTCCTTTTTCTGCTCGAATATCGCTAATGTTACTGGATGTACAGTTCATGATACCACCTTTGCAAAAAGAAACTTGTTCGGTCATACCTCCCTGGTTACTACCAAAACCAAAAGTAATATTGACTCTAAATATGCATAATAAAAATGACACTCCTAGCTATATATATAAACAAGAATTCTTAACTATCAAGAGTAAGCTACCCTCAGCAACATACGTATATTCGGATGGCTCTAAAGTGAATGGGGTGGGAGCAGCTTGTGTAGTTGGAGATAGAAAATATTTATTTTCGTTAAACTCAATAGCAATAACTATACAGCGGAAATGACGGCAATAATCAAATCACTGAATGTTGATTGCTCAAACAATCCACTGGTCGTGTGCACAGATTCGATGTCTGCCCTACAGGCCTTGAACCACCCGTTCTCAAATAACCCCATGGTCCAGGATGCCCTTTATTCTGTGAAGTGTCTTTCACAGCGAGGGAAGAGTGTCATTTTTGTTTGGATCCCTGGGCATATGAATATTTTAGGCAACGAACTAGCGGACAGAGCTGCCAAAGAAGCTGCAGTAAATGGCACCAAAATCAGCGAGATCACAAGGAATGATTTAAATTCCGCTTTAGAAATTAAAGTACGGACACAATGGCAAAAGGTTTGGTCGGATGTCACAGATAACAAGCTTCGGGAAATAAAATCCACTGTTGGAATGTGGCCTTCCTCATCTAGAGTTAGAAGAAAAGAAGAAGCTATCCAACCTAGGCCGAGAATCGGGCACTGTAGAGCCACCAAGGGATACTTGATGGCTCGTCAGCCACCACCGATCTGTCATTTATGCAATGAGACTGTGACTGTAAAACATATGCTTATATCATGTCATCTATATGACAGTATCAGAAATAAGTACGCTTTATCAAATACACTACCTGAACTTTTAGGGAATGATCAAGACTTACAAAGCTGTTTCACTTTTTAAATGAAGCTAATCTAATCAACAAAATATAAACGAGCAACATGGGACTCCCGTGGCTGGGGGTGGGTTGTGGGGTTGGGCGTTGTTGTGTGGGTGCGCCCTTCTGGTGTGCTGGTTCCTCGATCTTCCTCCCGCAGGGGGATTCTCTTAAAAGATACTGGGCTAACATGACCCTTGGTGGTTCGCGCCCCTCAAGAAAAAAAAAAGTTTATTTGCATCGAGATATCAAGGTTGTTTATACTTTTCATCTTAGTTTAGTAAGGTTGAGGTGGGATGTTCGTGTCCGAGTAGATCGAAGTCACGATAGCTCAAGTGGTACAGCAGCGGCGTATCTAGCCGAAGGTCGTGGGTTCGAATCCCGCTTATGACACTGACTTTTTTATCTGAACCTTAAATACAGAATAATCAATTTTTAGATTTGGTAAAGCGGACCACGAAAACTAGTGAATTTAATAAATTAGTTGAGTAAGAATTGTTATGGCGAAATAAATGACGTTCAAGTCAGAGTTTTATGCGAAATATTTTAGGTTTTTTAACCCAATCTACCTCCAGAAATTTTTCGATCCCGATGCAGTTCTGATTTTATAATCTGACACTATTCTCGTCTTAAGAGTCTGACCTTTCGAGCATTCTGTCGATGACATCAACCGATGTCGTAACGCTCTTGATCACGACGGTGTGTCAGTATAACATTCTCATGCCCGCCATTGAAATTTCCGTCTTATTGAACATCATACGAGAAGACATTAATAATACAATGGCAATAAATATAACGAATTTTTAAAATTAGAAAAAGGGCACTCTAGAGAATTTGCTCTTTCTTCGTTTTGTCTTAAGAATCTTGTTCCTTTCTCGTGTCTTTGATAGATTTTCTCTTATTTTTCTATTATTTTGTATTGTTTTTGTCGTTTTGATATTTGTAAGGATTGTTCAGTAAAAAATTTTATCATGTGTCGAATATCTCGTTTGATTCACCCACAGGACGATATGTTTATCTTGTTTCATGATAAAATTTGGTAAATTTTTACATATAATTGTGTAATATTCCTTTTTTTTAGTCGATCGAAAAATTCTTCATCAAACGGGGATATTTTAAGTGTTTTTAATTTTATCACTCATTTCACTAGGTCTATTAATCGGAATTTTTAACGGAGGAAAATCGTCCGGCGCAGAGCTAGTAGATACACGGAGGAGTGGGAACGATGCAGAGAGGGGTTGGGAAGGGTTTCAAGGAGCGTCAGTCCGCTTCTGTACGTGGTATAGTTCTTGTAAAAAAGGTCCAGAAGATCACGTTTCAACTTTCAAGGTCAGCACAAAATTCTGTTTACAGATGAAAGTCAAAAATATGGGAAGAGTAACTCTGGCCTGGGAGATAGGCTGTTTTTGATTCACCGATTGTCGTTCAGGACATTCTTGAAGAAAGAGCGAGTCGAGTCGGCCAAGGATGGGCCACCCGCGTCCCCCCAAACCGTAAACACGCCTTTCTTAGGTTCGCGCAGAAAATAAAGCCCATAAAAAATTATTAATATTATATTTGATTTTTGGCGAAAGATTGATTTTAGTCAAAACCCAAAATGCATCACATACATAACTTTTTAGTCTCCTGCCGAAAAAAAATTTATTTGAGGAGTATTCATTTCAATATCTTTTCATTTATAATATAAATTGTTAGCAAGGAAACTATTTTCTGGTTGACTTGGGATGGGCCACCCGCGTCCCTCCAAATCGTAAACACGCACAGAAAATAATATCCGTAAATATTGTTAATATATTATAATTGATTTTAGTCAAAACCCAAAATGCATCAAATACATAACTTTCGTATTCTAGCGTCAACTGTCGAAGAAGACGAGTTTTCATTAGCAAAAACTATTTCCAGCTTGGCTTGGGATGGGCCAGAGGGACTCACATCGTAAACACTACCTTCTCTGCACTTTATATTTGTTTTTCTTTATTCACTGTTCGGTTTATTTATAATATAAAATTAATTGGAGAAAGAGATGAGATAAAGACGTTTATTTCTTCTGATTCTATAATACGTTGTAATCTAAGGCCATTGGGTTCAATATTGTGAAATAATTTACTACTTATCTGTACACTTTTTTAAGAATTGACCATCTTTCTTGATGGTTCTGTAAATACCCATTTGACCCCGGTTGTTTCCCTTAAAAAAAATCTTTTTTGTTATAGACAACCTAACAAAGTAGGGGACAGGTTGCAATTAAAATTAAGTGCGCAGTATTAAGAATTTTTTTTAATCGCCTTTTTTTATTGTTTTGTTAATGGGATGACCCGATTAAACAGATGGTGCTGTTTTTATGTTCTTAGTTAATATCAATGACATCATACCCAACAATGCCCTCCTAAGAAGAAATGCCCTATTTCCAAATTTTTCGACTTTAGTCGAAAAAATCGACGTAAATCAGTCAGAAATATTAAAAACCTCATTTTAAAATATCGACGTATACAGGATATTCCGCTACTCGTGTTACAAACTTGGCCAGTAGATTCAAAAAGGAACCAAAAAGTCCTAATTAACTATGGTCCAAATCTCAACACTATCGGAGTTATTCCACTTTTTCTGAATTTTTAAGATTTCACGACCTTGTTTCACATAAACAATGGTAACTCCAAAACTAAAAAATATAACGTAAGTATGAAAATAAATTCATACAAAATTTCCTTAAGTGTTTTTATTTTTTATTATTATTAATCTTTCCGCCTTACCAATCCTTCATCCACGGACCAATCCATTTTTTCTTTTCCTTCATCATTTTCTTCAACATTGAAAAAAGTAATTAAAAAAAGCAATTGCACCATTAAAAAGGATATTAAATGGAGTAAGTTTTCTGAAATTTTCTGGTCCCTAGGTTTGGAAATAGTAGATTAAAATCACCATAGTAATTTTTTCAACTTTCAAAATATTTTTCCAAATTCTCTCTACTAAAACATTAATTCACAAAGGTGTACAAATTTAGTATTGATCACATCTTATTGGAAATTTAACTTAGTTTTCAATGGTATCAACGGATTTGTCCAAAACCTTTTAGTTTTGGAATTACCATTGTTTATTTGAAGCAAGGTCGTGAAATCTTCAAAAATCAGAAAAAGTGGAATAACTCCTAAACTGTTGAGATTCGGACCATAGTTAATTATGACTTTTTGGTACCATTTTGAACGTAGAATCTACGGGCGAAGTTTGTAACACGTGTAGCCGAACACCCTGTATAGCATTTTAAGAAAATATAAAAAATAACGCTTGTACCACTAAATTATTTTTCAATTGTTTTATGCCAAGAAATCTTGTTTCCTGCGTAAATGGTATCAGTTAGTAGGGAGATGCATTGTATTAAGATGTGGAAATTCTGTAGTATTAATTATTTGCATTAATTTACTATTGCGTTGTAAAAGAAATTATGGTAAAAATCAAGGTATATTTGGGAAAAAAAATCTTTCTTTTCTGATTCTTTCGGTTCTTTTTTCGTAAGTTATCATCTCAAATATTTGCTAGCTAAATTTAACGTAACAACCTTTCTTGATTAAAGTACACAAAATAAGAGTGAATCGGTAAATAAATTATAGATAATATAAAAGGCTTTCACGATTATTTAAAAAAAAAAAGAAGAGAGATTAAAATTTTAGGCCGAACATTTTGAAAAATAAGCCAACTTAACCGAGGCCATCAGCATGAAAAACTTCGAAGTTCATTTTCTCAAAACTATCAAAACAGTATATTTCTTCTTAGCAGGGCGTTTTAGGTGGCCCCCAACCATCGTTTTAAAAAACGAAATACTTGTTTTTAAGCATTTATTTCAAAGAATTTACAACAAAAATGTACGTGTGTAATTATTATTCCAAGAAAACATATGAACATGATCGCACAGGACCTTTTGTGGAGTTACGTATGTTTTGTAATTTACAAGATAAATTTTATTTAGATCAAAAATATCCAGTAAATTCATCAGTTTAGGCAATAAAATAGTAATAAATTAAACTTGTTCATTTCACAGTTTTTAAAATTACTAACGAATCCCATCATCCGTTCAGGGCATATCGTGTGGTTGGTAATTCATTTTTTTCGTAAATGAACCAGATTAGGGCGAATAGGCAATAAGTGGTCTCTTCGTCATCTAAATGGCGCAGAGTACAGTTTCTGGTCTTGGGGCGTCGGCGGCCGCAACGGTGTAGGCGTTGACACGGCGCTCATCACTGTAAGGTGAAGGTCCTGGGTTCGAATCCAGCCGCCCTGCATTCGTACCCGACATACTTTCAAATGGGCTTTTTTCAAAAACACCGGCATCCTGAGGATTGATATGGCCTCTGCAGTTGCGAACCCTCATAAAAAAAATTATACAATTATTGATGCCTAATTCGAACGTTAGTACTCTGTAAGGACATTTTTCTTAGTCGTTTATCGAGTTTATAAATTTGATCTGGTACTGGAAAATCATCTTGAATATCTTTAAAAATTTTGTCTAGTTAGGGATATTAGTCTTAAATCTTTTTCATGTTACAAGTCTCAAGTATTGTTTTGATTTTATGAAACCATCCAGAATTTTTTTTTATTATTTCAATACCAAAAATCGTCGGATATCTAAGAAGATTTTTTTAAAATGAAGAAGCAATTTCTCGATTTCATCAAAATACACTGAAGACCCTTAACCTTTGAGAGGAACGAGATTTTACTATTTTCAATTTACTATTTTATTCCTGGCCTCAGCATGTTTTTGTTGTGTTTTAAATATAGCCTTTATTTTTTATTAATTTGTATACATTAAAAAGAAATAAATGTTACACTTTAAATATAACGAAATTGATACAAAATATGTAATGTGAGAACGGTCCTTTATCTTCGTGTCCTCACAGTATTATCTGGATAGCCCCTTGTAATCGAAACTTTATTAGAGGAAATTGTAAAATTTACGCACGCGCACGTACGTACGCACGCACGCACGCACAATACACAGGGTGATTCACTACTCGTACGACATTGTTTGTCGGGTGCTTCTTTCTACACCTCAAATGCGCCAAAAAAGTTCGACATGGTCCGATTCTCAACTCTTTAGCATATATTCAGTATTTTATGTTTTTTACAATTATCTACGGTTTTCGTCATAAATATATTCGTAGCTTTTGAACTGTTTATTGAAAAAAAATCAATGTAATGTTTCTTCTTTGGTTGTTCTCTATGTTTACTGTCCCTTTTTTAATGTGTTTTGTTTGATCTTATTAGATTAAATCTTAGATCTTTTTTATTAGGTTAAAGTTGGGTTTTACCACTTATACGTTTTCTTTTCTCCAAGTTTGTAGATATTTTGTCAAAAATTTTCTGTTTTTGATGACTGATTTTTACGTTGAATTTTTTGATGCTTTTTTATTAGGTTAAACTTGGGTTTTACCACTTACACGTTTTCTTTTCTCTAAGTTTAGTGTAGATATTTTGTCAAAATTTTTCTGTTGAATTTTTTGGTGCTTTTTTATTAGGTTAAAGTTGGGTTTTACCACTTATACGTTTTCTTTTCTCCAAGTTTATTGTAGATATTTTGTCAAAATTTTTCTGTTTTTGATGACTGATTTTTACGTTGAATTTTTTGATGCTTTTTTATTAGGTTAAAGTTGGGTTTTACAACTTTTGTATTGTTGATCTGTTTTTCCTCTGTAATAGAGCAGATATTCTGTCCAATTTTTCCGCTTTGGTTGTTCGCATGTTTATTGTCTCTTTTTTATGTGTTTTGTTTCATTTTTCTCTTTTTGTGCTTTTTTATTAAGTTAAAGTTGGGAAATAAATTTTGTTCAGGACAAAATGTTACTTTTTTACACCGTCACCACTTTTTTAATGTGTGTTTTATTTATATAAAAGTTTTGCCTTTTTTGATTCACTAGTTTTCCTGGTCCGCTTGACCAATTAAAATCTTTCAATTAATTAAGGTTTTTAGTTGAGACAAAAAATTTGAACAATGGCAAAAAGGAAGGAAAATTCAAAAGGTGGGGGTTGATATGGGAAGCGGCGTATCAAGCGGAAGATCGTGGGTTCGAATCCCGCCCGTGACACTGGCTTTTTTGTCTCAACTAAAAACCTTAATTAATTTTCCATTTTAGTTTGATGTAATTAAAGAAAAGGGCGTAAGTGGCTAGAAAAGTTATTAGACGAAGAGGTTGTTATGAACTTTGCCAAGCTCTGTCGTTTTTCCACATCTAGTTTTTTTTACAAATTTTAATTTAGCAGTTTTTGAAAGATTTGATGTTTGTCTTCTTTACACAAAAATTAAATTGAATATAGTAGGGTGACTTCTTTAAGGAATTTCAACAGTCTTTTCAGTGCTTTCTTTTTTTGGAGTTTTTATGTTCTTTTCAACTATCCAACTATCTACGGTTTTCGTAATAAATGTGCTTAAAGCTCTGGAACTATTCATTTTTGGAATAGTTCCAGAGCTTAAAGCACATTTATTACGAAAACTGTAGATAGTTGGATAGTTGAAAAGATCATAAAATGTTGAATACCTGAAAACGGGTTGAGATTCGGACCATGGCCCATACGAACTTTTTCGTTACATTTGCGGTGCCCTGACGAACTACGATATATATTATATTATTATTATATTATAAACTCGACGTGGTGTTAAGTTAAAAAAACAATACACGGAATATCCATGAGAACGGAAACATTGATCCGCTTCGGAATTTTTTTATATCAGCAAAGTCGGGTTTCTTTTGTAAACAATAGCAACTAACTAAACAGTCTATTCCTATACAGTGTTAACGTAGTACTCTGTCATTGGTCAGACTTGACAAAAGTTTCTGACGCCCTCGATTATTTTTTGATATGTCAAAATCGTGGAATGTCGATTTCCTCAGCAGAAAAACTCTTATTTATACGGACGTTAGAGTCTTTTGAAACTACCTCAGTACTGTTCCGCTTGTTCTCGCTTCGACACGTTGATATCTCATCTTTAATCTTCAAAGATGATTTTTAACTTTAAATTTATTCTTTTGCGTTTGTAATCGTCTTCGGAGACGACTTTCAAGTCCTATGGTAAATATATTGAAAATCTTGAAGAGCTTGAATATAGCTCAGCGCGGATCGATGCTATCTTCTATCGCCGTCCACCGGACACGAAACAGTTCTTTGCCGTCCACCATACAAAGCTGTTGCGTTTTTTTATATCAATTCCAGTGTAATTTGATTTTATTGATTTTTAAATGACTCCTGTCGAAGGGGAATCCTACAGGCCTCCGAATATCGATGGCAAGGTAAATCAACTTTTGGAAAGGAAAAGTAAAATAAAAAAACGTTTAACCTAATTTTAAATCTAACAGCATAGTAATAATCGTGTTGATCATGTTCTTAATTTCGTTTTTTAAAATGTACATGGAGGATTAGATCAATTCCAGCTGAATTATGAGGAAAACGATTTTTTTTCTATTCAAAATCATCCATTTCAAGAAAAAATGTAAAACAGGAACGAGCC
Source organism: Cimex lectularius (assembly GCF_000648675.2). Taxonomy (NCBI): domain Eukaryota; kingdom Metazoa; phylum Arthropoda; class Insecta; order Hemiptera; family Cimicidae; genus Cimex; species Cimex lectularius. The sequence goes on from NW_019392703.1 coordinate 779,041, forward strand.
TGAATAAGTGATTAATTAATCCATTAATATTCAAACACCTGTGTGGAAAATCAGTCGATCTTCTTTATATCCGACCTTTTACGTAGTGAATAATTTTTTTAAACATTAAATATCTATAAACTAATCGAAATTTCATATCTTAACAATGTACGATTAATTGTTTCAATTGTTGTCCAAAACAGTGTTTTACATCCGTTGGGTGTATTTATTAGCGTGAATGTTTAAGAGGGTCGATGGCGGAATATTGAGTGCCCCATCGACCAGTTAGGCAACTAATCGAAATTTCATCGTTTAACATTGTACGATTAATTGTTTCAATTGTTGTCCAAAAAAGAGTTTTACATTCGTTGGGTGTATTTATTAGCGTGAATGTTTAAGAGGGTCGATGGCGGAATATTGAGTGCCCCATCGACCAGTTAGGCAACTAATCAAAATTTCATCGTTTAACATTATATTATTAATTGTTTCAATTATTCTCCAAAAAATTGTTTTACATTCGTTGGGTGTATTTATTAGCGTGAATGTTTAAGAGGGTCGATGGCGGAATATTGAGTCCCCCATCGACCAGTTAGGCAACTAATCGAAATTTCATCGTTTAACATTGTACGATTAATTGTTTCAATTGTTGTCCAAAAAAGTGTTTTACATTCGTTGGGTGTATTTATTAGCGTGAATGTTTAAGAGGGTCGATGGCGGAATATTGAATACCCCCATCGACCAATTAGGTTAGTTAATATGTGTAAAGGGTGATGGAGGAATATCGAATACTCCACCCTAATTGAACGAATAATAAAACGGATTGAACGTATTAAGAATTAACTAATCTTTTTATGTAAGGTTCTGGTTGAAATGAAAAAGCTAGTGGCACGAGCGGGATTCGATTCACTCGGACCCCAACCCATCTCACAACAACATCTCTACAACCTTTCGAGTCCGAGTGGATCGAAGTTACGATAGTTCAAGTGGTTAGAGCAGCGGCGTATTTAGCCGAAGGTCGTGGGTTCGAATCCCGCTAGTGGCACTGACTTATTTTTTCAACCAAAACTTTACATAAAAAGATTAATTGAAAGAAGTAATTTGGTTAATAGACCACTAAATATAACCGATTTAAGAATGAACGTGTGTGAATGGGTTTGGAACTGCATACGTTGGGTGCTGATTTGACCTAGATGTTGACACGGTGGCTGGAGAGATAAGTCCGGAGAATCGTTCAAGGACTGCCAACACCCACAGTGGATGATTCTCGATGCCTGCGGCCAGTTTACTGTAAGTGGCAAAAACTGGAATTGCCGGTGGACTGTGAGAAGTGATAGGCTCTCCTGTGCACATGTGCTTATATAAATCCAAATCCAATCCAAAATCCATTCCCATCCTACAAGTGCCGAATCGGCCCGTTTCTTGGATTTGACGTGGAAATAGCTCTATCGTCCGATTTATTTACTATTATTTTTCAGGAGTTAAATTTTTTCCAAAAATCTTATCTACTTGAGGTCTCCAGATGAAAATAAACCTCGAGCCGGCTATTCTCCTTCTATATAAAAACAGGCTATTATTAAACTTCCTTAACGTAACAACTGAGAGCCTACGAAAATCTAGATCTTGGTTTTATTACTACTAGAAGTTAAAAAAAAAGGCCTATTTTCTGGCATTTACCCTGTTGATATTTATCTATTAGCATAAAGAAAGATGAAACGTTGAAGAATTTGTCATTTTTGAATTCAGAAACCACCGAGAACGTGGGTGGCGATTATTTTTATTCATGAACAAAACAAACGGAAATTACTCATACAGACTGTGATTATTCGCTTATATTCCTCACTATTTTTATTTCTTTGTAACTGTACGGTTGTAATTTGGAGGCCAAAGGAAGGCGCACCATTGTTCTACCTGGATTTTAAAAAGTCACAGGCCTTGAATAGATTCAGGTGTATAAAACCCGTTTGGAAACACAAATTCCCCTATTGGAAGTAAATTCAATGCCAGTATGTTCAATTTTCGTAAAATTGTAAGTATGGGTGTGAGGGAGGAGGCAAGATGAATTAGAAAACATGTCACCGAATTGTATTATTTTTTACGTATTTAACAGAACTCCGTTATTGATAAAAAGCTAACAGTAAGTAATCTATATGTAAGGTATTGGTTGAAATAAAAAGTTAGCGTCACGAGCGGGATTCGAACCCACCACCTTCGGCTTAAGCCGCTGCTCTACCGCTTGAGGTATCTTGACCTCGATCCACTCGGACACCAACTTCCCATCTCACCCTACCTTTCGAATTTTCCCTCCTTTTTGCCATTTTTCAATGGAGCCAACAGTAAGAACTACTTCTATTCACTAATCGCTTTCGACTTCTGAGTTGGTAGCATTTGAGGTGGATTCCTTAGCCTTCCACCAATATCTCGGCCATCTGCGACTCATCTGTCCTGAATGAAGAAAAATCTTCATGCTGGTCGTCCTGTGGATGCTCGTTCCCGTCGTCTTTGTCTTCGTCATACTAGGTTGTCTTCCATTTCTTCATACTTCTTTTTCATTTTGTGAAGAAAACTCCTGTTTTCCATGTCTTAGAAATTTAAAGATTGACTCCGATGTTTGTTTTTCTTTGAATAAATTGAAAAACGCAATCTGACAGTCTTCGAACTTAAAATTAACTTTAAGGTAAAAAAATATTTTATGGCTTTGCCTTTAGGTGCATTTGCCATTTACTTTCGGTCGACAAGGTAAACTGTCGGTAGATTTTATTTATTCCCTTGCAGATGTCACTTTGTCATTTGCCATTGATCAATATTTAAATAGTGATGTCATTTTAAAAACTCGTTGTTACAATGGCATCGAACAATTGAAAAGCGGACGTCAAGCTAAGCACAGCGACATTTTTGTATGCCATGTTTCACACCTTCACCGTCATCGCGAGAGTGAGGCGTACGAATATGTGGTCGGCATCGGGTACAGATCGATTTGGGGCAGACGTTTGTTTCAAATAATCATCTTTTTTTGCATGTGGTACGGTAATCTACTGTTACTAAAACGGAGTCTGCAATGGTAGTAAAGAGATGGAGAACGATATGGAGGGTATCCTGGGTAGGATCTCTTGCGTAATATAGGCTCGTAATAGTTTTCAATTGGTATGACTGTAGCCACCTTATGTTTAAATATTGATTCACGTGAGAAACCAAATCAACATCTATTGTGATATTCTCTATCTCCCCCACATTCCGGGGTCTGTTTCTAACTCATTATCTTTGAAATGGAAACGGTTGATACTATGCCCTTTAATTTCTTCAAAAAACAGTATGAGTACATCATCATACTCACCCTCACCTTTACCATTTCTACTGTAGCGGAAACCTATGGTTACCACGGTACCCGTAGGGTGTCACTACCGGTTATGGAATGATCTCACCCTCCATTCTGCAACGAATCAGAGCAGAGCCAGTGCGTACATAAGCAGAGGCACTGACCCATTGGCCGGAGACTCGACAACCCGACTCACCAGTCACTAATCGACAACGAAAACAAACTTGTCTCTCCAACGAGTTCTCGCTTTTCACTAATGGTCTCGAACTCGCCTTCTCAACATAGCCGACTTGGCTACAGGCAAACCGCTGCACCAGTGTCCTTCAACCGATGTAGTCAGCGGACTCACGGCCCCGGACCTCAGCCAACTGCTCTCTCTACCAATAGACACACACACTCGGTCCCGGCTTCGAAACACCGTCTCAACGCTACGCTTCCAAACCGGCCCTTGTCTGGACCACCAAAAATCTCCCAGTCACTAAACTACTAAGCACTTTAATGCGAATTATACGTCTGCCCCCTTTTCAATAATCAAAGTGAGTTTTCGAATGTCTTGTAGAATTGGGTTTCAGGGAGGTTTGTTGTATTTGGGCCATCAGATAAAACCACTAACTCCTTAATTTCAAGATCGCATGCATATCGTAAGGCTTCACTATGCTTTCGTCAGTAAATATTGACCACTTGGAAAGCATGCAGATGATTTTCTGGTCACGCCACTGTGGAACAACAATATGCCCATTCATCCAAACGTTGTTAAATATGCTTAAGAGACAAAGTTGAACATTCTTAGACAGATGGAGAATCATTCAGTAAGCAATATTGTCGTGACCAGGAGCTTTATTCCGTTATTGGGAACCACTTCCTCAAAGGAAAAGGATGATCTTCCTCGGTTTGTGGTTCAACTCCAACTAACTTGTATCGGCTTTATCAGGGACTGAATATGTTGCTACAATTTCCATAAACTCGTTTATACTATCTAAATCCTTAGCTGATTTTTGTTAAACCGCTACCCTGTAGCAACCTAATTTTGGACCATACCGAGCTTAAGGATGATTCCAGTCAAAGAGAGTCACAGAAGTCCGTCCCGCTTTTCCTTTTCTTGATTTTAAAAAGTTTCCTGCACTTTGCTGCCCCTCGCTGGACATCACTATAAATTTTTGGATTTAGTTTCTGATGTACTCCCTAAATGCGCTGTTTTTCGACCAAGTCTGTTTGTTAGTCAACATCCCACCAATTCTTGGGCGTTTTTCCCGGGCGTATCTTATCGTAATGATCGTTTTTTCCTATAAAGAATGAAAAATCCGACCCTCTTCTATATCATATCAATAAAACTGTCATAAGATGATTTGAAATCATCCACCAAATTCTCAATAGCAAGGGAGTTGCTTTTTTGAACAACCAATGATCTGGTTCATCTTCTATATTGGAGGTGGCTGGCGCTAGACGAATTGTCAGAATGGTCCGGAGGATGGCCCAGGAACTTACTGGTGATACAATCTGTAGATGAGATGATATCGGGGATTTTGGTCGGGTTTTCCAATCATCGCGGGCGATCTGTTGTTTGAAAAACACAGTCCGAAACGATCTGCTCCTTTCATCAATTATTCTCCGGCATAGTTAGAGAAAGAACAACCCCGGGCTACACATGAGCATTAAAATCGCCTCCACCGATAGCAGGATTGACTATACATTGGATTAAGATGTCACACCATTCTGTCTCTGAGATCCTATGATTTGGTTGGACGTAAATCGACGCTAAGAGATTGGGCAATCCTTCATTTCGTGTTTTGCCTGTTTCAGGCGTTGTGTCCACGACAACTGTGTGGAAGGTTGGCCGTACCTAAGGCAGTTTTCTCATTATTGGAGTGGAAGAATGCGCGGTTTGACAGCAGAAACTGGCATAAATTGTAATATGCTGCGGGATATGTAGGCCTAGGAACTACACGAATTTCAAGAGGGATTATTTTTACATAGTTTCCTTTTTCAATTTTACTCATATTTTCGACAGCGAAAGGATGAATTATAGATTTCATGTTAATCTCTTCTCCCGCGAGGTCTAAATCCACTTCTCTTATTACCATCAATCCGGAGGTCAACAAACAACATCACAATTTGTTTAAAAAAACAAGCTTGTAATTTCTTAGGTGTTATGTAAAATGGCTAATCTCATCTGACATAATTTTTTTTTATATTATTTTTTACGAGGATATTCAACTACGAGGTTTGAACCCTCGGGGTGGCGGTGGTGAAAAAATCCCATTTATAAGTATATGTAATTCGAGTACAGGGCCGTTGGATTTGAACCTGGGACCTTTACCTTACAATGATGAACGCCGAGTAAACGCCTAAACCGTTGCGGCCACCGACGCCCCCTTTTTTTCTTTTTAATTAGTTACTTCATTTATTTAATTCTTTATTTAACAAGTGTAAGAAGAGGTGATTAAAGTCAGTTAGTAACCAACTATTACATATGGTCTTTGTCCACGAGGCCCGTTATTTTTTTTATCTTAACTAGAACAAAATTAATTTTGAATTAGTTTGGAAGGAAACATTTTCAGTTATTTACAAGTTGAATTATATATTTTAGCTTAAAAATTAGATATAGCAAGTTATCTCAAGCATTAGATGTTTTGTGGTTGCACCTATTTACTTAATCTTAAAAAATTTCTGTGCTCACCCAAGAAATTAGTGTTATTGATTAGTAGATAATATAAAACTAATTGATCATTAATATTTTAACTCACGATCTGTAAAATTGGGTGTATTAAATATAAACCCTGTATAAAATAAGTAAATTGAGGAACCAAAATGTTAAAAACCAAGAAATACCATAGAAATGTGTGTTTTGACAGTCTGAAAATCTTAAAAACACAGTGCACAAATTGAATTGGAAAATATTAAAGGTTCTTTTGTTTCAGGTCCAGTTCGAACAAGCCGTCCCCATGCCTAAATTACCTCAGTTGGAAACATGCTGCTGTTGCTGCACCACAGAAACGGGGAGCAAGATCATTGGCTGGTTGATGACGGTTTGGCTCAAATACAAAAATAAAATTTAAAAAAGAGCATCACTCATGCCCAATGTCTCATTTCAGATAGTATATATTTTCATGACAATTACAACTGGCTTCTGGCTAGTTTCAGCAGCGATGCATGTTGGTGAAGAAATACCTACATCACCCGACAACAGCACTCCACCCTATAAGATTGAAAAAATTGGTAATTATGGAAATTTAAAAAAAAAATTGGATAATGACAATCAATTTCTGTACGGCTTGTCTTTTATTTATTTGGGGGGTCATGATGTCTCAAAAACTACATCATAGGTGGCATGTGTGGTAAAGATGGCCACAGCCACCTGGGCATTTTCTGTCATTTTTGTCAATACAGACAAAATATCAATTTTGTGTAATTAGTCTTACTAAAAACTAATGGAAACAAATAAGCTGAACAAAACTGACTTTTGTTAACAGATGTCTGGCAGGCGGCTATAGGGTTTGGTCTCTCTTTGCTGTCATTGGTACTTGGCATCTACCTTTTACTTGGTATAGCAAAGGTCAGTTTACAATTCTTCTTTCTTTTTTTCTTTTTTTTTAATTAATTTTACGTTACAGAGGAACATGAGTTACGTCAAGGTTTGGTTGACTTTTATGACGATCTACCTCGTCATCTTTGCATTCTTTCTCGTCCTGACTGTAGTACAAAGTATCTCATCTCATAGCGTCGGTCCTCTTGTCATGGAGTTAATTAATTTCTGTAAATATTTCGCTTTTACTCTATTTTACACATGATGTTTAATTATTTTCACTTTTTAGGTATTTTGTCATATTGTGTTCTTGTGGTGTACAGCTTTTACAGAGATCAGAGACAAAGCCCCTCTGCAAACTACTAAAATATAAATTTTACCCTTTTTTTATTAATACTTTTAACTCTCTATTATGTAAAAAAAAATATTTTCTGTAAATTGTATTAATTTTTTTCAGCATATTAATGTATGTCTTATATATCGCTAATTAAACGATTACCTGTAATTTTTTTTGTGCTTAAAATGGCCAATATAAAAGTATGAAATGTATACTTCAATATTTTATCTTTTATTTTTCACTAAGAAAGAGTTTATCTTTACGATCCTGTTATGACTGTAATATTATTTACCCAATTTGAGTTTTATCAATAATATTTCACCGATCATCATTGCATATGATCACACCAGCATAGAAATCATTGAACAGCACAATTTAAATTGTGAAATTTCGTGTGATCTGCGACACACCCTACTAAATATAGTGAAATGTCCAAATTTCTCTGACAGACCAAAACAGCAAGGATAGGCAGACCAGAATAATTGGTAATGACCAAATTACACATTATACATTACCAAAGCACGTTAAAAAAAATATTTGAAAAACTGGTTTGATTTGTTATTCATACAATTGGCAGTTTTATTTGGAAAATTACATTTAAAACAAAATAATATGAATACACAAAGTATTCATTTAAAAATTTTTAAAACATTTTTACTAATGACAATACTTATGATTACAAACAATTACAAATAATAAGTTTTACAAGTGCCAAGGAAAGATTTTAATTATACATTCTAAAAATTTTTAAAATGTGTGACAAATTCACCACCTAGTCAGTATTGTTGTGCTTAATAACCAATATTCTGACATCTTGTAGACAGTTCTTGTCAATTGACTCTTCCAAAGCCCGAGACAGATCTTCAGTTTACTGCCCAACAAAATTTGTCAGAGAAATAACATTTTAAAATACATATAGGCTGCAGAAAGGAAATTGAAAATATACCATTGAAACGTTAAGGAAAATTTAAGTTGAAATGAAAAGTATGTTTCATTATCCTTTTTTTTTCTTTTTTTTATTTATAATTATTGTGGAATTTCAAGAAGAAACCTGTAGTTTGGTTATTTCTGAACGTCTTCTAGTTTATCTTCTCCATCTGTCAGACATATTTTGACATTTCGCTACATTCAGCGATGAGGATAGTTTAGCTCAGAACGTTTTGAAAAACCAAACTACATTTACAATCACTTTTGAAAATAGTTACCTTCTTTTGGCGAGTTCACCAATCCATTTCAGACACGGTTAGGATGATGTTTTTGTGGCGTAATAGCTGTGTACAACTATGAAGAAATAACAACCTATAACTAAAACAAGGAAATTTTTACATCCCAAAGTTTTTTACACACTTCATTCCTTTCTTACTCATTTCAAATAGCGACATCACTAAGTATTGCTGTGCTATCCAGGGAGGCATTAGGACTACAACCAGTTTGATTATTAATAATACTGCATGACTTAAAAGCAAGGCAAGAATAAATATATAAAATACCAGGAACAATTTGACAAAATTATCTCTGTGCTGAAAATAAAAAGTATTTTAATTTAATAAAAACAAACATATGCTTCAAATAGCTCTATCAGTAAATAATGCTGTGCTAACCACATGCAATTTAACATAAGCTTTTTAAATTGTTAATGTTGAAGGCTGTGATGTGAAAAATTGTAGCTTGGCCGTATTAAATCATCCAGGTCTGGTAATTTTGCTGGCTTTGTGTATCAGACACTTTTCTGCCTATTAGCGGCCTGTGTATTATTTTGTTATTTTATTATAAGTTTATAACAAAGATCTTTTGTCATTTCACGCACTCGAACACTGTGTTTCGTGATTTACAATCATTTTGGTCTGCCTATCCTCACTGTTTTTACTGCCTTCAGTAGTGTTGACAAGCAAAAACACTGACCAAAAAAGCAAGGATAGGCAGAGAAAAATGGTCAGAAATGAACAAACTGTTTGTTCATCACCCTGCAGACCCCATGAGGAAATTTCCCATTTTACAAATTTATAAAAAGAAAACTGACAGAATAACCAACTCAATGAAGATTGTGAAATATGTCTCTATGTTTGGTAAATAAAACAGGCAAGTATTTTCAAATAAGATTAATTGGATTCTTTACTTTCTTAAATAAAAATAAAATTATCGCCCACCCCATCTTATCTGGAAATAGACCTGCTTGCTTATGTACATAATATTTTATAGAGTTTTTTTAATTAACTAGCTTACTGACTAGATTTATATAAGCTCAAATCTACGCTTCCACACACCTAACAGCAATTCCAGCATTTGTGATTTACAATAAAACAACAGCTGGCAGTCCGGGGTCTGTCCAGCCACCGAGGTTGGACTCCAGGGCTCACCAGCTAGATCATTTCAGCCCCCAACGCAATCAGTTTCTAAATTCATTCATACTCACATTCTTCCTTAAATATATTCTTATTTTACATACAATTCACTCAGTACTCGATATTCCTACAAAATTCCGCCATCAACCTTCTCACACTACACATTCACACTAATAATGTTCACTCTAAACACACACTACAAGACACAAGACTATCAGTACTGAATACAATATAACAATAAAACAACCCTGTTTCCTCTGAGAATCGGAACAAGGGACATAGATACTTGTTGCCATGCTTAAGGACAATTCTCACATTGGATGGCATTCCTATATGCCTTTATATGGGGCCTATAAGTGAGCAAGGAATTGAACCCTTCAATTAGGTTGTACACATCGAATAACCTTTTTCTACATAACAGACAGGCACAGGCTTTGACTCAAAAATAATTATGTGTTAACCTCACATGGCCTATTCTTAGTCGAGTCAGGATGACCCTTCATAAGATTCAAATCCTCCGAGGGACACCTATCGACAATGCTCTTGATACGCTTCTCTGTTGATCTGGCCCACATTCTTTTGATCATGTTTTTATTTTTTAGTGTCAGAGGGTTGGATTGCAGTGATTAAGTCGGAAGGTTAGTACATCGTGACCTTAGCCGCCTCATCTGCCTTGACTTGTTTACATTGTTTAATTTATTATAATTTTTTTACAAAAAGAAAAGCTTTATTTATTTTCTCTTAATTACCATTTTTAAAAAAATGGGAACTCTCGACACGACACGCAAGAATGACACAATTACTCAGAAGACAAACACTTTAAGCCCTGAAGATGATCTCAATAAAGATCGAAACGTTGGCACGATAAAGAAAATGTTTTTCTGAAACCTACATTACACCAGACCGCATCTCACGATTTCTAAATAAATATCGATTAATGGTCACTAATCACCACACATTTTAAAAAAACTTTTAAACTAAAATAACAAACTTTTTTTTAGTGCAAAATAAGGAATAGGATATAGAAATAATTTTTGAAAAAATATTTATAACTTGGTTTTATTCTACTCACCAAAAATAGCCCAACAAGAAGTACAACAGAGAAAATTAGAGTTGCAGTCTCTATTGCTATATACATAATAAGATTTATCATCGCTGAAACAGTGAAAATGAAATTAAAAAACTGCAGTAAATGTTTCTTAAAGGAGAAGTGTTAAAACAATATATATATAAAATTGACGATATTTAAAATTGTAGCAGTATTAGTCAATACAAGTGAAGAGAAGTTCACATACCATCGGGATGCATCTCTTCAAAACTGAGCCCAAGTAAAATCACTATAATCACGCTGTATATCTGAGATCGAAATTGTTTTGAGAGAAAAATCATAATGTGTTAAAGGCGTAAACTTACAGCAAGAAGGGTTCCAATGATTTTACACCCAATCGGCAGGGGTATGGCAAAACAAAATGTACGCACCTTGGGCAACCATTTCAGAAATGCCATTAAATCCATCCACTTCTTACTTTATAGGTATAGGAAAATGATAACATCAACAAACATTTGTTTAAAAAACATATGATTGTTATGAAGAGCTGTTTGTCTTGTTTGAATTGAAATCTATTTAATAGTGGAGAAGAAATTAGTTCCAGCTTTAGATCGGAGTTTTTTCACCTTCGTAGTGTGATCAGGCACGTTTGGCTTGATCCTATATCGTGTCTGGTTTTTAATTGTTCTCCATTTCATTGCTTCTTTTGTGTTATCTTTTTGGTTTTTGCTTCCCCTTTATTGATTCATTCACCAGATATAACGTTCACTTTTTTTTAATTCCCTAATCAGTTCTGCGCATTTTATTGTGGGTATACTGCTGGGCATGTTATTCAGTTCTGGCAGTTGCAGGTTTTGCTCACATTGTAGCATTTACATCTTATTTTAGAACTCTGTCTCTTCCTCATAATAGTTGAAAACTACTATAAAGAAATATATCCCTAAACCTAGAAACAATATAAAAATTATTAACAAGATTAAAAGTAATGAAGAATTATAAAAACAAATTGGATGGAATAAATTTACATTCATTAAACATTGAGTCATGATTAAACATCAAACATATATAATATGTATATATTTTGAGTTAAGCATAAATTGATATAAAGTCAAAAATTTATATTTGACACAAGAAAATCCCAAAGTTGTTAATAGAAGCAAGCTAAGTCTCAGTTTATAGTAAAAATTCGTACCTTCAATTACCAGATGCTGTGAAAGTAACTCAAGCCCAAGTTTTAATTCAACTGATTGCATCACCAGTTCAAATACAATTATAATGATATGGAAGAATGTAATTACCATTTCAACAAAATCGACCATCAGCCACAATTTAATAAAACACATTATTTCCTAAAATATTAAAAAGAAGGGTGAGGTATGTTATAACAGGGAACATAACATAACTTGAGTTTAAAGCAAATAATATGTAAAAAGCTCAAGAAAATTCATCATGTTGAACTTTGAAGTAATATTGAAATCTGAGATAATTCCACTATTTTGAATGAAGATCACTCAACCTGGTTTTATACTTTTAAGTAAAACGAAGGTTATCTACAAAATTTTAATGAGCTAGAAGATCTGACAATACTCACAGAGTACACTCCAATTATAAGAAATACAGATGCTATCGTCAGCACTATTTCAAGAATCACATCCAACCCAACACTTACTTTGACTGAAAAAATTAATTAAAACACTGAAAAATATACAGCTACTCCTCGTGTGAAAGGGACTCTTTTAGAGCCAAGTAGCAATTGAAGTAAAAAGTTATGAAAGGATGAAAAAAAAATTAAATACCAGTCGTGTCAAGTTCGTTTACAAAATATCCTTCCATTACGATCAGTGCAAAGTTCACGATCTAGGAATCAGATTGTAAATACCGCATCATTTATCCATTTAAACTCAAGTTGTGTGGAATACAAGGACTTACAATTTCACCAATTCCTATTACCTTAGTCCCAGTCCGCAAAGAAAGTAAACAGCAGCACTTGTCTATTGAAGGTACCCAAAAACATAATTCCATTATACCCACAAAGAGGTATGTTTTGTAATATAAGTATATAAAATACAGAGGAAAGGAGTTTCCTTAATGATAATAATTGGTATGTAAAATTTGTTTAACATCTTGTAAACAAAGTTTTAACATGTGTTTCTTCTTTTTTTTAAAACAAATTTAAAAAAGTGGTGTTTTCAATTCTTACTACAAAACTGTTTTAAATGCAAAAAATTGTACTATATATGCTTGAAAAGCATTTAAGGGAAAGTAATATTAACACCCCTCAAACAATAAGTATTATAAGAAGCATTCACAGTGTTTCAGCAGCAACCAAAGCAACATAATTACAATAGCCATATAACATTCAGTAAATCCTAAGCCGATTGCCATGACGTTTTAAAACCATATGTAGGTAATGTCCATTTAATTAACTATTATACAAAAGCAATAATCAGACCATTTAATCAATCAACTATAAGCATTTACACTTAGTACGACAATTTTAAATTGAAATTTTTGATGTTAAGAACAATGCCTTAATAATACGATGCGTGTCAGAACTAAAGCTGGATGTATGTACAGTTTTACACTCGGCTAAAAGCCTAATCAATAAAGTACATCCACAATTTTGTACATTTTTTAAAGTATAGATATAGCAAAACAATTCCTATACTAAAGCATTTTTCAAAAGTTCTCTTGATATTTTAATCAAAGGGAAAATCATGGAAATGAACCTTATGTACAAATTTTATTGAAAATTATTTTATCATTTCTTAATATATACTGTTTTTCATACTTTTATTTCTTTTGAGGATTGTGAGAGGTTTGAAGACTGTCTTTTAATTATATAAATGCTGTGTTAAATGAACGTTCAAAGGACAACTATTTACAATTAACAATGAACGAAGAAAATGACCAAACTTCAATTAAAAATCCATCCTGGCAATGATTTCGATGTTTGAAGTATTTCCAAGTTAAACTGTGTCAGATCCATAAATCATGAAGTTACCTCAGTTTTCAAGTTAATGCAAAACATCATTAGTTCAACAGTGAACACTTTTAAAGCCAATTTTTTCAGATTTTATTTCAAATACGCAATTAATTGAAATCAGATTGGAAAAGAGTGCAGCAAATACTTACAGCATATATCCCTATTAAAAGTAAGACTGAAGCTACGAGCACCACTATTTCTAATGTTAAGTCCACGCCAAGACTATATTTGACTGGGAAAAAGAAGTTTATATTATATTTTTTAGTGTATATATTTAATTTCGTTTATAAATTATACACCATATTATTTAAAATATAGTATTATTAATGAATGTTGTTAAAATAAAAATTGGTAAGATACGTACGATTCTGCTCACTGTTTTCTATTATTAGTCCTTCGGAGAAAAGCAACACTAAGTTCAAAACCTAAAAACAGTTTTAATGTTTAGGCCATGGCTTTTGCTCCCCTTATTTCTATCCTTATTTTTTTACTATAACATTACACACTTACCACTTCAGTCCAAGCGATTAACTTAGTGCCTAGAATTAAAGAGTGGCAACAGCAGCAAGTATCCACACTAGGTACCCACCAGCAGCAGTTTAACATGTCTATAGATCAGTTACAAAACTTGCGAATCATCAATCCAATATCTCTCTGAGTTGTTCAACAAATAGTAAATAAATCTAAATGATTCAGACTGTTCAATAGCTGTTCATTTCAAAGATTTTTAAAAATAAAATCTGCAACAAAAATAAAAACATATGTTTAATTCTATGAAATCATGTTTTACAATTCCTGTAAATGCCTACTGTCCTTAATCTTATTTATTGCCACATTGTATTGTAATCTACTAAATAAATTTTTTTTTAAATTATTTATCAGCCTTTGAAAAATACAAAAACCTGCATGTGTGTTTACTTCAGTAGTGAAGTAATTCCTTCCAAAATATACAGCTTACTGCAAATTAAATAATTCATACTGGACTGGCTTGGGTCATTTATTGGGTCTGTCTTCACTCGTGTGTATGCTGTAATAGTGAAATGTGTTTCACCATTGCCCCATCTTCACTGAGGAACTTAAATAATTTCAGGCTGATTGTACACGTATCATTTTCCTACTTTCTCAAATATAATGCACATTTTGATAATATGACAAATTTCGATGTAGGACATATTACACTCTTAGGAGATTTCAAAAGACATTTGTTAATTCAATTAATTATTCTTTTTATGTAAGGTTTTGGTTGAGATGACAAAGTCACAAACGGGATTCGAACCCGCCCCCAGCCAAAGGTCATGGGTCAAATCCAGCTCGTGACATTAACTTTTTCATTTCAACCAAGACCTTACATAAAAAGAATAATTAATTGAAATAAGTGATTTGGTCGATTAGACCACTAAAACATAAATGGATTAATGTTATTTGTTAAATTGACACTAGACCAATATTAATTTAACTTTAATATTTTTTCTTCAACTTGAAATTAATACTTACATGAAAAACAAATATAATAAAGCCATAATGAAAAAATAAATCAAAAACAATTAATACATAATGGGTATAATTAATTTATTGGACATCGATAAAAATTAATCTAAATTTTTAAACAGTATATATGGATAATTTAATTTGTTTTTATGAAGACATTTTCAATGTTATGCTTGATTAATCAAGTTGTGTCATAAATAAATGAAATCTTAACATAAACTTCACAATAAAAACAATATGTGTTGCTAACAATCATAAGTACCAATAGGGTTAAGCTAAGAAAAATAACTAAAACCATTTTTAAACAACTTTATTCAATGTAGATTTTTTTAAATTTATTGGTTACTATTACAAAATAATGATTTCTCCAATATTATGTCGATGGATGAATTAAAAACAAGTTGACTTTTCATGATGATATATTTTTTACTGTGTAGAAACAACACAGCAGCTTTTGTAAATACGAAGCTTAAATTATTCACAGACTGGTGTGAAATTCACCAATAATTCTTTCCAGAATTTAACACATGATTTTTAAATAATGACTAGAATTATAAGTAAAAAGATGGTTAACGTTAAAATCATTTTATTAATTTAAAAAATCTAAACAAAACAAAATTCAAATACAATATATCTAAAAGATAAAGTAACATGTAGTTTTTTATTGTTAAAATCATTATATTTCCACAATGAGCAATTCACAGGGGAAGAAATTTTATGGATTGATGAACTCTTCTTGGTAATAGTTGTAAACCACTATAAAGAAGTAGGAACTTAACACTAAAAACAATGAGAAATTGTTATTAACATGGTAGTTTAAACATTTACATTTAATAATATATGTCTGAGTGGGCAACACGGTTCAAGTGCAATCACCAAGACGCCAATAACATGTTATGATGAAAATGGCTTTAACTGAACAAGGAAGAAACTGTATATGTCCCGTTTTTGGATTGCTGATGGCACACATTATCTATAATTCTGACTTTTATAAAGAGCTCAAAATATTTATAACAAAGAGTTTACTGAATGGAAGAATATAAGTCTGAAGAAGGCGACATCTTGTGTTTTTATTACAGACATTTGCAACCATTTGTGAATTGTTTTATCAAAATTGTTTATTTAAAATATTGCTCTATGTATGTGTATGTGTTTAAATTATTTGCAAACACAGGGCAACAGATGATAATATAAAATAAAATGAAAAGCACACATTAATTAAATATTTGAAATTAAGTTTCTTGTGAACAGTATGGAATTTATAATAAATTATTATTTTTGTTAAGATTGATATTCATGATTGTACATTTTCATGATAAATTTATATATTTTGCTTGCATATTTATTAATACACTCATATCTTGTTAACACGTCAGCAATACAATACACAGATTTTCTGGCTATACCTTATTTACTAAATTTAAAATTTAATTCCGCTCTGTATAAGTAAAAAAAATTCTGTTCAGAGTTCAAAATTATAACTCTTTTATAAAAAGAATCTTCTCGATCTCATAGGATTATGCTACTTAGTCAACTTATGTCAGTAATTACATAATCAGTCACAAAAGAAGATTGAAAATTATTTTATTACCTTCGTTTAAGACGTGGAATAGTAAAAACAGTGATCCAATTTTCTTAGGAAGATGCCCAAGCAAAAGTTCAACCATCAATGCGAAGCAATGAATGGCACCTGATATTATGAATATAAACTCACAGACCAACCAAAGATTGACTAGCTCCATCATTTTCTGAAACATAGTCCACACAAATCTACCAATGTCTATATATATACATATATATGTATAATTTGTATACATCAAATTTTAAAGTGTAAGCCAATTATTACTCACATTATTCAATGCTATCAAAAGTAATACAGATGCTACCACCATCATAACATCCAAAAGCACATCAAAACCAGCACTAGCTTGCCCTATTTAACAAAAAAATCTAATAACAAGATATAATTAGCTTGCTTTTTTAAATAAAAGTAAGTGTAATAAAAGTATAATAAAGAAATCTATTTTCTTGAATTAAAACAGCAAATGATTTATAAATCCTAAAGATCAGCCCTGGTCTCCCAGTTTGCCTATATTGGAATAGTCCATCATACTACAGCAGTAATTAAATAAAAAATTGGAAATGAAAAGGCCACCATTATCCTATTTAAAAAAAGTTTATTATTTCCTCATTTGTGATACTATATAATGTAACAGTTTAATAAATAAAAAAATTAGGTACATAAACACGAAAGTGCAGTAATATCACTTCTGAACATTTTGGCATCGTGCTGAGTCCACACTAATTGAAGAGAAATGATCAAATAAATTATTTATGTATTTTAATTGAATAAAGAGTAAATCTTCTATTCCATGTTGTTTGTCCAAATGAAAAAATAAAATTTATATTATACTGTCTGGTGATTAGTGGGCACTCTCGACACGACACACAAGAATACACAATTACACAGAAGACAACTTTGAGCACTGAAGATGATCTCAATAAAGATCGAAACGTTGGCACGATAAAGAAAATGTTTTTCTGAAACCTACATCACACCAGACCGCATCTCACGATTTCAAAATAAATTATATTATACTGTATTATAATCACAAGTCAATTTTGTACTTTTACTGAAGTAAAGTACCATTGATTTTGACATGGACAGTTAATTTCAACAAGACAGGACCTTATTTCAAATTCAATAACAAATGTGAAGAATGCCACAGAGATATGTGGACTAGATAAAGTAATTAAACATTACTTAAAACAATAAACACTATTATGTATCTCTAGTTGATCACTGAGCGGTTAGGCATCTGTTCGCCACTCTATCTAAGTTTGAATCTCACCCCATGTATTTTTAAATGTAAATAATTTATTTATTTAGAAATTGTGAGATGCAGTCTGGTGTGATGTAGATTTCAGAAAAATATTTTCTTTGTCGTGCCAACATTTCGATCTTTATTGAGATCATCTTCAGGGCTCAAAGTGTTTGTCTTCTGTGTAATTGTGTCATTCTTGCGTGTCGTGTCGAGAGTGCCGAGAGAATGTAAATAATATGAAGAAAGTATTGCAAATTGGCTCACTATTCATCCACAACCCCTTGGGTGTTGTGGACATTGAGCCCTCCTGTATGACAAGATTTTACTTTTTTTTCTATATAGCTCTGGTATTGCCCGAAAATTTCTAAACAGTTGAGTAATGATAGAAAATAAAGTTGGCAAAAGTTAATTCAAACAGAACTTTTAACAATTATGTATAACTAAATATTTTAAATTGTATTAATGTAAAAATTAAAAGTAAAACTTGGCCACAGCCTAAATTTTATATCGTATCAAATTTATTTCAGCATTTGGGCAATTTGTTAATCAATTCAGTTTTTTTATGAGTTTCATACCAGATAGCAATTGTGTTAAAGTCAAGCATAAACCTTCCGATAATAATTAAATTATAAAGTTAAATAAATAATAGCTGTATTTAATGAGAAAAATTAATTTGAACAAACCAATAGTAGGAAGATATGCCATAAGTGTGCCTTCTGAAGCAATGAGTGCCAAATTATACACCTAAGAGACACAGGTTCAATCAAGTTATTTTTTAAATTTTGCAATAACCACTTTTTCTACTTACAATTTCAAATATTGCAATCAGTTTAGTCCCAGTTTCTAATGAATGACAAAAGCAACATCCTTCAACCACAGGAAGACAAGGGCAACAGTTTGAGCAGTCCATTTTATAGGAAGTATATTTAAAAAAAATTAAAATGGTTGTAGATAAAACATTACATCAAATCTTTTTTTCTTTGATTAAAAATTAAACATCTTGTGAATAAAAAACCAGATGTTATTCACTTTCATCACTAAGAATAAGAATAATTTTTTTTTTATTTGTACATGTGCACAATAATATATACATTAATTTTAGAATGTAGGGAAAGTGACATTTCACTATGTCTTCCTACTATTTACACTGGTCATTTGTTTTTTTAATACAAATCGGTACGAGTAATTCCATATCAGTTTGTGGGAAAAAAAAATTTATGTTAACAAACAACCACAAGCAAAGGGATGAAATCTATATATAAATTAAATAAATGCATATACAAAGTGGGGGACCGCGGTAGCCGAGTGGTTAGCATGAGAGACTCTCACGCCGCGTTCGATTCCCACCGTCGCCTCTGGCCCTTTTTTCCCGATAACCCCCAAATGGAACAACATATATAAGAGATTCGTCATGGCTAATATGCAAAGATCATAAGGCCAATAAAAAAAAATTTAAAAAAAAAATACAGTGTAGATGAGAAGTGAATAAATAAATAAATAAAATAAATTATTAAATACATAAATAGGTTTGTAAATATTCTTATTTCTATAAATTTGATAACTATGTAAAGTTTATAAAACAGGTACATTGTGTTTGATCCTCTTATGTTTCTAGTTTGCATTTGTTGGATATGCACCTATGGATCTGCAAATAGGATTTGAGGAGACACTCATACACTTAAAGAATTTGCAGACCCATTTCATGTTAGTTCGCTCATGTAAGTCTGTCAATCTATAATATCTAGGAGAGGCAGTGGCCAGCCGCAGAAATTTATTTTGAATTACCTGTAATTTATTGAGGTTTGTTTTACAGGTAAAATTCCATGCTGGGCAGGCATGTAGCAACATTGGTTTAATAAATACTTTATAAATTAGTAGTTTATTGAGTTGGCTCATGCCTGACTCCTTGCTGAGCAATGGGAAAAGTGATCGTATAGCCGCTTTCCCGTTGCCTACAAGATTTCTTGTGTGAGCACCAAAATTCAATTTGGTATCAAGAGTGATCCCTAGATATCTCATATTTCTTAACCACTCAAACGACTTCCCCTCGAGTAATATGTTGTGGGAGAGCAGGGGCCTACGCTTAGTGAATAGCATACAACTGGTTTTGGAAGAGTTAATTTTCAGCTTCCATCTAGTGCAGAACCGTCTTACTCTTTCCAGCTCCTTATTAATGTTTTTTACGATCGCACTAATCCTCCAGGATGAACTGTAAAGCGCGATGTCGTCGGCGTACAAAGCGAGTTGGCATGATTTGGGCGTAGGCAAGGCATTTAAAAATATGCAAAAAAGTGTAGGTCCCAGAATTGAACCCTGAGGCACGCCTGCTTTGGTGGCAAAACGAGAGGAGAGAGTATTATGAAGGGATACTCGAAAAGACCTCAAGTGAAGGTAACTGTGTACGACCTTGATAATGTATTTTGGGAAGTTGTATTTAATAATTCTGTAAATTATACCATCATGCCATACCGTATCAAAGGCTTTCTCCAAATCAAGAAGGACCAGTCCCGTGTGTTTTTTAATGTTGAAACTTTCAGTTACATAATCAACTATTCTAGCAAGTTGACCTACTGTGCTAAGGGCTGGGCGGAAGCCAAATTGTTCATTCTTAATTATATTATTGGTGACTAGATGAATTTCGATACTTTTTGCTAACACCTTTTCAAAGATCTTGCTCAAAGAGCTGAGTAGGCTGATAGGTCTGTAACTCGGCGGAAGTTCTTGCGGCTTGTCGGGTTTTTTAATATATATCACTTTGGAAACTTTCCAGCACTTCGGGAAATACCCCAAGAAAAGGATGGCGTTGAAGAGGTGAGTCAGAAGAACCAGAGCTCTTTTTGGAAGGTTTTTTAGCGTAGTATTTGCGATTCGGTCCAGACCTGGTGCTTTTTTATTTCTTCGTGTATGTACCCCCGACTATCCTGGGGAGTGACAATCTTGCACTGCTGGGGAAAAAAAGGGTTAGTGCAATTTGCCATGAATCTCTTAACTTGATTAGTAACAGCGTTTTGAAGATAGCGTGGGCCTTGATTGGTGGTGAGAAGGTGGACTGATTGAAAATATTCCCCCATTGCATTCACCTTCTCATCATCAGTCATCACTAAGATATTTATATATATATCTGTATAGACGAATCTGTTTTTACCTAAGTGTTATAGTTTTGAGTGGATGAGTCAGTGGCAATAGGAAAATTCGACATCTTTCCCTCATGTCATCATACACACACATCACACATACATACACACACAAGAGAGACAGAGAGAGAGAGAGAGAGAGAGGGAAGGAAAAAATAGGAGTAATACAGGAGAAAAACAACAACAACAAAACAGAGTAAAGGGAAAGATGAAAGGCAAAATGAAAGAAGAATGAATATCATTTTATCTTTAAAAAATCTCACAAATTAGGACACAAACAACCTCTTTTACTTTAACAACAAAGAGGTTGAGTGCAAGGCAAACAGGAAAGAAAGAAAGATAGAGAGCAAGAGATAGAGAAAAAGTAGGAGTGATATAGAAGAAAAGTGAGAGAGAGAGAGAGAGAGAGAGAGAGAGAGAGAGAGAGAGAGAGAGAGAGAGAGAGCCGGCATAGCCTTGGACCATCATGATAGGTCCCTGCATTATAGGAATACTTTATAACACTACCATGAGAAAAGTATGTCCTATACCTGCTCTAAAACTAGAAAAATTCATAAATGTTACACAATTTTTTTATGCAACTGTCATTGTATGATAAAACAGAATAACTCTTAATATGACAATGTTTATTAAATTATTATTTAATTTCCTCTTTACAAATCAATTAAAAAGACAATGACATGTCACTTTTAATTTTAAATCTACACCTGAACCACTTCTAAAGGCGTAGTTTCTGTTAGTAGTTTTTCTGCCTGTGCATCATTTTCTAAATAGTAGCTGAAGACTACTATGAAAAAATATGTATGGAGTGCTAAAATAACAATAAAAATCACAACTCTCAAATATCTTTGATTTTATTATTTAAACAAAAACAAAAGGAATGCATTTTGAAGAGTGGTCATAGAGAAGTAATAAAAACTTGATGATTGTTAAGAAAGGAAGATTTAAATTGAATTAATCCAATGTTAAATCTTAGAAATAACAAAAGTCAAACTTACCAATGAAGATTGCAGATAATACCAGTTCTTCGAGACATTTTAAGAAATTAAGTTTTCCAAACACCAAGAGTAATAACATTAATAAACATTCAATAATTTGTAACAAAACAAAGCAAAATACATACACCAACCAAGGTAAAACAAACTCATGATTTCCCTGCAAACAAAATACAAACACAGAGGTAAAGAGTTGAAACAGATAAAGATGATACAAAGTAATACTTTTTGTGTAGGCACAGAAAAATGTTTGTAATGAAAGAAACAATTTAATTATAATTCAAAGTTTAACAGTACAATTTAAAATTTATGTCATCAAAATATAGTAATATTTCAATACTCACTGACAATGCAGCTATTGGAAGGAACACAGTTACAATGAATAGCAATAAATATAACATTTTGTCACTACCTGGTAAAAGTAAAAATATTAAATACATAGAGGAAAATTTATCTTAATAATTTCAATGGATTTTTCCTTAAGGAATTGAAATAAACATAAACTTATACCATAATGGAACGAGGCCGCATAAACTGCTGTAACTAAAGAGCCAATCTATACAAACAAATTAAATAATTAGATTATATCAAATTTCTGATGAAATTGTAGACTTACAAAATAAAAAGTTGTAATCATGGCTATTCCAGCTGTCAGGGAACCACATACACAAAAATTTTGTGTTTTCGGATAAAATAAACAGATAATAGGACAAGTCATATTCAGGGTAAAATTAAAAAAAATTAATTGTTCAGAGGTTCGTTTCTGTTGGTCTTTTATTGTCCATACCCTAATTCAAAATGTTTTTCTCAACATCTGTTTCTCTTTTGATTCATGACATAATTTGGTTAAATAAAAAATTTTAAAACATTGTTTAAGAAAATAAAACGCATTCATGTCTATATTATTAACAAAGGAAAATATTCAAAGAATTGTCTTTTTATATTTCATATATTTCACTTTTTATTTAGAAATGAATATTACTGATTTATATAAGCTCAAGTATGTATACACTCAAACAAAACTACATCGAGTGAAACCCAGAACTTCCCACAGCTCACCGGCAATTCCAACTTTTTAGTAATTTACAATAAATTACCACCAGGCATCGAAAATCGCCCACCCCAGGGATTGGCGTTCTAGTCCTCAGTCTTATTTGTCCAGCCACTGAGGTTGGGCTCCAGAGGCTTTCAACAGCTAGGTCATTTTAGCCCCCAACGTAATCAGTCTCCAAAACCAGATCTATTCACACTCTCCTTACTCTTAAATGTATTTTTACTATCTAAATACCATTCACTTAGAGAAGTGGAGTACTTGTAATTGAGGGTCAATGCGGTACTTCAACAATACATTTACACTAATAAATACATTCAGGCTCAATATGCACAAAGAAACACAAAGCGATATATAAAGTGCTACATACAGTAACTGGGTAGAGGGGACCTGGATACTCCACGCCGTGCCCAAGCAAAATTCTCATTTTAGGTGGTATTCTTACAAACTCTCAATATGGATCCAAGAAATGGCAAACTTCAGTTAAGTGGAGTGCACCAAGTAACCTTTATCTATATGTTGGATACATACACAGGCTTTAGTTTGACTGAGTGTCAGCCTCTTACAATTAAATTAAAATATTAGTATATTGTGTTTTATTTAAATTAATAATAATTTCAAAGCCATAGTAAAGTACTAAAATTCCTTGAAAGCTTGATAAAAAAAAAACAGCGTTTTTGTGTTGTTTTTTTTTTGGTTTTTTTAAAATGAATATTTATAACCTCTGTAAGCTATAATACATTATTCAAATTTTTTTTTATTAGTTAAATTTGCAATATTTTAATTTGCAATTCAGAGTATGACGGACTATGTTGTGTTAATGTGAAACGAAACAAAATTAAGACCTAATTCTTGTGGATCTTACACCATCCGAAAAATAGTGGCAAAGGAATTAAAAAATAAAGATTTGATTGCAATTGTATATAAAAAAAAAGGACTTTAATTAAAATATTTTTAAAAAGGAACAACAATGAAGGAATAGTGGCTCTGCCGTGCTTCAGCACATTATTTTTAAATAAATAAATAACCAAATGCATTCATTAATTAAAAAACAACAAAAAGGCTCACTGGAGTTGAAAAAAAGGTATGATGCGAAGTCAACAAAAACTGTAGGTTGAGAAAGCGATGAATCCAAGTTAATGGCTCAAGTCTGCAAATTTCTTCCAATCAAGAACAACTTCCGACCAACTGCCCTGGTTCTCTCAATTCCCGAAGTGTTCGGCGCTTCAACCAATCAGCGAAATATGGTCATTCTTGATGCTCTGGCATTATAAGAGGCAGACCTAAAGAGGATGCACAAGACATCCAGCTACTGGTGGAGTACAACATAATCCTTCTCACTTATTAGGAAATACTTTTTGAGAAAACCATTAAAAAATGGAATCTTGCATAGAGTAGAGTTCAACAAAAGGAAATCTTTTCCAGCCAGAGGACAGGTCAGATTAACCTTACGAGAATCATGCTACACTGTACAAGAACCTAACAAGAAATACATGGACAAATTTGGACTTACACCATTGCCGGCTAGCATATACCATACACGGTAGTCTTGTTCAGGATATGGATCATCTCATAATTCACTGTCCAGTGCTGGAGGCAGTAAGAGCCAGGGTCATTTAGCATCTCACTCTGACTAGCACGATCTGGCTGTGCTACCAAATTCACCTCATCAAAAAAGAAAACTTTACAGGGTTTTTTTGTACTACAAAATTAAATTTGCGTTTGTACCTTAATTATGTTATACTAATTTTGGAGCATGTAGAGAAATAAATTTAAAAAATTGTATTTGTAGCATTGTAGGTCTGTCTTAAAAAGGTATAGAATTATTTCCTCAGCCTACTAAAGAAAATTCTATTTTTTGTAGAAGTTAGACAACAAAGTCTTCTTTTTTTTAGATTCCTGCATATCAAAGCATTTAATTATTATAAAATCTTTTGTTCGTCTTTACTATTGTTCAACCTGGATTAATAAAATACCTGAAATTGTAGCAAACAACATTTTTGAAAATTAAAATATAAGTGTATATTATTTTCATTTAATCCTTTATTACACGTAAAATGGCTGTCCATTGATATAAGCAGAATTCTCGCTTCAAGTTGAAGAGTATTTCTACATTACAAATTGTTTTACATAGAAGTTGTAAATCAGTCGCGGTAGCCGAGTGGTTAAGGCATCAGACTCTCGGCTAGTAGATCCCGTGGTCGTGGGTTCAATCCCCACCTTTGCCTCTGGACTTTTTCCGACGCCTAAGGGGACCAGTAGCCGCAATTGAAAGAAATTGACAATTTGGTCCCAACCCCCTTCAAAAATGAGTTTCATTGATGGAGGAACACCGGCACACCGGGGGCTCAAATTCTCACTTGTGTTGCGAGCCCCAAAAAACGGAGCCAGGGATAAAGTACAATAAGCTGTACAGCTGCAGTGCTCAGGAGGGAACTCCTCCAGTTCTTGGTATCCATTATAAAAAAAAACCTTTGAAGTAACAGTGTGAAATTTCTTCTTGAAATCTGCAGGTTGTTGTAGTTTCTGACCATTCCTGTCTATTTAGTCTCATTTCTGTTTGTCAGGGTTTTTCAGCATTGAGAGAACTTCAATGTACACATTAATGTTACATTACACATGTGATTTATATATCTATATTCATATTATTTTTATTTTTACTACAAAATTGTTCGTTTTAGCTTGGAGTAGTTATCTTTAGTTTTATGTCAATGTAGAGGATATTTACAATTTTTGAAAGAAATACTCAATCTTTAAATTAAGAAAATTTAAAATGAAAAGGTTACCTACTGTCAAAGAGTGCTGTTGTTGTTGTTCACTTAAAGCTGGAACAATATCACTTGCTGTCATTGCACTTGTAAGTGTTTCTTATATTAAAATAAAAATTTTAAAAAGAAATATATTAAATATACAAAGCCACATAGCAAAAGAAATCTTGAGTTGGAAGTTTTATTCCCAAGGTGTCAATTTTTGCCCCATTAGAAATAATGAAACATTAAATTTATTTAATATATTGCAGGTTCTGGGCTTGGGTTACATTTCAAAGTGTGCAAATAGCCTTCAAAACAGAATAGGCAGACGCGATACACCTTTCTCTGAAGCTGGTTACAAACTCAACAAAGTTAAAAGAGAATGTTGTTAGCTAATGTTGTCTATTATTTTCAGACAAGATTAAGTATATCGTAGGAATAATTACCGGAAGCATATATGCTATATTTGGCTTTATTATGCTTATTGGAGCATGCACTGTATGTACTTTCATACTTCAGTTTATTTCGTAGTGACAACTTTGTTTTTAGACTTCATGGTTAGTCCTACAGTGGTTAAAAAAAGGATCTCTATCCTGAAAGTATGGATCCCTTTTCTTTAAGCATTCTAGGACTAATCATGAAGTCTAAATTACAAAGTTGTCATTACAAAATAAATTGAAGTGTGACAAAATACTTTTATATATTTATTTATTTTTATTTTATTTATTTATTTATTTTTTTTAGAAAAATGTGTGTTTTTTGAAGTTTTGTGTTATCTTGTCTTTCATAGCTTTGGTCACTGAAATACTAGTATTCGTCACAACGATCATTCTCCATTTCCTTTATACAGAAATTTTTTATGAGTTATTGATAACAGTCTTTGTAAATTCACTCTATTTTGGTATTATTTTTTATTATGTATATTCATCTTACCAATATTTTCTCATCATTCAATACTTTAATGCAATTTACAGTACTTTTCTTTTTTATTGTATTATTTAAGCATGCTATTTTTTCCTTAATGCTATTGAATAATTTGTTTATTTTAAGCAATTCAATTCTATTTACTTTTGGTGGTGAACTCATACGCTTTGTCGATAGCAGAAGATGATTGAACAACTTTTATTATATAAACAAAACTTACATGTAACTCGTTTTTTTATTTATTTTCATGTAAAATGTTTCAAAGAAATAAAAATATTGACATAATGAGCTTTTATATTTTTTTATACTTATTTAAACTAAAGGAACTGATTTTTTCCAGGCTAACAGTAATTTAATCCTGTGCAAATAAAGAAATAAACACAATTAATTTTAATTTTTACTACTTTTACTTTATTAAATTTTGTCAATTATTGTTACATTACCAAGTGAGCAATGAATAATTTGCAACTAATCATTGAATTTTAATATCAAATCATCAGTATTGAAATTTTTACCGTACATTTTGAAACATTTCTATTCAGACTTTCCTAACTATGAACTGGCATTGGGCACCTATTTGTTGAACTACTCAAATGTGTTTTGGTATTGCGCCATCTTCAGTGAGGAACCCAAAGAAGGAAAAGGAGCAAGAATTTACCGACCCACAGACTCTCACTATCGACTTCCCAACTATACTGTGATTTTTAATGAATTTTTTTAATATCATTTGATAAGAATTTGTTTAGCTGATTTGTATACTGTTGACATACTCCACTTTATATATATATTTTTTTTATTAACAGTATATTGGAAATCTCAAAAATACTATTAAATAATAAAAACAATTAGAAACTTTCATCTGAGAAATTTATTACCAAGTACAATACAAACATTGAAACTTGCTACCTGAAACTCATGCAAACTGTTTCTTTTATAAATTGGTATTAATTCCAGTAGTCTTCAACGTAGAAGTTATAAACAATTATGTATGCGTATGAATATGCAGCTGGAAAGAGTTAGTTAAAAAGCATAAGCAATCATTTAAAAAATTTAGAGATTTTAAGTCATAGAAAGATTATTTTGAAGACTGAAAATCTCCTAAATTCCTTTGAAATATAATAAAATTGGTCCTTACATATCCATAGAAGATCAGCAAACAACTTCGCAATCGCATCCATATTTTTTAATGATATATCCACAATATTTATTATAATATTAATTATAAAAAGAAGTACTATGCAAGCAGCGAATATTAGCCATAGTTTGATTAATAATGAAGAGTGCTAAAACATTTTTTTTCTTTGGTTGTGGTTTTTGTGTACAAACAATTGTTACAAAATTAAAAGATATAGAGAAATTGTTCTTATTGTGACAAATTTGGAAGAAGTACATTAAACTTACGTTAAAAACTGCTGTTATGAGAATAATACCTCCATAAAGCGTTACAAGCAATGGAAAGTCTACAACGAAACATTTTTTATTGACACAAGTGAAATAGAATCTTTATTCTAAGTTTTTAATGTTTACCTCCTACGCTTTGTTGGGTCACTCTTGCAGAGAATATTGCAATTGAACCTACTGCCTGAAAACAAAATTTTTGTTCTTACTGAATACAATTGAGACAAAATGTTTTAAGACTTACAATGAAGACCCAACTGATTATTTTAGTGCCAACATGTAATGAGTGATAGCAGCAACACTGCTTTGTCCTCGGTAAGAAATACAAATTTACCCCTTTTGTAGCCATACTTAATTTCTTAGATTGTACAATAACTTTTTTCAGAGGAAACTGGCTTTTAAAATCAGGTTTTTTTTTGCAAACTGTATCTAACCAATGACAGTGGCTATAATAATAAATTTGAACAATACCTATCAGAAAATTATTAATTTTAAGTTTTGTCAAACTGAAGTTGAAGTTTTTCTCAGAAAGTCTGTTGTCCTGATAAAGTTAAAAGCCATTTCAGGTATTAAATAAACACAACTACTAGATTATTTAAAAGGAAAAAAATAACAAAAACACATGTTTCTATATAAAATGTAATGTCTTCTTTAAAAATTTTATGCCAACTACTGCACAACGTAAACTTAATTAATTTTAGGACAACTTAAGATTATGGATTAAAGTTTACAAGGGAATTGATTTGTTAGCATTAATCTTTTTATTTCTTTTTTATTATCACTATTAAAATTTTACTCTGATAATAATCATGTGTGAGCAGTTTTGGATTAAAAAAATATTTGGAATTAAAAAAGGCAAGTTTTAAATATCATATCAAAGAAATGGAAAAATTTCCAACTGTATCAAAATGCTGTTGCTGCTGCTCACTGTGTACCGGTTCAAAGTTGATTGGTTATTGTTTTGCTGTAAGTTGCTTTTTAAACTGAAAAATAAAAATCATTGATTTATTGTCTAACTAGTTAGTTTTCAGATCATTTTAAAACAATGTATGATGCTTTTCTAAGTAAAGAGTTTCATTTGAGCAGTTTTAAGTAGACAAATAAAAATGAGTAAATTTTAGTTGTGACAAATAAAGGAGTGAAAGTGGGTAGACATTTTAAAAATCTGTACATATGGGTGTTCCTTTTTAAATTACCTTTCTCACGTAAACTATAATTTATGTATAAAAGAACTTTGAGTTAAATTATCAACTTGATGATGCTTCAATGTTTAAATATGTAAATATAGTCTCAAGGTGAAGAAAAAGAAGCTCAATTGTCACTGATCATCTTGGTTTTCATTGTCAGATATCATCTTCAGTGGTTGGTCTTCTAAAATTGTTCAGAACCGTGGTAGCAAAGGGGTTAAGAGCTTGACTTGTATTTGCCAAGCTAGTAGTCTTGGGTTCGAATCCTGGCACAGCCCATGGTTTTTTAATTGAGAATAGTATGAAAGAAGTATTGTAAAGTTGTTGACCCCCCTCGTCCACACCACCCAACAAGTATTTGGACGTTAAGCCCTCCTTTTGACACGAATTACTTTTTTTTCCAAAAGTTATTAACAGCGGTGGTACCATATTCAGGCTAAAATATATCTTTTGTAGGGAGAGCTTTGTTGAACGGGTCATCTGTCCCAGCTATGCTCATTTTTATCCAAACCGTAATTTCACCAGTAATTTTAATTACAAATTTGCCAGTTCATTTCCTTAAATCCCCTCATTTTATGCAGGAAATTAATATTAAAACTGATACAGAACAACTGGAAATGGCAAGATGTGAAAACCTATGGGAAAAATCTGAAATGACCAACGCACGTTTGTTTTTTAATGTATTCAAATTGTTTCAATATATTGTATTATTCAATATTTAATAATATATTTTTCAATGAGTTAATTATAAATTCATTTTACAAAATGCCAAAGTTATAAAGATTTTTTTTATAACAAACTGATCTTTGATTCTATTACAAGTTTTAAAATATGGACTCAATATTTACATAAGAAAAGTGTATTGACCAACAATAATATATTAATAGGACATAACAGACAAGATTTTATGCACATAAGAAAATATCCTTTTGACTCCAAATAAATATAAATAAAATGTTTCACTTGCTTTGGTATAAATTATATTTTTATGCTATCAATTCAATAAGTTTTAATGAAGAATACAGTTTAATTTTTGCTATATTCATTTCTATAACAGTTTTTCTTTGCATTCTTATTTGTATAACAAATATAAATTTACGGTTTTAATTTTGGAAATGTAAACTTTGAATTAACTGTTTAAAAATTGGACACTTTAGTTTATACATTTAATAGTAGTCTTATAATCAAAATATAAAATAAATTTCAGATAAATGCACTAAACAGCATTTTATACTATAGTCTACTTCTAGCTGGGTACGTTTATTTTAAAAAACAGGCAGTAGAAACATTTTCAGGTATAAAGTGCTTATGTGTAATTAAATATAATGTAAAGTAATAGCATAAACTTGTTTCTTTTTGTGTTTTAGACAGCATTGGCCTAAAAACTGTATGGGTTATTCAAATTATTGTACAACTAATTAACTTTGGTTCTGCAATATTGCTATTGATTGGAATTTCTCAAGTAGGTCCCTATAACCATATCATGTAATTTTATGTATGTTTATATGTATTTAAGTGACAGAAAGTACGTATTTAATATTTAACATAATACTTATATTCCAGAAAAGCCGTTATTTGATGAAGATTTGGATTATTATAACTTTGGTTTTTATCATAGTTGAGACAATAGTCAATGCCATAGAATCATATTTTACGGAGCCTTCAATAGCTGTGCAGCTTTTGGCAATAATAATACGTTTTGTTTTGACAGACAGTACGATCTTTTTTTTTTATTATGTTTTTAGTAACATTTGTATTTAAGTTTCAATTAATTAACAAAAATTTGTTTCATTTTTTTAGTTATCACACTTTATTTTGTTTGTGTGGTGAATTCTTACTCCCTGTCACTTGATTCTGAAGGTCAGTCATTTTCGGAATCTTAGGTAATAGTTTTTACATAAAAAAATCCAAGAAGAACTAGAGAAAATTATTTTAAGGTGATATATTAGGTTACTCTGTAGTTAGTTTAGACAAACTGAACACACAAAAAAAAGTCGTTCAATTTTTATTTTACAGAAACAGATAATAAAAAATATTACTTTTATTGTAGAAATTTAATTTAAACTGTTTGTTGCAGACTGACGTTCTAGATGAACTTATTTTTGATGTGGTTCAATGTTGGAATATGAACATATTTACAACCAGAACATGATGCTGATAATTAAGACAGAAAAAAAATCCTACATCGCTCAATTGATTTTATACAATATTGCTGCTTGAAAATATTTTAAGTGTTTTCAACTATCAAATTTTATCCAGTCAAACATATGGCTAGAAATAGTTGTCTTGAATTTTTTTTTTAATATGTGCCAATCATTTATTAAAGAAATATTTTAATATAAACCATGTGTTGTAATTGTTAACTATTTATTTAGTAAAGTTAAACTGTAGTAGTTTTGTGTTTATAGATATAGAAAAATGAGTTGCCTCAAGGTTTGCAGTTGGCTACCTCGGGTCAAAACATGCTGCTTTTGCCACACGCTTCCAATCGGAACGCAGATAATTGGTTGGGTTTCTGTGGTAAGTATGATTTCAACATTGACAAAAATATGAGTCCATGAAGGATATTTGGTTCTATAGGTGCTATCACTCCTCGGTTTGACAGCCCAAGGAGTCGCAGTGCACGAACTCAATGATAGAAGTTGTAAGTAGATATAAATTCAAACAAAATATAAATTAATGCCTGGATTTATCAAGTTTATTTTTTAAAGTGTTTGGAACGGCAATGATTGGTGCAGTTTTGGTTCTAATATCAGGAATTTTACTACTTGTAGGAATATACACTGTGAGTACATCGTAAAAAAAATAACCATTTATTTTGACAATTAATTAGAATGATTGTAATACAATAACCCTCAGATGGTTTTAAACCATGAGGAATGTCTTTCTTACTCTGTAATATATACTGCCGGTTTGTAAACTTTGTACATATATATATTAAAGAATAAAGACATATAGTAGTAGTAATACAATAATGATTATTTAAAATTGCATAATTTATTATTAAATTCTAAACTACAACAAGGTTAAAAAGGGATTTTTAGCTTCATTTTTCATTCACCTGTGGCATTAATTTATTTTTATCTTGCAGAAAAATAATGTTTTAGTACAAATATGGTTGGTCATTGCATTTTGTACTATTATCTGGATGATTATTGAACTTTGCTTTATACTCATATATTTCTTGGAAGGACATTTGCATTTTAACACTTTCTTATCTTTACTCATAAGAGCGATACTATGGTTGCGTAAGTTTTTGCTTGAAGTCATTTTTCACACATTAATTACAAACGTTTACATTTTTTTTTTTAATATTTCAGTGATCATGTCATACTTCCTCGTAGTAGTTTACAGTTATTATGACCAACAGTTTGGGCTGTAAGGAAAAGAAACAGAAAGTGAAAGTCAGCAGGAGTCAATACAGAAAGAAAATTATGTCACTTGATTAACAATCTTATATTAAAATATTGCAACTTTGCCTATGTCTTTTATATGTTAGCATAAAATTTAAAAATATTTCTCTGAATGGGAACCTTTATATTCTTAAGTTTAGATAATTTAATTATATTTTAATCTAAATAGACATTGTTTTTCCATTTTGGTGAACTTGTTTAATTAAAGAGTCATTAAAAAAAATACCAACTCATTGAAGTGAAAAGCTTCAAATTCAAAATAAAATGTTTTTAAAAATTAAACATAAAACAAACAGCTGGTTATGTTTGTTTGGTTTGCTTTACAAAAACAATGAGATCTCTGAGTCCAAAGAATTCTAAAACGTTATTATCCCTCGTAAGGGAATCCCCTCATAGGGTCATGAAACTCATTCCACATTTTCGGATCTTCACAAGTTGGGCGAAGCCGGCTTGCCAAATACTTGCATGTGTCACCGTGGTAATAATTGACAATTTTGAAACATTAAAAATTTAAGACGACGCCTGTTTCTTCCCAGTTGGTCGCCATGGTTGAGATGAACATCGACATTTTGAGACATGAAATACCTGATTACCTGGCAAAACGGAGTTCATTGATTGGTTATGCATACCCAAGTAAGAAAAGTGTTTTAAATATTTGCAATCGAAAAGCCAAATGTTATTGATTTCAGATTCAATATACTTTGTGATATCTTTCATAATTATGTTACAATGGGCCATCATGGCCATTAGGACCTGTTTTACTCTACTTAAGGTATGGTAAAAAGAAATTCTTAAATTTTAATAAAACTAAAACCATAAATAATAAGTAGAAGTTGGCATTTGTAAATTGATCGACATCATATAAAATTCATATTGGAACATGAAAGAATTTTTTAACAATGTGAATAATTATATAATAGTCATCAAATATTTAAAAATCACTGTGATTGTGATGATTATGGCATGATTCAATTTCACTGTCTTTTGGAACTATTTAAGAAAGTGTAATAGTGGTCTGTTTGCAATTCAAACCCACCAGTGTGTATGTCAAAGCAAGTCTGACAGACAAACTAGTGAGCATTGGAAAACTAGGATGATTAGAAACTACCAAACTACTTCACAAAAAAATCTCACAATTCAAAAAAGTCTAATGCCTTTGGAAATACTTTACAATTTTTCCTTATATCAAATAAACAATATTTTTGTATTTTCTATCATAAAATATTTAGTCATAATAAAATTAAAAAAGTTTAGTGCATTGTACAACCATTTCCATGTTGTATATCTGTCAAATGTTTTTCTTTTTGTTGTTTTTTCAAGGAAACACCCAGTATTTCAGTCCTCTCTATCTTTGTTATATCCAAAGTAATAGTCATCATAATCTGCATTGCAGACATTATCATCATTCTTGTACAATATAGCGCTCGTATGGATAGAAAAATTTTGGCCCTTGGCCTGAGCTGGACAAGTTTTAAAATAGGTAAATTAGATTGATTAAACGTACGAATGTAAATAAATAATATAACTTTCTTTTGTTTTAAGTTTTATGCATGGTTTACATGGTGGCTTTGGTGACGCTTCACCAGCTTGTTATCAGAAACAGTGAAAAACAAGAATTACATAGCAGTGAAGCATCGGCACAGAGCGTAAATTCTCAACTTGTCATTTACATACCACTTCATGGCGAGAACAGTCCGAGTCAAGTTTCTCAAGCTCTGTCTAAAGCCAGCTACATTTCAGCAATCAGAAAAATTATACATAACAACATAGAATTAACAAAATGATTTTAACGATGCAAATGACTGGGTTGTTACTAATATGTATACAAAACCTATTGTTTTTAACCAAGTTATTATTGTATATTTTTAAAAAATGCGATTTTTTAACTGAGTTTTTATTTGAAAGTACAGTCTTAACAATTTTGTCTGTTCGTACATTGATTTAATCCGTATTATTAATTTTAAAACAGGTTTAAAACCAATTTATTACTGAGGTCTTATTATTAACAAAAAATAATGAAAAATAAAATTGGCAAATAATTTACATATTTATAGAAAAACAGAAAATATTGTTTGACCTAATGCTGGAATAACTTTAACAGAATAAAAAACAAAGAAATTTGTTTGTCAATTTTGTCTACTTTCTCTTATATTTATTAATTTGTATATATACGGCAATTGTTAACAGCTTTTTACCAGAACAGTTTTATTATTAACATAGTTTTAATTTATTTTATGTAGAAATGTATAAGTTGAACTTATAACACGGCATCCATCTTTTCAATAATTCAGCCCTCAAACTTCTAAAGCTCCAAGTTCGCCTAAAAAAGAATGTAGTAAACAAAACAATTTTGTATAATTACGAGCAATTATTGAAAGAGTGTAATTGATTCTCATTACCGTACCATATTGGAAAATCAATTTGCCTGTACTATCCTTCTTTCATCAAAATGGTCGGCCGAAGGGATCTCCTTGATATTGAGAGGGTCTTGATAGTCAGCGGACACATTCAGACCTTTAAAAGGTGTCGCGTTTTTTGGAAGCTCGTTCAACAGCTGAGAGCAATTTACATACCCCTTCTAGAGCCGTTGGCACTTTACGCTGTATATCTTGGAGGAATAGAAGGTCTTTACAAATACGCTTTTTTCTCCATTGCCGGCATCTTAATGTCTCAGCATGCTTTGTATTTTTTAACTAGGGAGAAAGAAGTGCTCGACGTTATAAAAGATTTCAAAGATCTTTTTGCTAGACGGAACAAAACCTGGCACTTAGAGATATTCAATAAAGAGTCAAAGCCTTTATGGCGTGTTGTTAACTTATATCTAATCACATGCGTCATATTTATTTTCTTCCATAGCTTCATGCCATTTCTTTTCGACTTTTACTTGGCTCTCTTCACCGAAGCTAGACCGTTTTCTTTGCCAACTCCTGCTGACCCTTACATTGGTGAAAACCCTCATCGAAGCCTTAGTTACTACCTGACATATTTCGCGGGCTCTGTATGGTCCGGTTTCTTGACTTGGCACTCGACAGGAACTGAGTGCATGTGTTTCGTATTTTCAACATACCTCAACATCGAGTTGAAAATAATAAATAAGAACATTGAAACTCTTGGGGAATGTTTTCAAAACAAGAATTTCGATCATAAAGCGAAATTGAGGCAAATCATAAGAGAACACCAAGATATTTTAAAGTGAGTATTCAAAAATGCGTTTTGGCAGTAATAGGAACAAAATTCAATCCTCTTACACTTTCTGTAAGTTTATAACATTATTTTATAAAATGTGCTAATTTTGAGATTTTTCTCTTAAATTAGTGGAAAAAACTACAGAGGAGCATCTTTAATTTGAAAAAAAAAAAATGCGGATGTAAAATACATAGCTATTAATCTGCCTATAGTGCAATCTTTTTCCCTTTTAGTTTAAAATATTGTAACAGCATAATTTTTTTTTTTTTTTTTTTTTTTGAGAACTGACAATTTTCAGATTAAGAGGTAAAGTCAATAATTTGCTTGGAGCTCCGCTTGTATTTCAAAATGTGATAAGCACCCTGACAATAACTCTCCTCGTGTTTACTGCCACTGTAGTAAGTAAATTTTAAAATAATATTCCAACATCATCAACTTTTTAAATATCCGTCGTCTTAGCAAATCAAAGTGAGGAACTACCCTGTAGCTTTTGGAGCAATGTTTCCATTCAACTGCTTCGTTTGGATCATATTTGTCATATGCTTCCTAGGAGAATCACTGCAAGAAAATGTAAATATGCTTATTGATCAGAACTGACAGTAAATATCAAGTTTTTACAGAGTTTGAATTTATCCGAAAGCCTATACAAACTTCCCTGGTATGAGATGGATGTCGAAACTAGGAAAATTTTGTTGATGATGATCAGACAGACATCTAAACCGATGGTGTATGACTACAAAAACAGCAGTGCCATAACATTGGTCACATTCCAAAAGGTATTTAGTTGAAATCCTGTTATTTAGCCTAATTTCTAATTACGTGGTTTTTGCTTTTTTTTTGGTTTTTTAGATGGTAAATGAAAGCTACTCATACTTAATGGTTCTTCAAAGCCTGCAATGAATATAAAGTTTAAAATTTACCTTCTCACAATAAATTAGTTGCAAATTTAATATTTTAACTCACTCTATAAATTCACTCGTGTTTAACAATTAATTATGCAATAAATCAATGCACTTATATACAAAATTTGTTCTTTCATTAAAATTGCTATGTATAAAAAAAAAAGT
Organism: Cimex lectularius; assembly: GCF_000648675.2. Taxonomy (NCBI): domain Eukaryota; kingdom Metazoa; phylum Arthropoda; class Insecta; order Hemiptera; family Cimicidae; genus Cimex; species Cimex lectularius. Next base: position 815,987 of record NW_019392703.1, read on the forward strand.
TTCTGGCCACAAGTTTAAATTTATTTGCATTTTCTAAGTACAAAAATTCGAACCTCTCCTCTTTATTTCGACTAGTGAGTTTGTCCAAATGAAAATTGTCTTTTTCAAAATTTGAGATATTTTTTTTATTTTCAAAGTGATTGATTTAAGAAAAGGCATAAAGTTAAAAGGCAATTTGACCTCAGCAAGCAGTGAGGTTTGTTTTTGGGATCATCATAGATAATTTTCAAAGTGTAAGAAGTTCAAGTGAAGATGTTAATTTTGTATTTTCTTTGTAACATTTACTTCTAACTTTAAACCATGCCTAAAATTGTTGTTAAGCTCTGACCTTTTTGAGGGTTTATAATAAGGAAAAATGCATAGAACTCAAAATAAGCAGCTGTATATTTATGTTTTTTTTGTTAATAAATCAGCCCCACAGATGAGTCGGTTTCTTTTTATCTTGAAAACAGTAACGGGTTTTTAGAATCCAACATATCACCAATGCTGAAGAGTTAAATTAATTTTTAAAATAATAATTAGACACTGATACGAAATGTGACTTACTTGAGTAGCACAAATAGAATATGGCATGTAAAAGTGTGAACAGTTTTCTCTCACCGAGGCACATTATGATAAAAGGTATTAAGGACAGACTTAAAAATATCGGCTTGGAGTTCATCCAAATTTTGATGAAAGACTGATTGTTCTACGGTAAAAGGAAATTTGTTGTAAAATCGTATTGAGAAGAGAAAAGAAAAAACTTACGAGAAGGTATGCAGCCACATGAAGAACAGCAAGAAGGGCTGACACGCTCAGCATGTGCATCAACATAGCTGAACCAAACAGTACTTGAACATCAATGTATTTGAATAGTATTTACAAATCAAATTAACCAATTATTTAATAGTATTGTTTATTATTATTGTTATTTATTCTATAGAGTTAGTTATACAAAATGCTTACTATAAAATTGGCCCAAATTTGGATTCCCATAAAAACTCTTTGGAAAGAACATTGTCACTGTGTTATTATAATGCTGAATGTAATATAGATCTGTTAGTATGAAATATACATCAGATATCCAAATTGTTTGAAGTATCTGCAAAAAATTGTCATAAAAAAATCATTTGCCAACATTTCATTCATTCGAGACAATTTTATTTTTATGTTAAGTTTTAGTCACAATTAGATGTATTCAAAAGATAAACAAGACAGCAATTTTCTTACCAAATCAATAAATGCTACATATATCCCTGCTTTTAAGAAGACGCTGGAAGCATAGATTTTCACCTCGTTTATTAAGTTGACCATAGTTGGTCAATTAAGTTCAGAGATTGTTGACAGACAAAACATATGTTCTTGAAATGGAACCTAGCACATCAAAGGGAAAAGTTCGGAAGTCACTGCTGCCAAAACCGCGTAAATGCTTTTGTTATGTCAGCCTTAAGGTCGGCATCATTTTAATGGCTGTCACCAACACTGTAAGTTCATTTTTATATACATTTTTTTTTTTCACAAGGTAACACTAATTCTCTCTCAACAGATCATTCACATAGTGTCTCTCCTGATGCTTGTCATGAGGGTCCTCAAATGGAGTGAAATCTATCAGCTCAAGATAAATGGGAAATTAAACATAACCGATGTGGAAACTTTGGAACAATCATATGATTTCTTTCATGGTAATTTATATAAAATGTAATTATACTTTCTAGAATAAAAGTCAACTGAGATTGTAACTGACATGAGAACATTAGTTTACTCAGTCACAAAAAGAAAGAAAGAAATATTAAAGATAGAAAAACAATCACCATAAAATGGGCAAAAAACAATAAAATAAGCAAAAATTTGCAGTTTGCAATTTTAAAAAATTGTCTTAACATCTAAAGTTTCTTGTTAGTAGCCTTACATTTCTTAATTAATTACAGTGTTTGTTACAAGAGTTGCGTCTTCATCGACATCGATGAGCCACATAATCCTGACTACAATGCTGTTTCGTGGTCTCATAAAAGTAAGGTTTGCATTGAATTTATAATCCAGTCTAAAAATCTCTTCCTTCAGTCCGATCTCACATTGGTGAAGTCATTTCTAATAATCGGAATATTTTTATTACACTGGGAAGTGTACTCTAAAATGTACTTCTTGACCGTCTCAAGCATGCATGCATTCATCGAAGCGCCTTTTGTCTTCATGTCGATCCTCGTCATTATTATTTACTTCTGTGAGGATAGATATTTCAAGTCTGAAGGTACAATTCTAACTGAAGTTTTGTTGTTACAGTTCTAGGCCACTACATGCTCCTAATGGTCAACAGTTATCTCAATTTGTCTTTTGAAAAATTAAGACAAGATGAAAATCCAGAGAAACTAAAAAAATATGTTAAACCATCTAATTAATGTATTGAAAACAATGAGAAATTAGTGATTAAATATTGCTGAGATAATTTAAATAATTACAGAATATAATAGTACAAGGCACATGGACTAAAATAAACACCATAAATTAGCTGATGTTGCGAATATACTAAACCCTCAAGACCTATTGGTAAAGCTGAGACTGTAGTAACTCACCCCCAAAACAAAATACATACTGTACAATAACTGACTTTTTTATTATTATTTCATAACTAACCATAAATATTAAATAAAAGACCTATATCTAAAAATATTTTCAACAAAAAAAATAGATATTACAACTGTCTGTTGAGTAATGTTAATATTTTGCAAATAAAATGGAAAGAAATGTTAAAATAATTGTTGTTTAATAACAAATTATACATATAAATAAAATAAAATACCTATAAACTAGGCTTAATCATTAACATTGGGGTGATTTGAGACCATCACCTCTGCCTACCTAGATAGACAAACCTAACAAAGATGTTCAACCATCTAATTAAACTATTTAAATCAATCAGGATTTTTTAAATATATTGTTCACATATTTTAAATGATTACAGAATATAATAGTACAAGGCACATGGATTAAAATGGACAACAAAAATTAGCGAACGATTTTTTTTTTAAACTTATACACCAGCTTCCAAATTGACAACAAGTATGCAATTATTAGATTTTGTTTTACTATTACAATTTCAATCAGTTAATTATAATGTATTGCTAATTATTACAACAATTAATTTTACAATTATAGTTTTGATAATATAATGGATATTAATTATTACTATTATTCGGAGATCGTGAGATGAGGTCTGGTGTGACGTAGGTTTTAGAAAAACATTTTCTTTATCATGCAAACGTTTCGGTCTTTAATGAGATCATTTTCAGGGCCTGGGATTTATAAACATTGTTTCAATTTTACAAATATGTACATGTAGGAGGTGATAAAAAAAATGAAATTATACAATGCTAGAAAATTTTAGATTAAAAAAAATGAATTTATACAATGGTAGAAATTTTAGTTTTAAAAAAAAATTTATACAATGTGTGTAGATCCCCAGAAGGGAATCTTAAACGGGGTTGTAATAATTTAAGTTTGTTATAAATATTAAAATTAGACGTAGAAATAGGTTAGCTAATTGTTGGGAAAGCGTATTGTGCCGGGGTGAGTAACCGGAGATGGCCTGGAATCGCGGGAGCCGACCCGGTCTTTCTCGAGAACTCCAGACGCAGCTAAAAAAAAAAGCTGGCGAAATAATAACAGCTGGATGTTTTCGATTGAGAAATTTGATACTGGGGCAATCGCCCTAGAAAACTTGGCTGTTGTGCTGATGAGTGGTCTTATTGCTCAACCCTCAGGATTAGCTAATGCCCAGACTCATCCAAAATAGTTCAATGACCTGGAGAGGACAAAGGGCAGTCGGGTCACCTGGAAACATAACAGTATTTTCAAAATGCAACTGTTCCCCACCTCCTCCCTGAACGGATCGATATAAAAAGGACAATCAGAGAGTAGAACCAGAGAGTATCCGGGTGGAGTCCAAAGAGAGAATCCAGGTGGAGTCCGAAGAGAGAATCCGGGTGGAGTCCGAAGAGAGTCCGAGTAGAGTCGGTAGTACGGGAGTCCGCAGTTGAGTCAGTCAGAGTGCCCTGTGGAAACAACGAGTGTGTCTGTCAACCGGACTCAAAAGGGTGAACTGGTGCGGCAGATTAGTCAGCGTAGTTCGCAGGATCCGTACCACCGAACCGACAAAATCGATGCACGTATTCCAGTCCTGTGAGTACAAATTTTGTCAATTGGTTTACAGGAGATTTGGAGAACAGTTGGGCGATTTCGGGCTACTTTTAGTACTATGATCCCAATAATTAAGCCCCTAGTATTAAGGTTTCGTTAAAGAGAGTAAGAGCATTAGTTATATCTAGAATTAGTCTTCCAGTAATAAGTTTTGTATATGAATTGTTTAATAGGAAATAAGGGTTGCTATTTATAAGCAGGGTTAGGGCGTTATTCACTAGTTGATTATACATATTACAGTTATATCAAATAAAGGGACCTGTTTGTTCTGTCCGAATTGGTGTTTCTTTCCCCCAAACCTCCTTGACCAGAGTTAGTAGTAAGTAAGAAAAGGGTGTTTACCCATCAAGCAACCTGACAACGTCAAGCAACCGGCAACCTGACAAATCTTACCACTAAAAGGCTTGACGGGCCTAGAGTGGAGAGCTCACTACCCTCTCGGAGCACCCTAGCGAGCGACGGTATTCGAACGAGCCACACGCACGAGGAAAAGGAAACCGCTCATCACACAATGCTAAAAAAATTTAGATTTAAAAAAAATTAATTTATACAATTTTTCTAAAACCTACGTCACACCAGACCGCATCTCACGATTAATTATTACGTTTTATACAATCACGTTGAATTTTTTTCAACAAAGTGACTCTACATACCTAGTCCACGTGTTTCTCCCAATTATTGGTGTCAAACATTACAAACAGACAAACCAAACAAAGATGTTCAACCGTCCAATTAAACTACAATAGAAATCCGTTTATCCAGACTTGAAAGGACCGGGACTTGTCTGTATAATCAAAAGTCCCGATAATCCAAAAATTTGTGATTTTATTAGTGTCGTGTCATAAAAACTGAATAAAACAAAAATGAACACTTTTATTCATATATCAAGTTACATTTAAAGTAATAGATAGTCTTTATTAGTTCTATTTTTGTTTGTTTGAACATGCATTTCTCAAAAAATTTATACATAAAAAATACCTAATAAAAATATACGTAATAAAAAAAAACCTTTTCAATGGAAGCCAACATACAAACATGACACAACAATTTCTAGTCTTTTAAAGTAGGGTACAGGTTTTTTTAGTTATATTTTATTTTTTTGAATTAATTTGTTCGTTTATTTATTTTTTTGTCAAATAAAAATGTGATTGTCACCCTCTCCGGCCTCTTTGATAATGTGACAAGTGGAAGGACGATTTGGCAGCCATTACGAATTTTGAATAACAAATTAAAGGTCCCAAAGTTGATTATGAATTTCAAAATATTAATATACATACGTTTAGAATTCTGAAAAATTTATAAAAAAATATTTTAACAAACTGGTCCGCATGATCTGGAAGTCCAGATAATTGGGGTCTGGATAAACGTTTTTCCACTGTATTTAAAGCAATGAGAAAAATTAGCAAATATTGAGAGTATATTAAACCCGCAAGACCTATTGGTCTATAATGCTGAGACTGTAGTAACTCAGCCCCCAAAACAATAGGCATACATTACTTATTACAATTATTAAAGTAATTTAGACCATTTATTATTATTTCATAACTAATCGTAAATATTAAATACTATTGGTAGGAACACCACAAATTATTTTAAAAAATAGGGAGGTAGAATGAAGTGGGTTTCAGGAGAAATAAAAAATTATAAATTTAAGCGGTATATGTAATGAGACATGGTCAAGAGAAAAATAAGAAAGAGAAATTTACTTGTTGTCAGTGATCAGCAGTGGAGAAATTTGTCGGAGTGGGTAATTTATATAGATCCAAATCTCGGAAGAGATCTGTACCTCGCCGTATCTTCAGTGGATATAGGAATTAGTTATAATGGAAGAATCATTAAGAGGAAATAATGAATGAAAACGGGTGAAGAATAAGTGGAAAGAGAAATGAAGAATGCAGAGATGGAGAGCCAATAAAGATGGTGATAGAGAAGAACAGTAGACCTTAGTCGATGGCGGAATTTGAGCAACCAGTTTGCAACAATTAAAAAGTGATTACAAGATTATATTAAGCAAAAGACCTACTAGAAAGTATTAACAGTCGCTTGAAAGGCAACAGCAATTGACATTGCCGTACAATCTTCGAACGGAGCAGTGGAAGCTTGACCGAACAAATACTCTAGATCAAAACAATATTGGCGCACCCCACTTTTTCCGCAAATCTCAATAGGCTTAAGATATTTTCTGTAAATAATATTTATTTGAAAATTGGCCTAATAGTGAGTTTCATGCTCGCCATGTGAGGACCACTGTAAAATTTGGAGGTGGAAGTGTCCTAGTTTGGGGTGTGGTCATGGAATGGTCAGGCATCCTGAGCCCCCAAAATACATACCTACAATAACCAATGTTATTTAAACAGTTTATTATTATTTCATATCTAATCTTAAATATTAAATAAAAGAGCAATACATACATCGAGAAATATTTTCAACACGTAACAATACTAAATTCACTAGTTTTCGTGGTCTGCTTGATCAAGCCTAAAAACCTTAATTAATTGAAAGATATTGATTGGTCAAGCAGACAAAAACTAGTGAATTTAATAAGTTAAAATAAGTATACCTTCACCAAAGCTCTCCGTGGCCATTTCATTTGTCGCCGAGAATCAAATTGATTACACGACATTTGAACAATTGCAAAAAGGAGGGAAAATTCAAAAGGTGGGGTTGAGATGGGAAGTTAGTGTCCGAGTGGATTGAAGTCACGATAGCTCAAGTGGTAGAGTAGCAGCGTATCTAGCCGAAGGTCATGGGTTCGAATCTCGCTCGTGACACTGGCGTTTTTATCTCAACTAAAAACCTTAATTAACCAAACAATACTTTAAAAAAATGGATTTTACATCTGCCTGTTGAGTAATGTTAATGTTTTGCAAATAAAATGTAAAAAAAATTTAAAATAATTATATATTTAATAATAAATTATACATACAAATAAAATAAAATACTTACAAACTACAGTCATTAGCGTTGGGGTGATTTGAAACCATAGCGGCTCTGCCTTCCTAGATAGACAAATCAACCGTTTAATTATACTATTTTAATGTAAATAATTACAGAATATAACAAATGGACCACACCAGAGCGATAATGTACACATCTTTAGGTCATAAGCGATATACGATAATTACCTTGTAAGATTCCAACACTCAGGCCTAAAAAAAACATGAAGGAATGACAAAATTAGTTCACACCTGTACAATAGCAACAGTGTTGTGTGATATTGCAAAGGGTGAACATGGCAAATTCAAAGAGTGAGGACATTGGCTATATGATTAACTGACTAGCTCATATCTTATCGCTATGGTATGAACTTCACTTACCTTAGGATTAAAATGTTTCTTCGATCAATATATTACCACTCAGATGTGAACCGGGCTAATATTGCAAGGTACATGGATTAACCTAAACACCAAAAATTATCAAATGATATTGTGAATATAGTAAACCCGCAACCGTAAAAACAAACAACTGTTTTGGGAATGAGAACATTTCTCGATTCAACCAGTTCAAAAGTTAAGACAATCAACAAAGTAAGACTGTGATTACATTTTCCAAGGACAATTTTGTTTCTGTACTTGTCATCCTTTGTTTTTAAAAAAAGAGCATTTATTAATTTAAGCCAAATATTATTTTTTAAGTTTTTCTAAAAATCCTGGTCCACCTTTTCATCTGACCCCGCCATTGTCTATATTTCCAAGTTACTTGCTTGTAACTAATCATAAATTTGAAATAAAAGATACCTATATCTAGAATTTTTCAACACAAAAAAAAGGATTTTACATCTACTAGGCTAGTTGGTATTCGCAAAATTCAGGGTCACTGATATCCGATCCTGCCCCAGGCCTATCATTGTTGAGTTCCTTTTTAATTTTCGTTGAGGTCATCAGTGCCATTGGGCATCAGAAAAAGTCCAGAGATGACAGTGTGAATCAAACCATGACGTCAGGATCTACTAACCAAGAGTCTGACACCGTAACCACTACCACGAGCCAACTCTGCGCTATTACTGCTGTTTGTGACAGGTCCTCCATCGACCCTCGCATTGGTTCTCTTGATGGAAAGATGCTACAACTAGAGCGTCTCTGCAAAATGTGGTTACGTCTTGGTACCCGGACGCTGGTCTGGAGGGTAACAAAAAAGGCAGCTACATCCAGACAACCACCACAATCTAGCCCTCTGATGCTAAAAATGCAATAAAAACCATGATTTAAAAAATATGGCAGCATCTATAGGCTGGATCGGCACAAAACAAATGCAATGTTGTTGAAACTTATTAATAATTCAACTCATGGAGAAGTAAATGTTTATTTTGAATAAAATCAGTTCATTTCAATTAGTAAAATCAAATTATTACACGTCTTTATAAAATTGTTTATTATGATGTAAAATATCAGTTAGTTACAGCCTTGGAAGATATGAAAATGTCATAGTTGATCAGGACACTAAGAAGTGAAAACTCAACTCCTAAAAAATAATAAACACATTTTAACAATATCAATCATATACAAAATGATTTTAACTGATAACCCAATTATTCAAAGTTTTAATATATATTTACCAAAGTGCACAAAATGTGCAACACTTCTTATTATTATTGTTGTATAAGTCAGCATCCCAGAAATTGACATGATTATTAGAATCAATACTTTCAAAATTATTATGTACAAAGTGCTAAAATTCATAACAATCCATGGTCTAATAAGGATTTTTTTCTCCTTGAAAAATTAAATTGTTGCATATATAAATTGAAATTATTGTAAAAACAGAATTGCTTACTCTTGCAATTCCAACTGATGACACAATTGCTAAAATAATATTAAATATGCCAATTACTAAGTTCATTTGAACATACTCTGAAACTGAAAAAAAATTACATTTAATTTAAAAAAAGATTATTGTAATAAACTTATCCATAATTAATCCTGAATACCAGAAAGTGGATAGATATTTCCCTCCAGGTAGTATTTCCCATCATTTCGTTTAAACGTACGATCGCCGACTATACCAGAATTCAAAATCAGCACCATTTGCCAACACTTGCGATATGAGTAATAATTAATGCCAATAAATCCCTATTGTCGATTGTTTACTTACGATGTCGACGAAATTAATGATCCCCGAGGTGGATCTCAATGACATTCCAAAGAAAGAATCGAACTTTGGAAAGCAACATTTGAAAGTGTCAACAATTTGTACGTGCATACCTTATAAATAATCGCGACTGAAATAAAATCACACAATACGCAACTCTCATAGATTATAGTTTTTAATATGAACATGAGATTTTTCAAACATTGATGGTAGATGCATTACTGTTAAATTTGAAAATTCAAACATCTGATCTAATACAATAGTGAGAAGGAATTTACAAAAAAAGTCTTTTAAAACGTTTCTTGTACCTAAAATGTTTTATTAAAAAATTATTATAAAATATTTAATTTTATTCTTCAAAAAATTAAATCATTATTTCTTAATACATACCACTACATAGATTATGATAATATTTGAATATTTTTGACAATGGTATCAGGACTGTAAGCAGTGCAAGGCACTTTATTTTTCCGCTTTACCTTTTTTAAACGGAACAATTCATGAAGATTGAAACCTAGGCAAGAATGTCCACCAAAATGATAAAAATGCCACCAATTACAAAATGATAAAACAGAAGTGGTATAAGAATCCCTGCTAGCATTGTTGAGCAATTAAGCGCCATCGATCAATTTTAGTTTAATTAAATGTTCAAAGGAAAGTTTGGTTAAGGTTTTAATAGTTTTTCATTCAATAACGACCTTGTACATGGACAGTTAGCAACGCACTATATTCTACATGACAAAACAAGATCTTGAACTTATAGGACCAACTGCTTAGGTTTTCAAAATGGCTCAGCAAGGATGTGAGAAGGGTGAGGACAAACAAAAAATACTGCGATTTTTGTTAATTTACTCTGGGCCAACTGTCCACTGTCTCGTCACATTGGTTCATTCTAAATGAGCAATGGTAATTTTTGTTATAAATTTCTATTTTTATGGTCTGAGCTTGACTATGGTGATTAAAATGCGGAATCTTGTCGTAGATAGACGTATGACAAAATTAACAATGATTCCTTTTTATAATTTCTTCTGATTATACCGACACAGCTGAAAAGAAATTTTTGTGTTGTCTACCTCAGAGTACTATCTGGGTCCATTTCAGCAGAATGAGCAAGCTATTTAATTTTTAAAAATAAATAAATAAATAAAACTAAAATATAAAAAAATAAAAACTGCCACTATCCTCAAAACGAGGTCACAAGTGGTCTAGATACCATGTTCACCTTCTACATTTCTTGTTTTCTTCACACAGTCCTTGTCACGTTTCTTCATAAAACCTTTCAACCTGTGATTTATCCACTATTTCATACAGATAATGTCTCGGTTTTATCCATAATTATATAGATAATCCTAATTCAAAACTTGATCATTCGAATTTCTTGATAGAACAAACTCCTCAGGAGGCCAATCTGGTAAATCGAAAAAAATTCTATATATTCGGATACACTTGGTAATACATGTTTTCGTAACAGGGGGAGAGAGCACATTCCATAAATCAACTTTCCACCTCCCATTTATAATTTAAATTTTTTCTTCGTAATGTTCCTCTAAATTTCAACATACTGTTTGCTTTCTTTTAGCATAGTTTCTTCCAGTTTTCTCTAGTTTGTTATGTTCAACGGTCAGTGTTTTATCACTGTATTCTCATTGGGTCACTTCAGAAAATCATTTACACACAGGAAGACAGGCCACACTGAAACAAAAACTCTTAATGAATTTTTTTAAATATTGCAAACTATGTTCAATTTTACAGTTGATTATTTTCACTTTTTCATTAGTTTTTACATTTTGTATATGTAAAATGTAAGAACTTTTAAAAATGCATATCAACTCTTAATAATTTTAATCCCTTCCTCTTGGTAATTTGAATAATTTTTGTGGTTCCTCATGTTTCGAATTATCAAAAGTAGACAGCATTTATCTCTTGGCTTGTTATAATAAAATCAGACAGATAGAGGAATTATGATTGACATTCTTGGTTCATTATTATTACGAGTATATTCTTGCTTGAATTTCATAATCCGTCATCCTTTAGATGAAATTTTTACTTATTTTCTGCTGGATATCTGTCAAAGCTGAAAACATTGATTATTATTATTTATTTCCATTTACAGTTTATGATACAAAAAATATATGAAAAAAAGGTAGAAATAAATCCATCCCTATAAAAAATTGTATTTTTATTATCCACATACTAGAAAAAAAAAGAAAAATATATATGAAGACAAAAAAGAAAACACAGCAATAGGCTAGTTATTTTCTTACTTTTGTACATAGATTACCTTAATGGTACATATAAAATAAGATTTTTTTTTCTTTTGTTAAAGCTGGACATTAAAATAGTCTAATTCGTCACAATTGCATTCCTCGGGGGTTTAAGTGGATATGAAATGCCATAAATAATATTTCTTTTTAAATTAAAAAACAAAAGCTGATTCCAACAAAACTGAAACATTATTAATTTTTACAAATAGCATTCTGATTAATCAGAAAATTTGAATTCATACAATATTTGAACACACTGGAATAATTAAAATTAAAAATGAAACTCGCACAATTAAGCATTCCAGAAAGTTGAAATATTATCCAGATATAATTTATACATTAAGTGTACTGTATGCTTTTTATCAGACTATCTCCACTCGCTTTTGTTTAAAAAAATTTAAGGCCTGACAGTTAAGGTGTTTTTAAATAAAGGTATAAAAGTCCAGTAATATTTAAAACGTAATTTTTAGCGATTGAAAGCTAATAAGATTGTTTTCATTTGTGACCTCCATTTTGAGGGTTTATATTGTGATGAAACAAGTTATAACACACTAAATTTGGGAAATATGCCAGATTGAATAAATTATATGTCCATGAAAAATGGGTTTAGTCTTCGTCATTGGAGGCTGAGGAAAGATTGTTATCTTCTTTGTTCTTGTTTTCCTCACCACCATGATCTGTGCTGTCATCGTCCGAAGAACCTGCGTCACTGTCAGACGAAGAACTGTCATCGTCTGATGACGATTCCGAGGATGATGAGGATGAAGAACTGGAGTCAGAGCCTGACGAGGAGTCGGAGCTACTGCTAGAACTCGAACCACCACTGCTGCTCGAACTGTCAGACGCTGAAGACGGTCTGTCGTTTGGAGCCGACTTTGTCGCGGTGTCAATGTTCCTGAAAGAAATTTTCCCCACCTTAAACTTGAAACTCCTGATAAATCTTTTTGAAAATGAGCTCAAGAAGGGCTTAATTCGCATTTTCAGCTTCAGGGCTATTTTCTGTAAATCGATCAATAAATCAGCTGAAAACATTTGTTGTTTTCTTTGTTTTCTACTTACTGTGAAACTGTTTTTTCTTTCTCCTCCATGAATTTAACCCTTTTCATTAATAGCGATGACCTCGAAGATCTATGAAGGAATTTACGCTTTCCAGTACATTCAAATGTCCAGTGTCCTGTCTCTAAACATTTCTGGCATTTCGCCGGCTGAGATGTTTGAGATTTCCCACTGAAATTGACACAATTCATTTATTAAGATTTATTCGGGAAGATAAAAAAATGGCAAGATATCTCAAAGATATGTCATTCACCTTTCAAGAACTTATAAAAGACTAAATAGAAATCACACAAACCCAGCCTAGAAAAGGGCAAAATGTCGAAACACTTCTGACAGGACAAAACAGCTAGAATATGCAGACCAAAATGATCGATAACAACCAAGCTAGAGACTAAAAATATGTTTAATGAGTCTACGCCTGATGTACCTATCCATTCATAGTCCAAATTGCGTACATATGATATAGTGGTCAACCTTCATGAAGATTATGTTCTGCAGTATGTGATATATAAGGATGGAAGTCAAACAAAATAAGGGATTGGTTTCCCTTTTGAAGTGCATCAGGAATCAATTCTTGTAGAATGCAAGAAATTTAAACTGGGTTTATACTGCAGTACAAAATCAGGCTGAACTGTTTGCGATCCTTCAGGCAATAATATGGCTCTGACTGAAACATATTTCATCAGGGCAAAACTCAACAGAAATTAAGACGGATAGCAGAATATAAATCGATACAATCACATCATGCTGGAAAGTAACAAATGAGTGGACGAAGACGCACTTAGGGACCACCGATGCCGATGGCATACGGACTGACGAAGGAGGCAGCTGCAGATGAAAATGCACTCAAGTGCTACAGCGCTGCTTGAAGATCTTATTTGAAGAAGAAAATGAAAGAGATAACAGAGAAGAAATGAGAAAGGAGCACGAGCATTATGGACAAAAAAATGACAATAAATTACAGGAAGAAGCTAGACAATTTAAAGATGGACTGCAGATAAACAGGACAAGAACTAGCTATTACTTGAACAAATTTCATATTATTGAAAATTCAAATTGTTCATGCAACCAACTTACTGACCACGCATATAAACATTTAATATATCACTGTCCAGTGCTCAAACCTTATCGACATGACTTAAACACTGCATCAACAGGGCAAGAATGGCCAGTATCAAGGCATATATTAATTAAGAGAAATATTATTACCTTTTAAACAAAATCTATTCAAAATTCCAATTGAAGTATTTAATTAACAGAAAAAACTTATTTCATTTTCACAGTTTTATGTGTTATTTAATTAGTCATTATATTTATTATTGATTATTTGGAGATCGTGAGATGCGGTCTGGTGTGACGTAGGTTTTAGACAAATTTTTTTTAACGTGCCAACATTTTGATCTTTATTGAGATCCTAAACATTGGAACTCCCTTCCCTCTCTCTATTCATCACGCTGTCCTTTTCCTCCTTTAATTCCCACCTGTATCACCTCCTCTCTCTCCAAATAGAGACCTTATGTTAATATTTTATATTTTTGTTTAATATTCTTGTTATTTTTCCTTATGGCTTGCCTAAATTGTATACATTATGCCAATATTTATATTTCGTTCTATTTTTACTTTCATAAAAGGAACTTCCTTTATTTATTTCATGTATATTGTTCTTAGGGGACACCAGACCCAGAATAAAGTTATTTTTCTTTTTCTTCTACTCAGTCTCCTGGTGACTTAGCACGGTAATATTCCTCTAATACCGACACTGTCATACTCAGTCAAATGCCAGACTGGAAAAAGCGTAAGACTAAGAATAATATAAAATGAAACCAACGAGGGAAAAATATAAACTAAAAACAATATTTAGGTGTAGCAGAATGGAAGGGCATGCTACTTTTCGTGCAAATGGAATTGATCAGTACAAAAGTAAACTAAGGAAGTAAACAAAGCATTATTTAATGTTTATTTTGACTACGTTGACTACGATGGATCTCAATTATGTGTAACTAATGTAGAATTTTTTCATTTTTTAAAGAAAATAAAGTGAGTGGTGTTTAATTTGTCCATCAGTGTAGATAAGCCAAAAAGACTGTTTATGACTTTCAACACGTGCTAGACTAAACCATTTTAGTAAATAAAATAAACGAAATTTTTGTGCATAGTTGTTTATAGTAAGTCCGGCTTTTTTTTTAGTTTTTTTTATATACTGCATTTATGTATGATCAGATTATGTCTGAAAACTCTATGGACTTTGTGGATCTTGTCAACCGATTTTGACTTCATCTCTTTGCTGCAAAAGAGCTGAAGTCAAATTCTACAGTATTCTGCGGCTGGTAATTTTTGTCGGTTGGCCTTCACTTTGAATGTTTTATTTTGATTGCAGAACCTTTAAAAAAAAGGCTTAAAACCTTTAAAATGAGTGCGATTATGGTCAAAATCGTTTTACCGACTCTGGGTTCTCACAAATATCACAAAAACAGACTCAACCGTTAAAAAAAAAATACTGAAAATAAATTCTTACTTATTTTTTTGTCCGGGCGAAGGTGTCCATAATGTCATCTTACCGAGGTCTCCTTTCCGGCCAACATTAAAAGAACTCGACAGATTTTATACTGATGAGGCCGGGTAGAAAAGTCTTTGGCCGTAAAATGTTGGAAAAACGTCCGAATCGGTCTATTTGTTTACAGTTTATACCCGGACTAACCTCGAACTCGGCTTGAAGCGGGCCGAGGTGCGGATCTTTGAAAAACTAGCGGCCAACGCCTCGCTGTGGGAGAACAAGCCTTAAATTAAAAAAAAAAAAAATATTTTAAAAAAATTTAACAACTTCCTTTTGTATCAATTTCATAAATAAAATCCTCTTTTTTATGAGAACAAAGTAGACAGCAAAAGTTTCGACTTAACCGTAAGGCTGTTATATAGAAGTTGCAAAGTTTTTTAACTTTTGTTTTCTATTCCTTAAACCGAATGCTATTCAAGTGATAATTTACAAAAAATCAATTTAAAAAGCTTTTTTTATTATTTTTACGAAGGTTCGCAACAGCAGAAGTCATATCAACCATCTGTGGTGCCGGTGTTTTTGAAAAAAAGAAGAGGACATTGAAGCAAAAAAAAGCTTTTTAATTAATTAACATCAGGGCCTGAATGAGAACTGTCTTCTTTGTTTATTATTTTACAAAAATTAAGTTTCTTAACATTAAATAATTAATATCATATCATGAACATTATAAAAACTATAAAATATATATGTAGGAAGAAATGAAAACATACAGAAATGAAAATATAACAAACATATAGTAAAAATCATTAAAAAATAATCTAGTTCTTGAAACTATGCAATTAAATAGATAAGAATTGTTCAAACGCTTAAATTAATGAATATGTTTCTAAAGTACAGATTTGACATTTTGTAAAATTTGAGTAATTTTAGTTTTGATTAAAAATATGTGAGGTTGAAGCTGATTTATTACTTGGAGGGCTGTGGAATAGAAAAATAATAGGCATAATTTCTTTATAGAATTGAACATTAAATAGACAATTATTTCTAGTATTGATACTAGGAAAACAGAAAGATATACTAGAGAGAAGATCAGGACCACCTATTATTCTAGTTAAAATATCATAAATCTTATGCAGAGAAAGGTTGCTCGAAGTGTCCCACAAAATAGAGGCATGTCATCCCTGGGTTCCATACATAGAGCCTGTAGGCATGCCGTCGGGTTTAAGAATGGTTCTCAAGCACAGCAGTCTGTTTCTGTGTTCCCTGTTCAATTTTTTAGAGAATGGGGTATTATACTTTATATAGTTACATTCTAGGTGGCTCACTCATTAAGGACAAGGGAAGCAGTGCTGGAATACATATACCTAAGTTAGGGATCAGCATCTCCTCTCCTCTTGGTAATAACATCTCGGTCTTTCAAGCAGAGGTCTGGGCCATCAATTTTGCTGCAGAACACTCATGGATAACAAGATTAAGGGAAAAGATATTTAAATTTTTTCCGACAGTCAGGCCAGTCTTAAATCTTTACAAAAAGAGTTATCAACATCTAGGCTGGTAGAGGAAACCGTTGAAGTCATTAATAGGATTACTACCAGGTACGAGAATAGGGTAACCCTCATATGGATACCTGCTCATAAGGGGCACTATGGCAATGAGGAGGCGGACAGCCTGGCCAAAGAAGGATCAAATACTGCGTTTGTCGGGCCACAACCGGTATTACCCCACTCTTTAAGCACAGCGAAAGAGAGTATAAGTTGCTGGGGCTTGAAACAATTCCTTAAAGAATGGAATATGTCCCCCGGATGCAGGCAATCGAAGGAGTTTCTGAAGGAAATCAAACCTAAAGAAGCGAAATGGTTACTCTCTAACTCTAGGAGGGGAATAAGGAGGCTGATAGGTATCCTAACGGGCCATTGCCCCTTGAGAAGACACCTCTTCATATGGGTACTCTACCAGACCCCTTCTGCCGCTTCTGCAAAACAAAAGAAGAAACAGCTCGACACTACCTTGCAGAATGCGATAGGTATGCTAGGGAAAGATTTGATACTTTCGAAGGAGAGGACATAACCAAAACACAGGATAAAATGGTCCACAATCTTGGGGTTTGTGAATAGGTCCAAAAGGTTTATGCAGGACTCGTGAGCTGACCAGGTCCCGGACCTTTTAGGGAAGGGGTACGGGCCTACCCAGGCTTTTAACCCCTCGGGTCCTGGTCGCCCGCCCTGCGTAATATATATATTCTAGGTGTTTCATCGTTATGTGTTTTGTTTGAATGCATGTATTTATAAGTGTGAGTGATGAAGGGTTATGGTGAAATAATAGCATCACCATCGCCCCTCACCCAGTAGTGTGCTTAGGGTCGATGGCGGAATATTTATAAAAATGAAAGGAATTTTTTGCTTAAATCAATGTATCTCAAAAATTGATGTCGTATTTTTTTCAATTGTATTAATATGCATGGAATAACGAGAAAACCAAATGGGAGTACAAAATTCAAGATGAGGCCTTACTAGAGAGACATATAAGTGTTTTAATGATTGCATGTTGTAAAATTTTTGAGTTTTTCTCATTATAAAGCCCTATAATTTATAAAATTTTGTAATGATATAATCAGTATGATCTTTAAATGACAGCATTGAGTTGAATATAACTTCCAAGCCACAAATTGAATGAACCGTTGCTAGTTGTGTTTTTTTCTAAAGAGTATTGGTATGATACCTTTTTTTTGAAGACCTAGTAAATGCAATTACCTTACACCTGTCAATGTTCAGATTCAATAAATTATTACAACACCACGAATGAAACTTTTATCAATTTTCTCGGAGCACCATTGCATCATCTAAGGTATTAATTTTATGTTAATTCGTACATGTATTTAGCAGTCATTATTGACCATATTAATTATTTTAATTCATTATACTTTTAATCTAAAGTCTTGTTTGAGATGAAAAGAGTTGGTGTCTGAGTGAATTGAAATCACAAAGCTCAAGATGTTAGAGCAGCGGCGTATTGAGCCCTAGGTCATGGGTTCGAATCCCATTTGTAACACTAGCTTTTCCATCTCAACCAAGACCTGACATTGATAGAATAATTAATTTAATAGAAGATTTTTAGATCATCGGCCAGGTATAAAATATTTACCTCTGAAAACATATCAACAACATCATTAAAGAATATGAAGAATAGCAGTGGACCCAAGTGAAAATATTGTAAACTGTTACATTTTATAGTTTGAACAGTTTTTTACACAATTATAATTAATTTAAATTATAAAGTTTTGTTTTATTGGTAATTAAAATACTTTTGTGACGTTTAAAAAGCTTGGAGGTTTTATAAGTGTTATAGGTTGACGTTCATAGTTTCATAACTTTCACTAATGTTCGGTGCTTTAATGTGTCAAAACATTAGATAGCTGTGATTTTATGTTTAGTTGAATTATTATTTTTATAAACCGGTATTTTGTTGTGAAATAATGGGTAGGAAGGAAGGACTGGAATCTGTCTTGGGAGAGTTGGACATTTTGAGTTTCAGGATGTTGCAGCTTATGAAAGATTATATAGACGTCAAGCTGACCCTCGAAGAGCTGATCAAGACTGGTAGCCTCCACCTGGCCAAATCGCGGTATATAATGGGCAACCGGAGTGTGTCCGTGTTGCAGCTTCCGACGGAGGAGTGTCAGCTTAATGCTCTGGTCAGGGTAGTCGAGAAGGACCAGGACGTCGACGGGCTCTCTCTTGAGCTCAACAAGCTCGACCTCAAGGGTAAAGACGAGAAGGGTACGAAGCAGCGGAAGAAAGCGGACGAGACGTCAGACGACGAGACTGAGTTGGACGTCAAAGTGCAAGACCCGATCAAATGGTTCGGAGTGCTCACCCCGCAGAACCTGAGACAGGCGCAGTCTTCCTTCGCGAAGGCGCTCGAATACTCAGTTCAGTGCGCTAATCTACAGCTTGAAATGAAGCAAGTTCAAATGAAATATAAAGAATTGATCGAAGAGAAAAATAAACTGATGAAAGTTGAACAAACCTAAATTGAACATTTAGTGTGATTTATATATGTATATATTTTAGATAATAAATTAATATTTATATTTTATAGTTTCACTGTTTTGAAATAAAAAGATCTTTTTAATCCCTTCATCTATTTACTACAATAAATACATAGGTATTATATGCCAATTTTGATTAAATATGTTTAACTTTATTAAGGGCATGTTCAGCATAAGTACAAATACAACAGGAGAACGAAGCAGCATAAGAAGACAAATGAGCCATCTGAAAAGAGACAGTTAACGTTAAAAGGAGCCATCCTCTTTACATCCTTGTCTACTTAATTAATAATTCAATAGAAGAATCGGCTGTATCTTCTTCCTGGTAATATCTGCAAAGGCTAGTTTTTTGTAGTACTGTCATTCTAGCCCTAATAGCATAATAGGTTTAGTAGTTCTACGATGGCCCTGTTTTGAAAACCTCTGTCCTGGAATAGATTCCCGTTGAATCTAGCACTTACTTTTAACATTGTATGATTTGATCATTTCCCCATTTTTTCCTTGGTCCGCTACTTGACCAAAGGTTTTATTTCATGTAGTTTGTTGGTGATGGTGATCCAGTGGTTATGCCATTCTTTCCAGTATTGGTTGTTAAGATCGCAATAATAATAATATAGATGCTTTACCCAAGAAACCTAAATCCTCACTTGCTAGTGACGACTGCCTTATTAGTATTCTTTCATTACTATCTAAAGCATTAAGATTTTATTTAAACAAATGTACTTATTTATTGATTCCCAAGCCCTTATATCCCCTTTTCAATCTTGCGTCCAAAAATTTCATCTGGTGTACCACAAGGCTCTATTATTGGGCCTTTATTCTTTTCCATGTTCCTAAGGGATCTTCCATTAGTTTTTAATTTTAAAGAATACATTATTGTCAATATTGTTTTTAATTTTTATTATTATCATTGCAATTATTGTTTTACTATTATAAAACCAAATTTATTTCTAAGATACGTACATGTAAGGGGCTTAAAGCCCAATTTGTTACATTTAAAATAAATACTTAAGGAAGGGAGAGGGTTTTGGTGGTTGAGATTTAAGCCCCTAAGCCACATTTCAGGAGGTTGCTTCTGGTCAGGTTGTTTAGTAGTAAACAAACTTGCCTAAAAATTAAAAAGTGAAGCTCTGCTAAAAATAAAATAATGTTGAATAAAGTAGCAGGGAAGATATTGATCAAAGAAACCGAATTGAATCTCAAAATGATGCTTGCAGGTGGGCAGAGTTTTCGGTTTGTATATAAATGGGTAATTATTTTACATTTTGAACAATGTCAACTTCTCTAAACATAGATTCAAGACTGTTTTTTTAACATATACATCTTTCAGATGGACAGAATTGGTTCCAAACAGTTGGTCAGGTGTCATCTGCAACTTGTTATGGATTTTGAAACAATCGCCTGATTCCTTGGAGTATGAAGCCATCGGACTCGATGGGAGCGATGATGTCGAGAGAACGATCAGAAAATACCTACGGTTGGACGAAGACATAAAGTCCCTCTACGCGCATTGGTCCAAGCGGGATTCGCATTTTGAAAAAGTCTCTTCGAAATTCCCAGGGATCAGGCTCTTATGCCAGGATCCCGTTGAAAATCTATTCTCTTTTATTTGCTCCTCGAATAATAATATAACAAGGTTTGAATTTTTTTTTCCTAATAAAAACATTTGTAACAAGTAATATTTTATTTCAGGATTTCATCCATGGTCGAGAAACTGTGTTCACTCTATGGAAATGAGATTTGCATCTATGAAGGTAAAACGTACTACGGGTTCCCACAAGTCAAGTCCTTAACCCAGCCAGGAGTCGAAGGTAAAATATTTTAAAACAGTTGAATAAATTTAAAAATTTTCGTTCTTATGATAAATTAAGAGGTTTTCCTTAATGTCTGCTGGATGCTGTATCATTGACACATAAAAACAGTGATCATAGGCATAGAATGATAAAACACAAATGAATTGTAATAAATAATTCTCCTTTTTTTTTAACTATCAAAAAATTAAAGGATCTTAAACGGTAGTTATTTATACCCTAGGCTTGGACAGCATCTGGGCGTACAAAAATCATACATTCATTATTTCAAATCATATAACCTTTCAGATTAGTTTTAGCTGTTTTTGTGTGAGATTTGTAGATACATAAACACCCTTACATATAAAGTAAATTTTCGCTAATCCTACCACGTTTCAATTGGCATGAGAAAACTTGTTTGCAGAATAGCTTTTATTTCAATTAATAATTCTTTTTATCAAGGCCTTGGCTGAGATGAAAAAGTTATTGTCACGAATAGGATTCGAACACATGACCTTTGCCAATATGCGCTGCTCTAACTACTTAACTATTGTGACTTCGATCCACTCTGACACCAACTCCTCACCTGCAAGAATTTTGAAAAATTTTCCCTCTTTTTGCCAATTTTCAAAAAACTGATGTGGTCAATTTTATCTGCTAAACATGTTTGGATTAATATATAGTTTTATATTATTACCCTTTGAGCATAAAGAATTTTGTATTAGGACCTTTCTACACAAGCATTCGATCACTGACTTGAGGGTCTCCTATAAAAACTAAAGTGCATTCTAACAAATACCTAATACAAAATCCTTTGCTCCTATCTCTCAGGACGATTCTTTCCAGTTGGCAAAGGGTCGGACTACACCTGGAAATGGGAGTGCTACAGTGCAGTGTGCTCAGACCAATCTTGTACCTCCTCTACGCTCAGGCTACTTGCACTCCTAACTGCACCCTCTACCTTCCTTGCATATTTTGTAGATGACACATCCGTACTTTCCTCTAATCCTATTGCCTCAGAGGAGTTCCAAGCACAGCCGAATGGAGCAAACTTTGGATGATAACAATTTAAAAATTAAACATTTACCCTTACAGATTATTCCTCAACAACATTCCTATCCCTACAACCGACTGCATACTATTCTATTTTATGTTTAATGTACAAATAAAAACACAGGAACTGAGCAGACGCTTTGGACTAGTGTACAAACCATTTGGACGCAAATCTAACATGTCGGCAAAAAACAAACTACAAACACTACCGAAACCAATTTGGGCATATTGACTAAAAATATTGGGCATCACTAAACCTGCCAATATCCAATGAATTTAGTCCTTCTAATCCAAAGTCTTCATAATCAAAGTCAACCTTCCCTGCTTTATCTCCAGTGCACCCTCCACAACGACCTCAAAACCCTTTGTGAATAAATTAATAAACCAAATTTTCAGTCCCACGATAAATTCTCCACTCACCCCAACCCACTAGCCCAATCCTAAGACAGAATGTATTGTAAATACATATGATAAAATCCATAAAATTTATTTTGTATTACTTTATTATGGTAATCAATATTTTATTAGGTAAAAAAAATTAATAGCATGGAGATTTTTCGTTTGTAGATCCAGTGGTTGTTTGTTCCCAGTCGCCCCATGAATTTTCTTTCACATTCCTCTTCTCCCTAAAATATGATGTATACATACTACATGAATATAGCTAGTATGTAAAAGCATAAGGCCATTTAAAAAATAAATAGACAAAATATATAAACTTATATTGTGAGGACTGCAAGGTGTTTAACCTGTAGTTTGTTCCATTTCGAATGTTTTAAGTCTGTGGCTTATCACTATCTATTGCGGGATTTTAATCAAAATTATTACTAAAAACTGATGGTGAAAAGCTAAAATGCATCAATTTTAGTAATTAACTACATTATCATAGCTTTTATAAAACAAAGATTATTTTCAGTGTACGTGTGTATATCACCTTATCCAGTGTCTTTTATATATACAGCATTCATCTCTTAATAAACCAAACCAGTTTTAATGCTTTTTTGCATGATTGCAGTTATTTAGCTAATTTGAACTGGGCTTGGGTCTGATTAGTTTGGCCTAGTGCGACTTTTCACTGTACGGGCCCAGCATGCATATGCTAAAAATGATTTATATAATTTTATTTTTTATGGGGTTATTTAAACTACAAGGTTACATAAACCCCGGGGGTGCCAGTGTTTTTGAAAAAAGCCCACTTGTAAGTTGGGTTTGAATTCAGGACCACTGGACCTTTACTTTCAGCGATGAGTTGTCCACTAATTTTTATTCAATTAATTAAGGTTTTAAGTTGAGATAAAAAAGTCAGTGTCGCGAGCGGGATTCGAACCCACGACCTTCGGCTTGATACGCCACTACTCTACCACTTGAGCTATCGTGAATTCGATCCCCTCGGGCACTAACTTCCCATCTGAACCCCACCTTTTGAATTTTCCCTCCTTTTTGCCATTTCATCTCAACTTAAAACCTTAATTAATTGAATGTTATTAATAGGTCAAGCGGACCACGAAAAATAATGAATTTAACTAATTTTTTTTTTAATAAATAACAGCAGAATTGAGAAAAGCCGGGTTTGGCTACAGAGCAAAGTACATCTACGAGTCTGCTAAACAGCTCGATGCTCTCGGTGGTGAAAGGTTCTTAGAAGATTTGAAAGCGAAAAGCTACACAGAGTCGAAATTGGAACTTCTCAAGTTTACCGGCATCGGTCCGAAAGTAAATTAAATCTCAATTGTTTATTTTCTTCTGTTAATTACGATTTCACGATTGACAGGTCGCCGACTGTATATGCCTCATGTCACTCGGTCATTTGGGAACAATACCCGTCGACACGCACGTCTTTCAGATAGCGAGGGAACATTACATGCCGAGCCTCAAGTTGACTAAGAACGTTAACGACAAAATTTACAAAATGGTTGGAGACCTATTTAAGGAAATTTACGGTGAATCAGCCGGTTGGGCACACCTCGTACGTATCATAATAAAAAGTAATTTTATATTTAATTCTTAATGTCATTTTTGTTTTAGGTCCTATTTTGTTCTGATCTCAGGGAAAATAGAGTCAAGGAAGGGACTAAACGTAAAAAGGAAATGCCACAAAATAAAAATAAAAATAGAAAGAAGGCAAAATAATAATCACCAGTACAATTTGTTAAAAAAATATAAATATGTAAATATGTGTATATGCATTTTTTAAATTTAAATAAAAATAATAAGCTATAAATATAATCTTTATTACTCTTATTTCCTAACTTGATTATTGATAAGATTCACAAAGAAAATATTTGGCAAATAATAAGCAAAGTAGATAAAATTAAATTTATTGTAAGCAAGGACAGATTTAAAAATTCAGGACCATAACTAATTTAACTTAATTCTCTATAATTGATTTAAAAAAGCTCATCTTTACTTAATATGGGCTATGAGGCAACGGTGATGATTATGAGGGTGAAAATAATAAAATAATACTAAACAGATTTATTTACAATACAGGAAAAAATCAGCAGGGAAAATTGTGAGATTAAAGCTTAAAAAAAGTTTCAATTTTTCTTTAAAATTATTACTGTATAAATTTGTTTGAGGTGCTTTGTCCGGCTGTTTTTCATCGGGTAATCACCCGTACCTTTGGTTTTCCAATTTCTGCACTATCACTTTCTTCTTTGCATTATATTGAAAGTGATTCGCTTCGAAAATCTTACTCTCGTAGAACGGCCTGACGTCGAATATTTTGATTTGTTTAGCCTAAAATAAAATGGGTGAGTTAGAATAAAGACTTATCCCTGATCGTTTTATAAAACTAGATCGTTTCAATAGAATGCAATGTGCAACGTGTCCGCACCTTATCGATGAAATCTTTTTCATGGATTTCGATCTGGTCGACGTCGAATCCATGGATTCCTCTGATGTAGGCCAATTGGTCCAAAGCCATTTGCTTGAGAATATAATAAAGGAGATCTGTTGTGTCTTTTTTGTACAACAGATACTTTTGGAACGTCTGGAAATTTATAAAAAGTATAATGATACATCTGCATACTCTATTAAAAAAACAAAAACAAAGGGAGCTAAAAAAGAAAAATTACTTACTCTTTTCATATTGTTCATTACACTGTATTTTTGAGTTTCGACGAAACTTTCCAACACCATCCTGACTGCCATGTTGACATCGTCTTCTTGTACAACATCCCTTAGATGCATCTTTGCATGAGCTTCCGCCATCCTTATCATGCTTTCGATGTGACGAACTGTGATCGGGAGGCTGGCAGTGGCCTGCAAAGGGTACATTTAACATCTCAATGGAATGACCAGCGCTAAAAGCTCACCATCGATTCCTGCCTGAGTTGGCTGTAAAGCTTGGCAATTTTGTCCTTGTCTATATTGTGAAGACGAGGATGGATATTCTGCCGGGCGTAGATTATGTACTTTTTAAGCATCTCTTGCGGTATGTTGTCGGCGGCTGTCATAGTCTCTGTTGTGCCGGTGGCCGCTGGGTGATGACGGATGTGTGACCCGACGACGAATTTTGCCAGCTGTTCATCAGCAAGCGGGTCCGCCTCATCTTTAACCACACACAACACATCAAAACGCGACATGATCGGCTCAGACAAATTAACCTGAAACATAAAATCATTTAAATGTTGAATAGAACTAGATTCTTTTTTACATACGTTTTCAGAAAAAGTTAAAGTCGGATCATATCTTCCTCCAATGGGATTTGCAGCTGCAATAACTGAGCATCTTGCCTGCAAGGATGTCACAATTCCTGCTTTTGAAATTGAAATACTCTGCTGTTCCATGGCTTCATGAATAGATGTTCTATCATGGTCGTTCATCTAAAATTAGAAGAAAAATAATTACTAAAAATTAAACAAGTAAATGTAAAAATTCTTACCTTATCGAACTCATCAATAAGGCAGATTCCTTGGTCAGCGAGTACAAGCGCTCCTGCTTCTAAAGTCCATTCATGAGTAACAGGACTTCTTCGTACATAAGCCGTCAGACCTACAGCGCTGGCACCTTGTCCTGTTGTAAACACAGATCTGGGAGCGATCTTCTCAACAAATTTAAGAAACTGGGACTTAGCCGTTCCTGGATCTCCACATAGAAGTACGTT
Source organism: Cimex lectularius (assembly GCF_000648675.2). Taxonomy (NCBI): domain Eukaryota; kingdom Metazoa; phylum Arthropoda; class Insecta; order Hemiptera; family Cimicidae; genus Cimex; species Cimex lectularius. The sequence continues at coordinate 842,058 of NW_019392703.1, forward strand.
GAGATCACCTCTGACTTTGTGTTTCTCGCCTTAAAACGAAATAAATTAATATAAATTGATTCAAAACAATAGTTGAATTAAGCACCTGGATTTTTTGATTGGCCACCGAACAGGGCGAGCGCGAGGCCACGTTTGATGTACTCATGCCCGTATATTGACGGGGCCATGCTATTCACAATTCTTTCTCCGATATGATGGTCTTTAGAGAGCTTTAAAATGGCCGCGATGTCTTCGTCGGTCAGAGAATCGACGATCTGCTTTGAATCTTTAACGATCAAATGGTTGGCAATAATTACAGTGGCAAAAACGGGAAAGCCCTGCTCTGTATTTAAAGACCCTTCGAAAGTATTTGTATAAATGCCAGTCACGTCGATCTCATCGCCAGGCTTGCACCGTTCGCAGAGATCACCGAGCATTATACAATCTTTGCTACGTGGGATCCTTCCGGCTGGGATTTTTCCAGGTGATTCCTGTAGTGTCACCTTCTGGAAATTCCTATAAACTGTTTGTTCCATATTCACCTGCAAGTGAATTATAAATATTATATGTAATCAATCAATTTTTTTTTTTTTTTTTAAGTATACTTACACTAAACGGTCCGACTGATTGGCATTCAGGGCATGAGCCTGGTTTGACTTCATTGTTCTGTGATTGTGTGAAAGGGCCCATTATGTAGCCACATTTACCGCAGTCGTACTTCACCAATGATAATTGGGGAAGAACTCCAGTCGAGGCGGTCACGACACCACTCGTCCTTACCAGTTGGTTTAAATGAAGTCGCCTGAAAGAGACAAAAAGTCAGCCTAAATTGAATTTTAAATAACAAGACCAATAATCAACCTGAATGTCCTCAATTCTTCAACAAGCGGCAGTTCGGAAATCCTAACGTGGATTTCATTTGTAACCCTCTCATAAGTCGGGTAGATGTTGAGCACAAACGCTTTAGCGACCTCATCGAATATCTGCAGCATTTCGATCGGTGCCTCGGGAAGGAAGAACGCGAGGACGTTCTCTTTGCTGGCCAATGTTGAAAATTCAACCTCGAAGCTCGAATAATTGTGCTCGCACATGTTTCTGATCTTTTCCTTGTAGATTTCGACACCACGAGAGTTGACGGTATTTCGAAGGAAACTCCTGAATCTGTTGGCTATTTCTGTCCTTGGGCCGAGCATCGTGACCCATTCTTTGATCGTGTGGCCCTTGGTGTCTTCCAAATTCTCAATCGACTCTATCATCTATTAAATACCATAATTGGAATGCAAATGACTATTTTTTGTAGCAATTGACTTGATTTTGATTTAAAATATAAACACACCAAAATATACATGATGGAACATATCTACAATTCTATAAAACAAGAGAGCAATGAGATGCTGATCAGCAATTCGTCACATCGTCTTGTAAGCTGATGTGCACGTACAATATAGTGCCACATCCCAGAGGTCTTCTGATGATTCAATGACAATTATAGAGTAATATTCCTGTTATTTCTTTCAACCATAGCTTTGTATTGCAATTTGACGCAATAATATTTGACTAAGAGGGATCATTCCACACCACTCAGAATAGGCCATACACAACTGACAAATGGTCTGATAGTGAAAGGCTTTTAAGTAGAAATCAAAATATTTTACAATTGACAAGATAATTAATCTTGCTTACCAAATAATTATTATATAGGGTGACTGGTAAAACCTTTCAAAAGTTATCAAAGGGCCTGGAGCTTAAGGCCTGATGAACATGTTCTGGAATTGCAGAAATTTTTTCCGAGCATTTCCCTTTAGTATGCCATATTAGAAGTAGAAGAAGAAGAAAAATAACTTTATTCTGGGACTGGTGTCCCCTAAGAATAATTTACATGAAATAAATAAAAGAAGTTCCTTCTATGAAATAAAAAAAAAAAAAAAAAAATAACAAATCTTGGCACAATGTATACCAATAAGGCAGGACAGAAGAAAAAATTACGAGAATATTAAACAATAACAAATGTTAACGTGAGGTCTCTGCTTGGACAGAGAGGAGTTGATTATACAGGTGGGATTTAAAGGAGGAAAAGGAGGCGGCGTGACGAATAGAAAGGGGAAGGGAGTTCCAGAGTTTAGGGGGCTCAGATCAGAAAGGATTTTTCGAAGGTATGGGTTGTATGTTGCGGAAGGATAAGGTCGATTGGGGATGAGCGGGTTTTACGAGTGAGATGTGAGGCGTTGAATTGGAGGGATTGGATGATGTAAGGAGGTCGACGAGTGTGGATGGACTGGAAAAGAAAGCAACCTAGGAAATACTGTGCACGGAAGGAGGGGAATAGCCAGGAAAGTTGGGAATACAACCCCGACACCCGGGATCCCCACAAATCTTACATAATACATAATACATTCATAATACGCTTCAATCGCGCATTCTCCCCCTCTGAGAGACCACTGTATGCCAAACAGCTATTAGCATTTTTCCTGCTTCCAATTTCAATTCTGCAGTTCTTGTTTCCATTGGAACTGCTTGCAATGGCAGATGAAATTGATATTGAGTCATTTATGCTGGGCTAAGTGTGGAATAAAAAGATTAAATTTATCACAATCGCTCCAAGAAAAGAGCTACCTGGATAAATAACAGCAGTCAGTTTTTCTGTTTTCTATGGTAGAAATCCATCTGGTTTGACATTTTAAGTAGTTCAGTTGCTACAGCCCCACAGAAGAACCAGCCAAAAAACCACTTGTGCATCAGGCCTAACATATGCATATTTTTATGCAATTCGACATGGAATGATTGTTTCTCTATTTTACATGATTTCTGATTAAATAACAATTAGAAAATTTAATTGGCGCCTTACAGGGTTGTAAGCTTACCACTAAATATGCAAACATTTTATTTATTGGGACAAGTTGTTAAGTATTTTGTCTGTTTTTGGAATAAATGTGTATATTCTGTTTGATGTAATAGCCATTAAGCTGTAACTTTATTAAGCAAGGTGTATCTTATTAGTGGTCAATTAATTATAATAAATATAAATTATTTATCAAATAAATACCTGTTCCTCATCGACTTCCCCTTCAGCAGCAGCTTCAGCCATTCTTTTCTTCTTCTTCCTCAATGGTCCTTCTTCGTCATCGCTAGCCTCTATGGCCCAAGAAACCATTAAAATTCAAAAGTAAATTATATTTCAAATGTGTATCTTCATGTTATACCGTAAAGAAGGTCTATGTCACCCCTCCTGCGACCTTCGGCGACATCTCTCTCTGCCATGAAACGCTCAGCAGCAGCTCGATCCCCTTGCGACATGTCGTCAATTTCATCATCGTCCAGATCACGATCGTCGTAACGATCGAGTAGCGGATTAGGGCGGTAGTCCCTGAAAAGCAGAGCGGTTTTATTACATCGGATTGTTTTAAAATGGTTTACTTACGCTTCTAGATTGTCGCCGAAGAGCTCTTCGCCATCTTCCTCTTCAATGCGTATACTATCTCCACCGATCAGCTCTGATTCGTCTTCAAAAGGCTCTTCGAGTTCCCTCGGCGGTGAGGTGAGGTAGCCACCCTGGCTCCTCGGCTCTGCCATCGACCTAGGTGATCCTTGACTTTCCTGGAGTAAAAACCAAAAACTTCAATCATTTTTGTACGTTAATCAGTAATACACTGTCAATTATTGATTAGGCTTCGATCAAATCTTCGGCTCGTGTATTTAACGATTTACAAAAATACATTTATTTATTTTCAACGAATCGGGTTTTTACCAACTTTAAAATATAAACTGTAAATCACTTACCGACATTGTTGACTTTGTGAAATATAAATAAGCCTAAAACCGTCAATAAACGTCTGCTTAGCACACCAGTCAATTTGTTGCCCGGCCCAGCATCTAACAATCTAACCTCATGCAACAAAGGATCAACAAGTTTTGCCGCCGAAACGCGGGAAAAACGGCTCTCGATACCGGGCATCGATCGCTCCCTACTTAAGTACCTTTAAGTGCCAAAATGTATAGATTTAATTTCAATCTTTAGGCAGAACTGTAATTTAAAAAATGTTTAAAGAAATTAATTAAAAATTAATAATTAAATAACGATTTAAAAACATCATAATAAATTGTGTGTTTTTGGAGGGGGGATTAGGTGCGATCTGATTGTTTGTACATTCTTACGAAGTCCTCATCATACTGCATGTAATGTGGCTTATTTAAAGAATTTTTATAAAGTACATAATATAAGATTGCATATTTTTTAGATTTAATACTGAATTTTGTATGGCATATTTGAATGTTTAGTGAATATAATATTGCATATTTCCGGTCTTATCTGTACCATATTATACGGCATATTTGACGGGTTTTTTCAGTGTGTAATATTTCAGAATTTTTGGTGCATATAATATTGCATAATTCAGGATTTTCAGTTAGTTTAGTGCTAGAATATTGTATATTTCAGGTTTTATTAATGCATTTCATATGGCATACTTGAGGATTTGTTTAGTGCATATAATACAGATACAATTTCATGTTTTATTACTGCATTTTGTATGGCATATTTGAGTGTTTTTTTTAGTACATATAATATTGTATATTTCTGGTTATTTTAGTGCATTTAATATTGCATATTTCCGGTCTTATCAATACATATCATATGGCATATTTGATGGGTTTTTTTAGTACGTATAATATTGCATAATACAGCTTTTAACATTACATATTTTATGGCCTATTTGATTTTTCTCTAGTGCATATAATAATGTATATTTCAGGATTTTTAGTGCATATAATATTGTATATTTCAGGTTTTATTAGTACATTTTATATGGCATAATTGAGGATTTGTTTAGACCATGTCACATAGCATATTTCAGATTTTATTACTGCGTGTAATGTGACATATTTAAGAGATTTTTTGGTACATATAATAATGCATACTCAAACTTTGATCAGTAAATATTTAATGACATATTTGATGAGTTTTTTAATGCATATAGTATTGCATATTTCAGGTTTAATAAATGAATATTGTTTGGCACGTTTGAGGTGTTTTTAGGGCATATAATATTTCATTTTTCATGTCTTAACAGTAATTTTTTTTTTGGTGAATTTATGTATAACTGCATATAATATTTCAGGGATTTTTAAGTACATATAATATTGTATACTTCAGCTTTTACTACCAGTACAAATAAGGAATATTTTATGGTTTTTTTGTTAATGCATATCAGGATTTTATAAATGCATATAATTTGGTGTATTTGAGATTTTTTATTGCATATAGTATTTCATATTTTAGGTTTCATTAGTGCAGGTTTAAGGTTTTTTAGTGCCTATAATATTGTTATTTCAGGATTTTAAAAATGCATTTTATTTGGCATGTTTGCAGTGTTTTTAATGCCAATAATATTGCATATTTAAGGATTTTAGAAATGCGATTATTTGGCATGTTTTAGGTTTTTAGTGCATACAATATTGCATATTTCATGTTTTATTAGTGCATTTTATACGGCATATTTAGGAAATTTTTTTAGTACATTTTAGTGCATTCTTCAGCTTTTATATATAATATTGTGTATGTGCATACAATACTGCATATTTCACGTTTTATTAGTGCATTTTATATGGTATACCTGAGGATTTGTTTAGTCCACATAATACAGCATATTTCAGGTTTCATTACTGCAAAAAGGATTACTCATGTGATATATTTATGGGATTTTTAAGTATATATAATACTGTATACTTCAGCTTTTACCACCAGTACATACAAGACATATTTTTTTTGGTTTTTTAGTGCATATAATTGCATATTTCAGGATTTTATAAATGCATATTATTTGGCAGATTTGAGGGTTTTTAGTGCATATAATATTTCATTGTTTATGCTTTAGCAGTGAAGTTTATATGGCATATTTTAGGAATTTTTAAGTTCATTATAATTTAGCCATATTTCAGCTTTTATATATAATTTCATTTTTTATAATGCACATTATGTAGTGTGTTTGAGGAGTTTTTGGTGCATATCATATTGCCCCATTTCATGTTTTATTAGTGCATTTTATATACCTGAGGATTTGTTTAGTCCACATAATACTGCATATTTCAGGTTTTATTTCTGCATGTAATGTGGCATATTTAAGGGATTTTGAAGTATATATAATATTGTATAATTCAGCTTTTATCAATACTTATTATAAGGCATTTTTTTTTTTTTTTTAGTGCATAAATATTATATATTTCAGGATTTTACAAATGCATTTTATTTGGTATGTTTGAGGTTTTTTGGTGCATATAACATTTCATATTTCAGGTTTTATTAGAGCATATAATGTGACAAATTTGAGTTTTTTGGCTTATAAATCTGGGCTTTAAATATGGTTGAAACTTTGTTGTCAGGTTTTTATCTTTATTTTTTATTGACATATTTATAATTGTGTTTTACGAAAGTATTTATAATCTTGAAAGAATTATTGAAATTGACTTCTGTCATTCGGCGTAATCGATTATCTCGAGAATCGATAATCGTGAATCGAGTTGGGCCGTTTGCTTTGATCGAGTAACCTCGTCTACGTCTCGTTGGAAAACCTCGCAGGTTGAGTCCGTCCCAGGGTAAACATAAAACTTATTTGTCTTGATGCCGGCTGGCTGAGGCCGCGAACGCCGATTTGATACGCGCGAGACGTCCTCCTCTCCAGGACCGCCGCCGCCGCCCAGACGCGGAGATCATTTTGAGAAAGGGAGAAGTCGTCGTTCCTCTCCGCTCTGTGATGGAGAATGGTTTCCATGAGGGTTTTAAGAAACAAGTTCACTGAGGGAGAGAAGGTGCTCTGCTACGAACCGGACCCGGCCAAAACCAAAGTTCTATACGATTCAAAGGTACATTTCATTTATATTAAAAACAAAAAATATACATAACACATATAGACCTATCGTTTTTTCCACTTAACGGCAACCTTAAAAAAATTGATATATCGACCGAATAAAAACTTTCTTTTTTTATTGACTACGTTTCGTTGTTATTGACCAGCGGAGAAGCCAATCACATTGTTTACTCTATTGCTGAAAGTTTGTTGTGCATTTTCCCGCCCTTTTTCACGCATTGAACTGTGGTGAGCAACCGCCTGATAACTGGCGTCTTCTACCCAAGACTCAGATCGTTACTGTTAAACTAACAGGCTGATGATGTAGTTTTCAACCGGTTTATCATCATTCCTAGATTCGTTGTTTTTATATTTTCACATTGAGAAAACATGTTTGTTAAAAATCAATACTTTATTTAAACGCCAATTCAATTACGTTTCCAATTTTTTTAAGTGTTTTTTTTTTCAAACAATATGATTCAATGATTTATGCAGTTTTGTAACATTTTAGTAAAACTTACTAATTAATACAATTATTATTAAAAATTTAATACCCAAGTTAACCATTGCTGACATGATTATATTTTTTGTTTGAACTACGAAATTTTAACTATTATTTATTTTTATATATTTTTGTAATTTTGGGGAGACATTTTTGATTAATTAATTTTTTTAAACATATACTAATTAATAATTATTACTCAAATTTCAATTCTTAAGTTAACCATTGCTGACATGGTCATATTTTATGTGCGAACGATGAAATTTTAACTATTATTTATTTTTATATATTTTTGTAATTTTGTGCAGACGTGTAATTAATTTTTTTTTAAACTAGGTTTTGGTTTTATGACGTTTTTGCAACTATTACTAATTAATAATCATTATTAAAATTTTAATTCCCAAGTTAATCATTGTTGACATGATCATATTTTTTGTACGAATAATGAAATTTTAACTATTATTTATTTTTATATATTTTTGTAATTTTGTGCAGACGTTTAATTAATTATTTTTTTAAAACTAGGTTTTGGCTTTATGACGTTTTTGCAACTATTACTAATTAATAATCATTATTAAAATTTTAATTCCCAAGTTAATTATTGTTGACATGATCATATTTTTTGTACGAACGATGAAATTTTAACTATTATTTATTTTTATATATTTTTGTAATTTTGTGCAGACATTTTTGATTAATTAATTTTATATACCAGATCCTAGTTTTATGACGTTGTTGTAACTATTACCAATTATTAATAAAAATTTCATTCTAAAGTTAACCATTGCTGATCATATTTTTTGCGTGAAATGTGAAAATTAATGTAACGATTTTATTTATTTTTAAATATTTTTGTAATTTTGTGTGGAATTGTGTAATTAATTAATTTTGTATTATTGTTAATGTGTGGTGTTTAGTGTCCGTTAGTCAATGATTTATTTTTTCTTAAACCTGCATCACACCAGACCGTATCTCACGATCTCTAAATAATCATTATTAATTATTCTTAGATCTAGGTTTTACGAATTTTTGTAACCATTTACACTAAAATGCGACTATTAAAATGTTAGTCTTTTTTAATAAGCTGGAACCACTAAGGGACATTGCTTGAAACTATTTTTATGCTTTATATAATTTTTCAGGAAAAATCATATTAAAAAGTCAGTGGAATTACAAAATATTAAAAATATAGTATACCATCACTGGTGCTTTTTAAACCAACATATACGTATGTTAAAAGGATTGGGGTGAGAGAAAATACTTGATTTTGAAAAGTCATTTAAAAGAGCTAAAAAAGAAGAACTGGGAGCTCTTTTATGGTATACAGTATTATTTTAATAATTAAATAATAATTAATAATTTAAAAAAAAGTGCAAAATAATAATCCTTTCTCTTGGGTAACTAAAGAAAACAACAAATACTGGGAACATAAGCCAAGCATGAGGCAATCGAAAAGACTACTTACAAAACAACCATGGGAGAAAGAAGAAATCCTACTTAACAGAAAGAAACTAACTGGTATAGTAGTAGGACATGCTCTAGTGATGTACCACCTTTAAAACATAGGATTATCAACATATGACCTATGTCCACTATGTCTAGAAGAGACAGACAAAAGAACTATATCCTACGCAACTGCCCTGTACGATTAGAGAAACTTAAAGTACATTCACAAAATATCTTTTTCTTGTTGTTGCCAAAAATTTCCTGCAAAGTTGAAGGCAGTGAATGAAAGTGATCTATGCTCTTTGAAAAAGTTACATGTCGTAAATATATGTTTTATGGTTAAAATTCCATTGCATGAGTTGAAAAATGGGAGACACCTCTCACACCTCAAATGACCCTGGATGGTTCTACATTGCTCGATCTTCAGTCGTGCAAGAACCATGTCCTCCCTCGTGTTGTCCCTCGAAGCAAGCCATGCTTGGAAATTGGAAAAAAAGAAATGTGTTTATCAAGTCAACAGATCAGTCATGTGGGTCTTACTTAAGGAAATAAAACAATTAATTAGATGTTTAAGCTTATCCTCAAGCTCCCAAGGAAGTCTCCCGTACATAACATCCATAATCAAAGTGGAGGAAAATAAGGAAGGAAATTAGTTCAAGTGCACTAAAGGGGACTGGCATTTTTGTTAGATATATTGCTGATTACTAATTTGTATAACCTCAAATTTGCACTTGCATGTACATACATTGTGTTCCCGAGTACTCATTGTCAACAAGACAAGAGGATCTTTAACGTCCGCACCTAGCCTATTCGGCCTTATCGGACGTTTTGATTCTCAAGATGAGAGCTGTGTTGTTGTTACAATGGAATGTTGTTACCGCCGTAGCATTGGTGTAGAGGTTGCCCAGCCCCTAAGAGCCAGTACAACCACGCTCTCCTCTTGTCCACTCCGAATGGTCGGGCCCGCATTGTGCATCGCAAGGGGCCAACAGGCCGAAATACATCACCCCCCCCCCCCCCTACTCACTAGATAGAGAAGGCCACTCTATCTCTCTGAGTATAGAGGCTCCCCCAGCATAGAAACTTCCGCCCTGGCAGCTGTTTAGTTTAAAGTGGAATTGCTATCCACCCCCTAGATGAGCACCGCCTATGGTAAAGTCTCTTATCGAGCTCAGCCTACACCTGCTAAGTGCATTCGAGGGATGCCATAGGCTCAGCCTAGGTGGTCCGATCCTTCGCTTCCCCATGGGTACCACACCAGTCGTATGCACAACAATGCAAAGCATACTCGAATCTAAGACACCGACTCACTACCCGCTTATTTTCGCATTCGAGGGACTATAGCATGATCATTACGTCCTCAACGCTTACATGCTGTCGTCCGGTCGCAACGTTTCCCTTGAGGCCGGGCGGTTTTACGTTGGCCATACGCAAGTTTCACGAAGGTCACAAATAGAAGACAGCCTCTGTCTAAGTTCCCGCCAGGGGCATCACCACGAAACCATTCCCAGTGTAACTAGGGCTGATTTTGAAACTTTTCAGTTACCCCATGGTACAGATGGCCATACACCCTCCCCCGTCTTTGCAGACAGGATCTAGTGCATTGGCCCTCGTGTGACTCTGCTAAGGCCAACACAAGTACAGCTTGTGCTTTAGAGAGGTTGCCACGCCCTCTGGGCTGCACCTTTATTTTGTGCCCAGATACCCCCCTTGTAACCAATGGTTAGAGGGGCACAGGATAGAATGAAGGAGCTCGGAATGAGAAAAAGGGCCGTGGATGAGAACACGAGGTGAGCCGTTTGGGGGTCTCGAGTCTCGAACCACACTATACCACCCGTTGTCACCGTAGTTCCACATAAAAATGGCTACCTCCCTGGGTGTTGGCAGTACGAGGTCAGACTTGATCTTATCCATCCAGCCACAGAGGTTGGGCTCCGGGGGCTACCAACAGCTAGGCCATTTCAGCCTTCCAACCCAATTAGTTTAAAACCAAACCCATTCACTCAGGTTAGGTAGTGGAGTACTTGACAATCCTCCATCTCCCTTCACACCATTCCATAACTAACATAATTGAGGGTTGATGGGGTACTTAATAGGCCTCCATCAGCCCTTTCACTCTACACATTTACATTCACTCTCAACACATGCTAGGTACTAGTACTATATTCAACAAAATACTGTTTCCTCCAAGAATCAGAACAGGGGACCCAGATACTCATTGCCATGCTCAAGCATATTTGGTGGCATTCCTACACACTTACTGTAGAGCCAATGAATTGCACCCTTCAACTAGGTGAGACACATTGAGCAATCTTTTTCTACATGTCGGATGCATACACATGCTTTGGCCCAAAAGTTAGTGCTTGTGTGACAACCTCACATGGCCTATCCTTAATCGGGTGAGGATGACCTTTCTACGAGTTAGGTCCTCTGAGAGGGCCACTTATCAACAGTGCTGTTTCTGATTTAGACCACTGATGTTACCAGTTTCTTTTAATCATATTTTTTAATGCAGATTTAGCTTGTTATATGTATCATATATTTGTTGTCATTTAATCAGAAGTTTTGATTTGAATTACTACCTGCTTCTTTTGCTGCTCTATTTATAGGAAGTTCATTCAATCGTAGTTCATACAATAATACTTGTTTTTCATTTCTCGTTTTAGATGTACAGTTTCTGTTAATTAATTTATTATTTTAGGTTTTAGATATAGTGTCGAGGAAAGATGAAAACGGAAAAAAAGTCTTAGAGTTTCTCATACACTTTCAGGTATGTTTTTTAAATTTTTTGTTTGTCCCTTAATTATAGCATGATTTATTTTAAGGGCTGGAATTCGACTTGGGATAGATTCGTTACCGAAGAATACGTGTTAAAAGACACAGAGGAGAACCGAAAACTCCAGAGAGAGCTGGCAGAAAAGGCTCAGTTGACTGCGTATGGACATCCTTCTTACAAAAACAAAACAAAACGCACAAAACAAAATCTAACAATTAATCAAATTTATTAATTAATTTCAAGGGGGTGTGGGAATCTCTACAGAAAGCATATTAAGAAAAGGACGAGTGGGAGTGCTACGAGAAACAAAGACTGGTCATCTAGGTTAAGTGCGTCAGGGGGTGCAGATTCAGGGAGTGGAAGCCGAGGTATTTCAATCCTTTCAAATTTTCCATTAAAATTTCATTTGAGAATATAAATATTTTTTCCAGGTAGCAGTGGTGTGCCCGCCGAGGGTACTAGCGGAGCAGCTGTGGCATCTGCTCAGAATCGTAAAGCGTCTGGGAATGATGAAAAATCGGATGATGACTGGCCTCGGTTTGTCATCAACTTCGTCATTACACCAAGGATGCGAACATTCCTCGAATCCGACTACAGTCGGATCAAACAGGAGAATCGGGTACACGAATGGACAAATTTAAATTTGTAAATGTAAAAAGTTTTATAACTCTTTTCGTACAGGTTGTTCGCTTACCTTGCTCCCCGACCGCGGTGGAGATACTCCAGCTTTGGATGACAGAATACATTTATAGCAGAATAAGGTTGATGTGCTATAAAAAAGGCCAGCTCAAGCCGGTACCTCCCAATAAAACATCAAACGTTACAATAAAAAATGTACTAACTCAGTAAGTTTTTTTTTTATTTTTAAATTTAAATTTATAAAGAATTGTTAAGACATTTTTTTTTTTTTTCCAGTGCTAATCTATGTCATGAAGTCGCTGATGGTCTTAGAGTTTATATGGACTTCATGCTTAAAACTGTCCTTTTGTATGATGAAGAAAGGACTCAGTATAGATGCTTTATTCCTTCTGATGAATTCAAAATCAAAATTGAAGATGAAAAGTAAAGCTTATAATAATTACAAAGAGTTCAATTTAATTAAAATAATCGTAAATAATTCATGATTTTGTTTTAAAGGATGGAAGTTGACGAAATAAAACAGATAGATGAAAAAGTTAACGACAATCCAGGGCTCTCCAGTAAAGATAAGTTATCAATTAAGCACGTTAAAGATAAACAACATAAAGAATCAAATTGGGAGAAATCGAAAGAATCGCCAGTCAAAGAGAAGGTATCAAAAGAGGTGAAAGAATTAATTAGAAATCGTTTGAGGGATTTACCTAAAGAAAAAGTCAAAGAAGAGAAAAAGGATAATGATCAATATGAAGGTAAGGTGACAAAAATGTATTAAGAAAACAAAAATTTTATAATTTGTTACTTTCAGTTTGTAATTCGCTGAGGGACGATTATGACAGGAGGAAGTCTTTGCGTCCCAGGCAGCAGACAGGCGAGGCTGTGACTTCGCCTCTTCCTCCGCCAAAACAATCACACCCGCCGATGTCGAGTCAGAAAGCCGTAATGATCGAGAAAAGGGCGATTCTGCGTGGGAAAATACGCTGCTCGGGCAACCGCAATTCACAACCCGGGGCGATTGATATTAGTGAACTACTAGGCCCTGCAGCAAACAAAGGGTGAGCGATAAATTTAAAGTGGGGGATACATACAAAATTTCAAAATTTCCTACTTAGGGTTTATTTTATTTTTGTTTTGCTTCAGTCCCGAACCGCTTTTGCTCCGTCCAATGGCTAAAAAGGATCGAGAGTTTCTGAAGAAAATTTCCGAAAGGAAGCTTCTGCCAGAGACTTATTGTGAGGAGAGAAAGCCGTCTTTTTTGTACGGCGCTGTGCATTTGGCAAGATCTTTATGTACGTTTTTAATTTTATACAATCAAGAAGAGAAAATTACAAAATATAATTTTTTTTCCAGTGAAAATGCCGGAACTTTTGTCTACTGCTGAGTATGACGATGCAAAAGTGAACCTTCTGATTGAATTTCTAAAAAATTTCATGCAGTATGTATAATTTTTTGTTCAATTTTTTTTTCATAACATAAATTTTCATTTTTATTAGGTTTCTTGAGGATCACCCCGAATGGTTTTCTGATGATGTATATGTGCCGAACACTTTCGGCATTGATTTACTGCCGATGCACGATGACCAGGTGAAGAAGTTGAAGCTGACGACGATCCCGTCGAAAAGCTCTGGACACAAATCATCACATCCTCAGCAATCCCCTTCTCTTTCTTGCCAGGCGCAGTCGCATGAGAAAAAAGAGATCTCTGTATAAAAAAGATAAAAATATTAACCAATAAACTTTTCTATCAAAACCCAGTTGTGAGTAGATTCTTAGAAATTTGTGGGTTACATTTTCCCTGTCATGTATTGATAATTTTGACTATTAGGAGATAACCTTGCAAATGGCAGACTTTAGTGCTGTCCTGTTTATAAATATAGTTAATGAAAATTTATTACATATTGTACTTTTTTTAATATTTTTATACCTGAATTTACTCTTCTAATAAAATTCTGCTGCTCTATTGTGATTTAAAAATGAGTTTCAGATGAAAGTATAATTTTAAAGAAATTGGTTGTTTTAGCCTTAGATTCAATATGATGATGTTTTGGTAGACGATAAGGGCAGGATACAGAATGTTGGAGGCCCTAAAATAAAACCAGCCAAAGATGTCTTATATCAGTCATCTGTATGGTTGTGAAGTATAGACTAGCATACTTAAAAAGAATAGCTCATGGCATCAGCCCAAATAAGAGGCTGGCAAGTGAAATGTAGCAAAGATGAACGTGGATAATAAAACTGATGAGTGAATTGGATAAGTTTGAGTGGTAGGTTACTATTACCTTTTTGTACAGCATGGGTAAAGTAGGGAGCTTGGTTTGTCAATTTGGAGTCCAAAAGGTGATGCCACACGTATCCTTCGACTGTAGCAGATAGCTCAAGGAGGGTCAGAGAATAGTCATAAGAGTGAGGTTCCAATGTAGGTGTCCTGAAGATGGCGCAGAAGGAGCAGCTCGCAAAGGTTGTGGGAAATTGGTGGGGGGGGGGTATTTTCATTAAGAGCGTTACACCATTTTTGGGTGTCATTTTTTGTGGCAAAATCAATTCTGTATAAGGATTCATCCTGAACTCCAGCTCCCGTGCCTTCATCTGTTTTTGAGCCGTTGGTATACCAGTTTAACTTAAGACGATTATAAGAGCGCCAATCAGAAAAGGCCCAAACGCCATTTTGTATAACCATACATTCACCTGGGTTAGAAATATTTTTATAAATTTTGAGGTCAGCCAGCATAGACCTAACAGCCGGAGATAGCACCATACACATCATTAAAGAATAATAAAAATAGTTTGGGGCCTGAATGGTAACCCTGAGGTACCCCCGCGACTACCGAAACTGGATCCGAGCATCCACATAAGATACAGAGAAGGTTTCCAGTCTGAACTCATAGCATTTGACACTGTAAGGAAATATAAAGGTTAAGAACACATTCCAGGAAGACAGCCATCTCCTTCAATAGTAAGGCGTCACTTAAGGCCTTAACATCATGCAAAGTAAAGGCAAAAAGCATATGGAAGCCCTGGCAGAAGTCATGGACACCAATAACCCTGGCATGGATCCCTGCATATTTGGGGCATATAAGCAATGAGGAACTGGGAATGCTGGCCAAAAGGAAGCCAGTATGGATTCTCTAGGCCGAGAACCTATCATCTCGCCACAAAAAAGGCAACAAAATGGTTCCTTAAGTAGTTCAAAACTGGTTGAACAATACCCCACGCATGAGAAATGTGAACTCCGAAAAAGTTTCAAAGGAATTACTGGAGAGACACTGCAACAGAACCAGAATTCTGGTTCGACTCCAGACAGGGCACTGCCACCTAAGAAGACATGCACTGGATACTAGTATAGACAGAAGAAACACTGTGCAGATATTGAAAGGAAGAGGAGGAGACTGCAGAACACATTTTATGTTTTTGTGAAGGTCTATGTAGGTGCAGGTTCTTGCAACGAGGACAGGAAAACCCGCAAACAAGACTTTACACTAAGGATCCACTGGCAAGGCTGGAGGTCGATTAACAACCTGAAACCGGCTAGTGTTTTATAAAAATAGAGGAATACAAATCTATTCAGGCTGAGGTGCAGAAGGCCTTCTGGCCACTTCTTTTATTCCAATCCCTATCCCAGTTCTAGACAGTAAACTTATGATGAAACAACCCTCACCAAGACTGGCATAATCACTGCTGTGATTGGACTGGGATAAACTCAGAGGAGTGGTGGGACCACTAACCACTGGCATCTGAGGAAACAACATGGGCATATACAACGATGATTCCATATGCAGATTATGTAATGAGGAGGAGGAAACAGCCACCCATATCATCTTCAAATGCGAAGCAATAGCTCAATGGAGATTTAACCTTTACGAGAAAAACTTAGGGAATCAAATTTTAGCAGTGACAGTCAATGACCTGATACTTTTAAGGAAAAGGATTGAGTCTATTGCACTGAACTAAGGAACTTGGAAGGTACAATAAGCCAGAATGCCGCAGTACCGGGGGAACTCAAACCCCGCTTCCTAGTATCCTTATCACCATACCATACCATCCCAGGAAAAACGAGCCCACTAAACGAGCAAGAAAGCTCAACCGAACAGGTAAAAAAGTCGTACATGTATACATTTTAGGCTCAATAAACTGAATTATTTTAATATTAAAGTAGGAAACGATCCTTGGAAAGGGTGAGGAGGAAGAAAAGCGGCCCTCCGGTGCCTAAGAGCACCGAACTGGTGGAAGGGGATGCCCCGCCCTCCGGCCGAGCGATGGTACCCGTCCTCACCCGTCGTCCTGCATCCAGTTGTGCTTACTCGCGGAGGGTGCACGGTCCGAGGGAAGTCCTTCTCGTTGTAATGGTCCTTGTGCACGCGAACGACCCTAATGTGTGATGGAGGCCAAGCTGACATGTTATCTCGTCGTCCAGGCGCTAGCCCTCGTCTCCACCTCTGGCGATTCGCAGATAGAACAATGCAAACTCCATTGCCCACTGCAGGTCAGCTAGAATTTTTTTTACAAAAAATGAAAAATAGCGAGAATGATGAAGAATTTGGTTTTCCTTGAGATTTTGACTGTCGCAAGAACTTTTGGTCATTTTCATCACCCTAGCTAAAAAAAAGACATTTTCCCTCCAAATTTGACTATTAGTTTTTGTCAATAAAAAAACTCTTAATGAACTTTGAATAAAAATAAACGGCAGTTAAGAATGCACGCAAATCATGTCGCCTTTAAAAAAAATCTGAAATTTTTCCTTGCACTCTTCCAGACCAATATTTTAAAATAAATTAAAAATAAATAGATAAACACACGTTCTTGAATTGCAAATGATTGCTTTTGCTATTAATTCATATTAATTAAACGTTCAAAATTCTTCTTAGAAAAAGATTCTTCTTAGTTTTGAAGATGCTCTCTTGTAAAAATAAGGCGCGGAGGCTTAGGCTGGCTTACCCTTTCGGGACTTAATAATTATATCGTACAACGTGAAAGAAGCTACGAATGAATTATTAAGATTAAAAATAAAGATTAAGATTGAAATAAAAACAATGTTTGTTTCGTTAATTTTTTTGATAAATATCGTCCAAATATAGATAAACGTACTTCGTTTCAAGTTCAAAGTTTTCGTTTCGTTGATCGAACGTTTACTATCAATTATTCAAAAAATAATAATTTTACCAAACCTTGTTTAACAGAAAAAGTCTTTTAATTTTATTATTTTTATTATTATTATTAATTACAGTTTTAGTTTTATTGAAATTATTAGTCGTTAATTTTTGATGTATAAGATGATTATATGCAAATATCGGATAAGGCGGAAAGCTAGCCTAGGTAAATAGTTCTTAGTCGTTTTTACAACTATTTTCCTTCAAATGTCTTGAATATAGCAATTTTAAAAAAAATTGTAAAATTATATTATCATTTGGAGGCAATTTTTTTTTTTGGGGGGGGTTAATAGTGAGGAAATATGCAAATCATTTAACAGATTAAACGCAGTTTTGTCTTTGTAAATTACAGCTTTTCTATTTTTTCTATTACTGGCGTTAGGAGGCCTTTTTCTGGCTTAATGACTAAATCGTAAAATGTGAAGGAAGCTGCGAATGAATTATTAAGTTTAAAAATAGAGATTAAGATTAAAATGAAAATAAAATACGCTTGTTTCGATATTTTTTAGGGATAAATATAGTCGAAATATAGATAAACGTATGAATACTGCGTTTCAAGTTCAAAGTTTTCGTTTCGTTGATCGCACATTTACTATCAATTATTTAAAAAATAATAATTTGGACAAATTTGTTGAAACATCTATAAATATAAATTTAATGTTGAAAAAATCTTTGAACTTGGTTTTGATGATTTGTAAGGATAAAACTTGCTCGACAGAAGAAACGATCTATACAGGGTGTCCCAGTTCCTTCTGACGAAACTTAGGGAATCGATTCTACTCTTCGTTTGGAGCAAAAAATGCTCAGGAGAAAATTTTCGGAAAGTTATCTATTTAGAAGATATTCGTGAATTTAGGTTTTTTCACATTTTCACTAACTTACCACATAAAAACGCTTACAACCTCCAAAATGTTGAAACTACAATAAATCCAATTACACAATTTGAAAGAGCGCTAAATTTTCTGTAAGATACTTCTATTTGCAATAATCTGAATGGCATAAAATGTTAGCCAAAATCAGTTGGAACATGTCAAAATTACAAAATTTAAAATTTTGGTCATGATTGAACGTTCTACTGAGGTTACAAAAAAATACCTACAACTTGTCAAATTTCACAAAAACTTCTTCATCTAATATGTTTTACGTTGATTTTTCAACTCTCCAAGAACGTTATTTAAAAACCTGGATATATCAACGTAAAGCATATTAGATTAAGAAGTTTTTGTGAAATTTGACAAGTTGTAGGTATTTTTTTGTAACCTCACTAGAACGTGCAATCATGACAAAAATTTTAAATTTTGTAATTTTGACATGTTCCAACTGATATTTTTTTATTTATTTATTTATTTATTTTTTTTTTTGGTGTGTTAACCAGGGAAGAAATGTGCAAATCATAAGACCATAAATTTCAGTTGTTCTATTTTTCTATTATATTTATTATTTTTTTAAAGATACATAATGGAAGGAATACGGATTTTTAAGAAAAATAAAAAGAAAAGGAGAAAGAATTAATTTTTGAATTTAAAAATTCTCTGTGATATGAACACAAAAGGGTATTCGATTTTTTAAAAATATCAATTAAAAAGACTTAAAATCTTTTTTTTCTAATTTACGTTTTATTTGTCGTTTTGGCGTGTTATTTTTTTCATAGTTAATTATAGCATATGAAATTGTTAATTACGAATAAAAACAATCATGGCCTATTTGTTTCCTTTCATGAAACTTATGATTAGAAATTTTTCTCAACTGAACTATTTTTCTATAATAAATTAACTTGGATTTGTTGGCTGATAATTTGTACAATACAAACATAGTTTCCTCTTCTTTAAGCTAAGCTTTAAAGCATCTAAACTAGAGAATACCCAAAAAGTCAATTCTTGCTGGAGTACCCTGTAAAAAATACAATTTCTGGGAAATTCGTTTGTAAATTATAAACCAAGCACGTGTGTATATTCTTCGGGACGCCGAGTATATTAACTTAGCCCGAAGAAGCGACGGTTGAAATTCAAGAGAGAATGGCTTTAAAAAAAAATCCTTTGCAATACTCTGTATAAAAACCCAATTTCTTAGACTTATTTGTACATTATACAAAAGATGTGTGGTTGAGTTGTACTTGAATTTTTATATTATTTGGCATACCTTTTTTTATTAACTCAGCTTAAATAAATATTGCAACCTATTTAAATTCAGGAGGAAATTGCTAAAAAAATCTCTTTGCAGTACCCAGTATAAAATCAAATTTCTGGCATTTTTTTTTGTCCTTTGTACAAAACAAGAGTGAGGATTGGTTGAGTTGGGATTTTTATAATATTTGGGGCAGTCTATATATTAACCTAGGTTAAAAAAAAACTGCGATTGTTGAAATTCAGGCTAGCTCGGCAAAAGAACATTCTTGTTGCGGTACCCTGTATAAAAATTGATTTTCTGGCCATTTTGTTTGTTAATTATACGAAAGAAAAGTGCTCTTGAGATGGACTAATGCTTTTATATTATTCGGGACACCCTATAATTAATTTAGCTCAAAGAACCGACGGTTGAAATTCTAAAGAGAATGGCTTTAAAAAAATCCCTATTCAATAACCAGTATAAATATGCAATATCTGACATTTATTTGTACTTTATATAAGAGAAAAATTAAAGCTTAAAGCTATAGCTAAATAAAATGGATTATTACCATTGTCAAAATCCATGAGAGAACGGAAAAAAGGATATTGTTGTTGCAATACTCTGTTTAAATACCCAATTTTTGGCCATTTTGTTTGAACATTATATAAAGTATAACTTGTCGAGTTGTACTAGGACACTCTGACATAGTTCAAAGAAATACTGTTACGACTGTTTAAATTTAGGAATGAACGGCAAAAAAGATATTCTTTGTTTTGGATTGTAATATCCTATATAAAAATCCAATCTCTGGCATTTGTACATCGTAAAAAAAATTTGGTCGAGGTGTAGGGGATTTTTATATTTTTTGTGACACTCTGTACTGACATAGCTCAAAGAAATGTTGTTACGACTGTTTACATTTAGGAAAGAACGGCAAAAAAATTTTCTTTGCTTTCGATTGCAATATCCTGTATAAAAGTCGAAATCTCTGGCATTTGTACATCGTAAAAAAATTTGGTCGAGGTGTAGGGGATTTTTATATTTTTTGAGACACTGTACTGACATAGCTCAAAGAAATACTGTTACGACTGTTTAAATTTAGGAAAGAACGGCAAAAAAGATTTTTTTTTTGTTTTGGATTGCAATATCCTGTATAAAAGTCCAATCTCTGGCATTTGTACATCGTAAAAAAAATTTGGTCGAGGTGTAGGGGATTTTTATATTTTTTGAGACACTCTGTACTGACATAGCTCAAAGAAATACTGTTACGATTGTTTAAATTTAGGAAAGAACGGCAAAAAAGATTTTCTTTGTTTTGGATTGCAATATCCTGTATAAAAGTCCAATCTCTGGCATTTGTACTTCGTAAAAAAAATTTGGTCGAGGTGTAGGGGATTGTTATATTTTTCCGGACCCCCTGTGTTTAGTTAACTTAGCCCAAAAAAACATTTTTGCAAAAAACAAATAAAATCAATAAATAAATTTTAAAATATTATTGACAATTTAAATCAAACAGTAGGCCCAACTTCTTTTTAACATGCAGGGTGTCGCAGTTCAAATTTTCTTTTAACCTTTGTTAAACTTAAAATTTTCCTTATTTTTTTAATAAATCAATTTTCATATTGGACAAGACGTGAACATTTTAGAAAAATACTGTCGAATATTTGCCTTCTGCCGTTTTTGGTTTTCTCCTCTTAGCATCTGTCAATTAAAAGATAAGATGTTTGTGACATGAATGCCATGAGATCATCTCGCAAAACGGTAAAAGTTTGTTTTCGAGTCAAAATGTAGGAAATTTTCACAATAGTTTGTTTTTGTTGGAAATGAGGTATAATTTTAAATAAAAAGAACTGGTAGTTTATGCAGTGATTATGATATAAACAGATTATTTAGTGTTTTAAGCAGTTAAAAAATAAATAAATAATAAAGGATTAAACTACTCTCTTTCTCTTTGTTTGATCTGACTTGCATCTTGTGAGATACAGCCAGGATTCCCGTCCGTCGCGTTTCGCTTAATTGGCCTGATGAGCCGTTCATTTGCCTTCGTTAATTGCAACGCGTCGGACAAAACAGTTTTCTGCAGACTGACTCGCGATTCAATATCGAAAAACTTCTTTGTCCCTGAATTCAGCCTTATTTTCAAAGGGTTGAACCACCGGGGCCGTTAAAAGAATTGACGAGCTGCCTGTAACGCGTCAAACTAATGGGACCAGACACGTAACCGCTTTTATTTCTAAAACGTGTAAACTGGTGATAAACAGAATTTTTTGTGTTATAACGCTTCAATATAAACTCCGTGTGCGTTCTGGTTATGTACAGATTCAACTTTATTTTTCATCTATCGGGTCCGCTTGCACTCGCTGTTCGTCCTTGGTTAGACGCGTTTCCGCTTTGGTTTTTCATCGACTGGCACAACGTCCGGACGAAATTACTTGTTGAAATGTTTAAAATCTTTTGCTTCGTCGGTTACGATTATTTCGCTGTTTCGGCCTGTCAGACGCCTTTTGATTTTCATCATCATCAGGCTTATTATTAAAATCTGTTTAGATTTGGCGTTCTTGGTTGAACTACCAATAGATGAACAAATATTGAACAGCCGTACTGATCGTTTTACTGGGTCCGCCTTTTTTCGCTAGTTTCATACTCGTTTCGACTTCATGCCATCTTCAGAAAGGCACTGTGTCAAATGTGCAAAAATCTCGAACGAAAAAAAAAAACATAAAACAAAAATATTCCGAAAAAATATTTTAATTTGTCAATAATCAAATCATAATCTTAATAAAAACTATATTAGTTAAATTATCCATTATATCATTAATTCGATTAATCATATCTAATTTTTAAAGCATGTATATGAGGAAAATCGATAGTTATTGAAACTAATATTCATTGAAATTCCTTAGTAATAATAGTCAAGGATCATGCGGATTTACTTTTGTACTTGCTTCTAATTTTATTATTTAGAATTACTTTGGGTTCATTAGTAATGTAAAACACATTAGGAATATCGTTAAATCTTACTAATGTATACACATTAAAGAGAGATATTGGAAAGATTTTTCTATACTGAAGAAGAAGCAAGGCTGCTTCGAAATATGTACAGTTTATAAAAAGAACTATTCTTAACAAAAAAATTACCTACATGATTTTTAATAAGAGCAAAGTTTGGAATAAAAATAATTAAAAACAAAGTAAATTTAGAAAAATTATGTTTAATTTTACATACGAGCAAGTCACGAGGTCTACTATGTAAACCAGTCGGATTAAATTACAAATTAAATCAATTTCCTTTTCTATTTAGCTTTTTTTTATTTTTAACTGAAGTAATATTTCATTCCTTATAGATTATTTTTTATTAATTGAAAATTTGTATATATAAATCAGCTTGATGGATTGTACGAGGTTTTAAATTAGCTTTGTGAAAATTAACCAAAAGGACTTTTTTTAAATTTATTTGTTCATTTGATTTTTAAAATATTTAAATCATGAACCTCGTAAAACATATATTATAATTCCCTAATTTCGTGATCCGCTTGACCAATTAATACGTTACAATTAATTAAGGTTTTTAGTTGAGATGAAAAAAATTAATGGCACGAGCGGGATTCGATCCCACGATCTTCGGCTAGATACGCCGCTGCTCTACCACTTGAGCTATCATGACCTCGATCCACTCGGATATCAACTTCCTATCTCAACTCATAAGGTGCGGTTATAATTCTGACAATTTACAAATTTTGAGCAAACAGTGGCATTTAAAGTCGTCAATTATGCACCATGAAAACGTCTTAATCAAAACACAGAAGTATAGTCTGTTCCTGAAATGGATGTACCCAAACAGCTTTAATGTCAACGGTCAGGGTTATAACTTGGGCGAGGCAAGATCCGTTTGAAACAACGTAGCTTTATGCCTGTTGATCAAATAAAGTCAATTGTCTTAGGATAGTGATGTAGTTAAACAAAAAGTTAAATTCACTAATTCACGCCGCTGCTCTACCACTTGAGCTATCGTGACCTCGATCCACTCGGACACTAACTTCCCATCTCAACCCCACCTTTTCAATTTTCCCTCCTTTTTGCCATCTTTCNTCATACAAATGAGTAATCCTGTAAACGTAAACAGAATATTTTATATAGATTTTTTTTAATGAAAACTTAAAATCCTGCATTATTTTCCGGACAACCCAATATATTTCTCGACAAAGGTTGATGCTGTAAGAAAATCCAAGGGTGAAAATTCTGTTCAAAAAGATTTTGTTTTACGTGATTATTTTTTTTAAATTTTCTATAAAATATGAAAATGTGAGAAAGTAAATATGATAAAGAATGAAGCAAGAACAAAATAATTGATTTGATTGTTTTTTTATACGTTTGTTTTTATAGTTTCTTGATAAATTGATAAATTTTACGAATATTTTAAATAATCTTTATGTAAGACTAAATACGCCGCTGCTCTACCATCTGAGCTATCGTGACTTCGATCCACATTCCGTCGTATTTATCCGAAGGCCGTGGGTTCGAATCCCGTTCCTGATACTGACTTTTTTATCTCAACCAATACCTTACATAAAGATTAATTAATTGAAAGAAGTTATGCAGTCAGTCGGACCACGAAATCTAATGGATTTAATATTTTAAATTTACTAAAATTCTAAAAATAAATCTAAAACTTTTATAAATTCCTATCAAAACGGGAATTTATTGCCAAGGGACATTTTAAGAATAAAGAACAAAAAACCCAACATCCTGTATAAAAATTCAAAGAAATAAAGTGGAGTAAGAGTTCGAATTTTTTTTAAATCCAAAGATAAAATGGAAAAGAGTAAATCCTATTTTTTCACTTTATACCTCGAAAACATTACAAGAAATAGTTTTTGTTTTATACAGGGTATTGCAAAATCTTACTAAACCTGACTTACGTCAAACGAGACACTTTAGTTTAAATTTACTTTCATTTTGCTCAATTAAAAATCAGCTTTACTTCTTGCTAGGTGAACTTAAATTTTATCAGTTTTTGAGGAGTTAAAACAATTTTTTTTCTTTTGTGGATGACTTTAGATAGCCCTAAGGCTTAGGTTTGTAGATTTTTGTGAACCTTTGTCAGGAATTGTTAAAAGATCCACTATGATTTTTCCGGCTTATAATAAGATAAAAGTAAAACTAAGTTTTATTATTTATTCCGTTTTAAAGTACGGATCTCATGTCTAGGTTTTATATGCGGTGATTGTTTTTGATAGGCATTTTGAGGTCGGCGAGGTTGAGCCATTTGACCACTTCCTGCGTCCAGGCAGGATCATTAGGCGAACTTCCTTCCGTCCTATCCACGAATTGAAATCGAATCTTCGTGTTCAAATTGTAATTAAAATGTAAAACAAAATCATTCCAGGGGGATAATATAATAAACCTTAAACTTTTCACACCAAGTCTGTGTGTTTTTACATAATATAGTTAAAGACTTTTCAAGGATTCGCTATAAAATGATTAATTATTTATAATTTACCGAATCGTAAGATTTTCATTTTTTTGTGTGTGTGATGTTTCCCTTTCGGCGTGACGGTCATTTGTGAATGATTGCGGAGTAGGACGGCAGGAAGGGACTACAAATGAACAATGCGCTCTTCACAATTGGTAAAGTACAATCCCAGGCCCACACAGCGCCACTCCTACACTTATTACTTGTACAGTTTTTTCGGGGGGTAAAAAAAGGATTAGGATTAGCCAGAGAGAAATACAGCTGAGGTTTAAGATTTAACTGACGGGGGAAAAAACGACAAGAAAATAACACAATCCTTGATATTGCGTCCAGTGCTACATGGAAAATTATGTATATATTTGCATGGAAATAGGCCTAGATGCATATGTATATAATATGATAAAAATATAGATGATTATATAGAGCTAGATAGATATTTACAAATAGTTCCATAGATAGATATATACAGGGTGTCCCAGTTCCTTCTGACGAAACTCAGAAATCGATTCTACTCTTCGTTTGAAGCAAAAAATGCTCAGGAGAAAATTTTCGGAAAGTTCTCTATTTTGAAGATATTCGACAATTTAGGTTTTTTCAACTTTTCACTACCTTACCGCATAAAAACGCTTACAACTTCCAAAATGTTGAGACTACAATAAATCCAATTACACCATTTGAAAGAACGCTAAATTTGCTGTAAGATACTTCTTTGCAATAATCCGAATGACATGCAATCATGACCAAAATTTTAAATTTTGTAATTTTGACATGTTCCAACTGATATTGGCTAACATTTTATGTCATTCAGATTATTGCAAAGAAGTATCTTACAGCAAATTTAGCGTTCTTTCAAATGGTGTAATTGGATTTGTTGTAGTCTCAACATTTTGGAAGTTGTAAGCGTTTTTATGTGGTAAGGTAGTGAAAAGTTGAAAAAACCTAAATTGACGAATATCTTCAAAATAGAGAACTTTCCGAAAATTTTCTCCTGAGCATTTTTTGCTCCAAACGAAGAGTAGAATCGATTCCCTGAGTTTCGTCAGAAGGAACTGGGACACCCTGTATAGATACAAAGATACACATGCTACATTGTCGTACGCTACACTTTATTGTATTTCAAACCAATGGTCTTAGATGTATCGACAAGAAAATACCACTTTTAAGGAAAGTAAGGATATAAGATGGTAAAGGTAGGAGTTAGATTCCTTCATTTTCCCTGTGTTCAAAGCCATTGAGGGTACTTTTATTTCAAAGGATCAAAACTTTCCAATCATGGGATGGGCCAGGTATCAATTTTTTGTCGGATTTGTTCGATGGCTGATGAATTTGGTGGCATTTAAAGTCTTAAATTAAGCTTCTTAGACCATCTGATTTGAGAATATTTGCCGATGTTCGACAATATCTAAACTATACTTGTTACGAAACACTTCATTTATGGACAGAAAATGACATAGCCATATGGCGCTTCTTCACAGTTACAAGCAGTTGTTAAATACTTCAAATCTCTATTTTGCACGTGCTGTAAGCGTATGCTGTCGATTTGTACATGAAATTATGCTGGGTTTTCAAATATGGCAGCTTACCTTGTGGTACTTGATGCTCATCGACTTCAGGAAATTATGCTGGGTCTAAATTATCAAATATGACAGCTTATCCTGTGGTACTTGACGCTCATCGACTTCAGGAAATTATGCTGGGTCTAAATTATCAAATATGACAGCTTATCCTGTGGTCCTTGATGCTCATCGACTTCAGAAAATTATGCTGGGTCTAAATTTTCAAATATGGCAGCTAATCCTGTGGTACTTGACGCTCATCGACTTCAGAAAATTATGCTGGGTCTAAATTTTCAAATATGGCAGCTAATCCTGTGGTACTTGACGCTCATCGACTTCAGAAAATTATGCTGGGTCTAAATTTTCAAATATGGCAGCTAATCCTGTGGTACTTGACGCTCATCGACTTCAGAAAATTATGCTGGGTCTAAATTTTCAAATATGGCAGCTAATCCTGTGGTACTTGACGCTCATCGACTTCAGAAAATTATGCTGGGTCTAAATTTTCAAATATAGCAGCCTATCCTGTGGTACTTGATGCTCATCGACTTCAGGAAATTATGCTGGGTCTAAATTTTCAAATATGGCAGCCTATCCGGTGGTACTTGGCGTTCATTGACCATCTTTTTGAAAGTGGTTTTGCCAGTATTCAGCAACATCTGAATCACAAGTATTCCTGTTGTAATAATAACCCTTGTCGTATTGAACAGAAAATAGTCATGGTGCAATATCAGGGTTATACGCAGGCCGAGGCAAGTTGTTAGATGCCAAATTTCTGTCTGAGTTGCATTTGTTAAAAAAAAAGGTTTATTTTGGCGTAATTTTATTCACGATGATCAAATAAAGGGTAAAATCCTAGGACGGGCCATGGATAAAATATTTCCTGAATCCAAATTTTCAAAGAAGGCAATTTATCAAGGTAGTACTTGAAATCGAAAACTGATCATTTGATTTGAGGCAGGTTTTCTCAACATTGAGCAACATCGGAACCAAAGTTATTCACATTGCTAAGAAACCAAAAATTTCCATAGCTATATGATGCAATAGTCAGGATTATAAGGAGGGAGAGGCAAGAGCTGATTCTTTGGGTGTATGTCAATGTTGCCAGTGTGTAAAGCGTTTGTAACAGGGTATTTTTGTCCCAGTTGACCACAAAGTGTATAACCTTTCGATTTAAATTTTTATAGATGGCAGCTCATTTGGCATTTCGTTTTTTGGAGCTGGAAGGTATTTGATGTCCTCAATTAAGCATCATCGAGCACTGATTTAAGTCAGATCCAGTAGTCAGCAATGTCAGAATCGAAACACTGCTGTATTATTAAAAGCAATTTCAATTTAAGTAATTGGCGGGAAAAGACACTAGTTAAACAATATCGAGTTTAGTTTTTAGTTTTTTATAGCGTTGTTGTATTTTAATTGACCAAATTTAGATTTATAATCCTGACAATTTACAAATTTTGAGCTAACAGTGGCATTTAATGTCGTCAATTATGCGTCTTAATCAAAACACAGAATATTTCTAAAATGGATGTACCCAAACAGCTTTGATGTCAACGGTCAGGGTTATAACTTGGGCGAGGCAAGATCCGTTTGAAACAACGTACCTTTATTCCTGTTGATCAAATAAAGTCAATTGTCTTAGGATAGTGATCTAGTTAAACAAAAAGTTAAATTCACTAATTTCGTGGTCCGCTTGACCAATTAATATATTACAATTAATTAAGGTTTTTAGTTGAGATAAAAAAGTCAATGGCGCGAGCGGGATTCGAACCCACGATCTTCGGCTAGATACACCGCTGCTCTACCACTTGAGCTATCGTGACCTCGATCCATTCGGACACTAACTTCCCATCTCAACCCCACCGAATTTTCCCTCCTTTTTGCCATTTTTCAAAAGGTTTTCAAAAAGGAGGGAAAATTCAAAAGGTGCGGTTGAGATGGGAAGATGGTGTCCGAGTGGATTGAGGTCACGATAGCTCAAGTGGTAGAGCAGCGGCGTATCTAGCCGAAGATCGTGGGTTCGAATCCCGCTCGTGCCAGACTTTTTTATCTCAACTAAAAACCTTAATTAATTAAACAAAAAGTTTTACAAATTATAACTCTCTTGGTACAAAGGCTGGACAGAGTAAAATTTACAGTATGTTATTCGTACTATGAGAATTATAGTTTTCCCCCCAATATTATTGAAATTAGGTTTTAAAAGAGTTTAATTTTTATGTTCTTTAATCTTCTCTTCTTATTGTTTTTTAAATGATCATAGTAGAAATCATTGAGAAGAATTAATCTCAGCTATCCTTTTAAATTGAACGTAGCAAAGGTCAAAGGGTTAAAAGGTTTAAAGAAAAAAAAACTAGACGGTCCAAACTATTTTTACATGAGACGGCATCATTTAAACATTTTAATTTGAATTTCCTTCTAATTAGCGGACTACACCCTGATGAAGCCGGAAGGAGGAAATGGAAGCAATTCAGCATTAATTGCTCGACGGCGAGCCGCCGAATTTAAAGGGATCGACCGATCAACTCTGGGTGCGAAGCCCTCGAAATTAATAATAAGTACAACCTACAACGGGCGGACCGTAGGCTATACACCTCAGTCATCTCCCACCTTTAAAAAAATCAAATAATTATTGTGAATTGGTTTCTGCAGATTTAAATAAACGAAGATATTGAAAGTGAAGAAGGCGATCCATCTTAGTGATTGATAACAAATTTATTGGCCAAACACAACCAGTTATGCTTGTTTTGATCGTCACAAATCAATTAGCAATTCATGATTTGATAGAGGTCATAGAATTGCGTTCGGTGTTTGTTTACCATGAGTTTTATACGTACATTATATGAAGTTTTGAAATAACATCGTTCGTTTTGACTCAAATTCCACTGTCGTGATACCACCGTTAGACGAATCGGCATAAAAATGCGATAAAATAAGCGATTTTAACACTTGGCAGCCTCACCCTACTTATTTCCCTAATGTAACACATTTGACTACAGTTTTTTCCTTAACTAGCCAAGGAATATTGCTTTTTTATATAGCAAGGTTTTGCTGGCAAAACGCCTTAAATCAGGTGATCGATGATGCTTCAGCCCCGACTTAAGTTATCACCATAATAATCCACTTTTGAAAATTTAGATCCAGCTAAAAATATCTTAATAGAAAATGTAGTTTATTTAATCATCCGGAACAAACCTATGCCGCTACAAGATAGGAAGAAATGGAAGTATCTGACAACTTGCCTCTCCGTGCTTATATCCCCGACATCGCCCCAGATGGCTATAATATTTTTTTAGCCGATGTATCAAGGGTTAGTACTTAATAATGTGGAAAAACCTTAATTCAGACCCATTATATTTAGTGGTCTGATTGATCAAATTACCACTTTCAATTAATTATTCTTTGTATGTAAGGTCTTAGTTGAAATGAAAAAGTCAGTGTCACGAGCGGGATTCGAACCCAAGACCTTCGGCTTGAAAAATGGCCAAAAGGATGAAAAATTCGAAAGGTTGTAGGTTGAGATGGGGAGTTGGTGTCCGAGTGGATCAACCCCATAGGGTAACCTTCCCTATGGGCCCAGGCAAGTCCTACCATCAACTCCGGTGCCTGGGGGTAACCAATGATGGAGGCAAATTCCCCTTACCTTCCCTGTCCTTCCTTACCTTTTCCTTTCCTTCCCCTTTCTGCTTTGGCAGATGGTTCCTGGGTTACTGAACCCGCACCCCTCAGGCAACGGGTGGATCAGTAGGGAGTTCGCAAGTTCTCCTGGGTGGGCCATCAGTCCCACCTTAAAAATAAAACTGAACCACGGGAGTAGAGCACCCAAGCGGCTCTGCTAAATGAGGTTGGACTCGTGGTGGTCGTGGTTGCAAACAAATTGTACCTTAGCTGGAGGGTACCGGCCAACCGGAGCCGGAGACAGAGTGCCTTCTCTATCTCTCCGGGGGTGGTGAAAGGCATAGCCGAGAGACTATGCTGGAAGCCACAAAATTGCCTTTTTTAAGGCACATGTATGGATATGCCCTTTTCAGGGCACTTCTGAACTTGGCTACTATTGCACTACCTCGCTAGCCAAGGGATGTGACAAGTTCATGCATGTAAAATCTTCCTGGTGTTCCTTCGGGGCACCAGGCGTCTGAGAAGTCCCCTTGGGGATATGTCCGGACGTAAAAGATCCTCATGGGTCTCAACGCTCATGAGTAAAGATGGGACATCTGTCCGAGTGGATCGAGGTCACGATAGCTCAAGTGGTAGAGCAGTGGCGTATCTAGCCGAAGGTCGTGGGTTCGAATCCCGCTCGTGACACTAACTTTATCATTTCAAACAAGACCTTACAATCAAAGATTAATTTATATGTCGCTGTACGCAGACATTACAAACTTTAAATTAGATGGTACATGTACTTTATTATGCGACTTAAAAAACGAACGTGTTTTAAAATGTGGATCTGTTAAAATTAGATCAGTAACGTACAGCTAGGGTTATAAACTATATATGATCAACTGGAATAAAGTTACCGATTAACCAACGCTTTTAACACAGATAAATTGACAAAAATCTTTTCAAAAATTTAGTTAATTTCTTGCCTCTAACTGATTATAAACCTGACATCACGACATATTGATATCACTGCCTTTTCCAGTACACATCATTACAATATCATTATATGTGGTGTTTTCTAGTCGATATATTAAAAATTAGTACTTAGAACAAAAGTTCATCATCTTTAAAAATTTAGAACCTGCCAAAATTAGAGCAATACCTCGCTAGGATTATGATCTTTATTTGATCAATGGAATGTTGTATGTAAGGTCTTGGTTGAAATGAAAAAGTCAATGTCACGAGCGGGATTCGAACCCAAGACCTTCGGCTTAAAAAATGGCCAAAAAGATGGAAAACCTTTGCTGTAACGAACGCTTTTAACACTGGCATTGGCAGAAATGAATCTTGTGTCTTGACTCACCGTGCTTATATCCTTGACGTCGCTCCTGATTTCTTGTCCGATAAATGCCGCGAGTTTTTATTAGTTGTTGATTAAGAAAAAAAGAATGAGGATGTTAATTAGGAACGAGGTGAGTAAAGTTTATGGAAATAATGACATGATGTGAAAAAGATTTATTACAATGTAACTTTTTTACGGACAAAAATTAGGAAAATAATGTTCTTCTTCTGATCGTTTTATTCTAAGTTTATAAATAAAACTATTAGGTTTCGTGGTCCGATTGACCAAATAAATTCTTTTCAATTAATTAATCTTTAATTAAGGTTTTGGTTGAGGTAAAAAAGTCAGTGTCACGAGCGGGATTCGAACCCACGACCTTCGGCTAAATACGCCGCTGCTCTACCACTTGAGCTAGAAAAATGGCAAAAAGGAGGGAAAATTAAAAAAAGTGGGGTTGAGATGGGAAGTTCGAAGTGGATCGAAGTCACGATAGCTCAAATGGTAGAGCAGCGGCGTATTTAGCCGAAGGTCGTGGGTTCGAATCCCGCTCATGACACTGACTTTTTTATCTTAACCAAAACCTTAATTAAATATTAATTAATTGAAATGTATAAACAAACAAAAACAATATTTTTTTATTGTTCCGTCACATAGTTAGTTTTGTTGGGATTAACAGTATCCCAAGAGAATAAAGGGTATAAAAGCCAATATTACCGAAGATATCCTCGTAATCGGCATGTTTTCCCTTCGTCTCGTAACGTTTGGACCGAATCCTGGGGCCGTGGACGTGTTTGTAAACGAACCTTGATTGAAAATGACATCTGTTTATCCAGAGGGCTCTGGATCCTTTACAGGACGTCGCCAGGACACCGGCACCCGCCCCGGTGTTTTGACCTGCTTCGCAAATTTGTTTACACGAACTGTGACAGAGGACAGAAACGACGAGCGACCTTTTTTTTCCGATTTTAAATAAATTATAGTCGGACCCTCTTTTAATAGTGTGCGCCGTTTACATCTTCATACAGAAAATGATCTCTTTCAAAGTTCAACAATTTAAAGTTGAAATACCCGATATATTGATTTATACAAGATGAAATTTAGGTCACGGTTTTAGTTCCCCTGTTTTTTCTTTTATATACATATTAATGATCTTTTAAAATTGAAAATATCTGGTAAGGTTTTTAGTTATGCTCATGATACGTGCTTGATTTTTTCTGGAAGGATAATTAATAATTTGATTATATCTATTAACAATGATCTTAGACTTGTTAAAACATGTTTATCTTCTAACTGTTTACTTTTAAATAATGATAAATCCAATGTTTTACATTTTGCATTAAAGTTAGTTATTATTAGTTTTAAATAGCTTTAAATTTTGTTAAATTATGTTTGTTAGCTTTAAATTTCAGACTACATTTAACTGTAACTGTTCCCCCATACCAATTACAAATAATACTAAATATTTAGGAGTTATATTAGACTCTAGGTTAAATTTTAAATTACACATTGATTCTTTGGTTATGCGACTGAGAAAACTCCTTTATAAATTCAGTGTATTAAGAAAGATCCTAAATTTAAAAATGTTCAAATCAGTTTATTATGCCTTAGATCAGTCTATAATTTGCAATGTTTCATGGGGTGGAACCAATAATTATTTAAATCCATTAATTATAACTCAAATTCGCTTTTGAGAATTATCCTTTCTTAACCTTTCAGATTCAACACCAATAAAACTACATGATATTTTTCAGTTTCTAAAATTTAAACAATTGTTTTTAAAATGTTCTTATGTATGTCTTTAAAAATAGCCTTTTTGCTGAATCAAACAATGAGTATCAAACTAGACAAAAAGTAGTGACTAATATTTTTATATCCAAAGTAAACACTAATTTTTACTTTAATTTTTCATTAAATGTTGTTTTTAGGTTTCTTTACATTCTTAAAGTTAATTTAAAAAAAATTTAATTCTTATTATTTCCAAAAATTTATTATTGTAAAAATTTAAAGTTTATAATTTGAACTTTCTTTGTGGTATATTTGGCATCCTATGGCAATTATTGTATTTTTTAATTTCTATTTTATGTTTATTTGAAGTTATTGCATTTTATTTTATTTTTGTTTTCTTTCTTCATTATTTTTCTTTTTTCTTTCATTTATTTGGTATTATACACTTTTTAAGTTCTTTTGATTTAATTTTTAGAAATTTTATTCACTGACATAACTCCTGCCACCTGTTACAAGAATTGCTTTTAGGTGACAAGCGAAAATGTGCAGATTGGTTAAATATCTTACTTTTGTTTATGGTTTTATTATTTTATCCTTCAATTTTTACGTCTTTTTTACTATATTACTTAATTTTCGTAAATGAAATTATTACTATTATTATTAAAATAATTATTACTTGAAATAATTTCCAAGTGAACAATGAAATTGTCGACCGGGTAGCAAAAGAAGCAACCAAGATCGAAGAGTTCCACAACATAAAATTACCAAAAATCGACGCAAAACGCACAATAAACAAACAGAGGTTAATAGAATGGCGTAACTGGTATTACAGAGGAACTGCGGGAAGAGGCTACAAATCCCTTTTCCCAGACAAACTTGGCAAAAACGACCTACAAAAGATTCTATGCGTCAATGACTCGGATTCGTACGAACCACTGCATCTGCGGAGAGTACCTATACAAAATAAACAAGTAGGGCATCTGCAAACTGTGAGACCTGCGATGAACCCGAAAGCATAAAACATTTAATCCTCGATTGTCCGGAAAACGAGGAAAATAGAAAAATCTTTCTTGACAGGGTCTACATGCTGAAAGAAGTCAGCAATGTTTTCAGTTGGGAGAGCTTGCTGGAATCTAGCAGGGAGGATGTATATTGTTCGATATATTCCTTTGTGCAGAACAGTGGTATTAGTGTCTGAAGGTCGAGCCGCCTTAAGCCAGAAACACACTTACCCGATGCTACGCCATGCGACGCTACCCGATGCTACCCGACGCAAATCCAAATTCCGATTTTCCAAAAGGTTGCATTATCCCCGTGCACATCTACCCGATGCTAATTTTGTGCTCATAAAATTTAACTAACAATTTATTACATGGCTGTACAAAGTTTTGCTCAAAATAGTGCATTAAGAACAAAAGATGCGTTGCGATTGTGAAAGTGATTATTGTGATAAACGCTGTGGACTGTACGCGACGTGTGCTTGCGTCGGATAGATGTGCACACCCTACCAAAACGTGGCAAGGCGTCGGGTAGCATCGGGTAACGTCGCATGGCGTAGCATAGGGTAAGTGTGTTCCTGGCTTTACTATCTGATCTCTGGGGTTCCGCATCCGGGGTTGGCTCTCCAATGAATCGGGAAATTTTGTCCCCAAGCTGTGGACCTTTCCGTAAGTAAGTGTGCTAAATGGAGTGCCGCAGGGTTCGCAAATTGGACCACTTCTGTTTATTGTGTATGTAAATGATCTGAAGACGTGAATCCCTCCAGAACATGAAAATAAAGTTGCCTTGTTCCATGAAAATAAAGTTTGCAGATGACTCGCCGTTTGTGGTCTCTGCAAGCAGTATGAATGTATGGTCTCTGTTACAAATTCCACACTGTGCAACATGACTAAATGGTTTACAAGTTGATATGACAATGAATGCTCAAAAATCGAATGCCATGATAGTATCTCTAAATAGTAAAAAATATCCAAACACTGAAAAATGTAAAGTTTTAGGTGTGTGGATTGATAACCATCTCACATGGTATTTACATGCAAACGAAACAATCAAAAAGTTGTCTTCAGTTTGTTTTCTAATGTTAAAGATCAGGAATTCAGCCTCGTTTGAAGTTAGGCGAGTAATATACTACTCACTATTTCAAGATATCATGTGCTTATGGCTTACTAATTTAGGGAAACAGCTGTCTTATGAAAGATGTACTTTTAGTCCAAAAACGTATTCTAAGAATAATGTAGTACATGGGAAAATGTGAATCTTGTAGAATATCATTTAGTGTAAACAACATATTAACTGTGATAAACATGTATATATACTAAATTTAGAATCGTACACAGTCCCGCTAATGTGCCATCGTACCATCGTTAATAAAAAATGTTTCGATATGAAGACGCGATTTTCATACAGTTGGAATAAAATCGGGGAGTCGAAATAAGAAGTTTGTGCCATGGGCGATCGAAGTCATGGTAGCTCAAGTGGTAGAGCAGAGGCGTATTGAGCCGAAAGTCGTAGGTTCGAATCCCGCCTGTGAAACAAATTTTTCATTTCGAAAAAATTGTGTATAATGTATAATTAATTGAGTATTTGTATATATACTTAAATCTTATGTACATAAAGAAAAATATATGAAATTATGAACCTGGAAATAATGTACATAACTATAATACCAGAAAAAAAAATTAGCACTGCCGAGATCTGTACAAAGACAACACTCAGTAGAAGTTATGAAAACATGGCAGCACATTAAGTTGTATAACTGATAATGTAACATAACTACCTCTAAAAGACTTTAAAAAAATTGTTTGTAAATTGGCTACTAAAAAATTCTCTCTGTAGTCTTCAAGAATTTTTTGAAATCGATGAGATCTGTTTGCACTCTGACGTATTCTACAGCCTGTATAATATTAAAATGTATAAACTGTTCTCGAATATAAATATGCTATACTACTGCACTATATATATTATGATTATTCGTAAATGCATGACAACATGACTGTTCATTGGTTATAATTTGTTATTTGTTATCGTTGTCAATTGTTGTTTGTTGGATTGTGCTATGTTTAAATTTTGTTGTTGTTTAAATTGTTATCATTGCAATGTAGAGGTTTTTAGGCTTTACATTTATTTATAATATGTATAATTTTTTAGAACAATTTCTTAACGCTAGCTTTTTATAGCTTTGTATGTATTTATTTGCCCTTCACTCGGACAATTGCTAAATGCAAGAGTATCATTAAACATCATCATCATCAAGGTTAAGTATTTCCCCACGGAGACGGCGCTTTTGAGTTTTAAAAGATCATATTCGTTCCAGGTATTCTCGGTGCATCGCAAGGATCTATCTTAGCCCCTTTAATTTAATTCATTTCCTCAAAAAAGTATGCTTTTGTTTAAAATGCAGCTTAAGAATACAAACTAAAATATTTTTTTTTCCTTTTTTTGTTGGACTTCCTCCAGTTTTTATTGATTATTTTTTGTGTTTCAGAATCGCACGCGGGACATTCACTACGAAGTGGGATGTAGCCCAGATTGTAAAATTGCTCAGGTAAGCGTTCAAATGTCAAATTTAAGAATCTCTTAAATTCAGGAAAGAAAATATAACATGTTAAACAAAAAAATAGCAATATCACCGGCGATAGCTTAAAATTACCAAATCTTTTTGCGTTTGTATAACATATTATGTAATTAATTCATTAATTTCGTGATCCGCTTGACCAATTAATACATGACAATTAATTAAGGTTTTTTTAGTTGAGATGAAAGAAAGTTAATGGCACGATAGGGATTCGAACCCACGACCGTATCTAGCCGAAGGTCGTGGGTTCGAATCCCTCTCGTGCCATTAACTTTTTTTCATCTCAACTAAAAAAAACCTAAATTAATATTATGTAATGCAATGTTGTAGTCAACATTATTTAGAATCCATTATATTTCGTAGCCCGATTGACCAAATAACTTCTTTCAATTAATTAATTATTTTATGTAAGTTATTGGTTGAAATGAAAAAGTCAGTGTCACAGCGGGATTCGAACCCACGACCTTCGGCTCAATACGCCTTTGCTCTAACCATTTGAGGTATCGTGGCTTTGATGCTCTCGGACACCAACTCCCCATCTCAACCTACCTTTCGAATTTTCCCTCCTTTTTGCCATTTTTCATTTTTCATGTGTCCGTCGTGTCATTTTTGATGTCCGAGTGGACTTTCTCTTTTTCTCTCTTTTATCTTTATGCAGCAGGTCCTTTTGCATCTGCAAATATTTGTTGATAACGGGTCTTGAACAGTTAAAGAAAGTTGGTATAGGGTTTTAAATCTAAAAGTAAGTACCTAGACCTTCTCACGACGCATAAATGCATCATTTAATCAATTGTTCGTTCATTCGATCAACAATATATTTAACTGTTAAAGATAGATTAACTGATTTATTTATCCGATCTTAAGATCTCATCATTTCAATCTCTCTCTCTTTCTCATTTTTCGATTTCATCCATTCTGTCAACATCTCTCGTGTTTTATGTTACTCTCTCAATCACTTTTATCTCTTTCTTTTTTCAATTGACGTCTAGCCTTCTAGATCTTCTCTTAATTCATTTAACAATTTTTACACTTTCACGAGTTTATATATATCTGTCTATGTATTAACTTATTTATCGATATATCGTTAATCTTACATTTATTGTTTTAATTTTATTTCTACGCTGTATCGCTAGTTCTCTCTCTCTCTCTCACTCTCTCTCTCTCTCCCCTCTCCCTCCTTTTCCTCCTTTCTCTCTCTCTCTCTCTCCCTCACTCTGCTTTCCATATTTCTTTCTATCTCTCTCTCGCTCAATGTATATCATATTGTTCATTCTACATCACTATCTATCTACTGTATCAACATATTTAACCGTTTATCTAGTTAACTTCTTTCTTATTTTCTGTCACACTTCTCTATCTCTCTCTTTCTTTCTTCCTCTTTCTCCTTTAAGTTAGACGTCTTTCGTCTAGCCTATTTACCATATTACCTTATTATTTTCTATTTACCATCTTTCTCAATTTGTACTTTGCTTTCTCCCACCCACTCTCTCAGAATTGATGTTATTGTTTCTTAATTATACATATTTACAATTTATATTATGATATATCTCTCATTTTACGTAGTTGTATGTTGACGTCTGTTTTATTCTCCGTGATGCTCTCTCTCTCTCTCTCTCTCTCTCTCTCTCTCTCTCACTCTCTCTCTCTCTCTCTCTCTCTCTTTCTTTCTATTTCTCCTTTTAGTTGAATATATATTCCCCTGTCTGAAATCTATTTATTTGTCAATATATCTCTATTTTCTATGTTGTATAGTTGTTCTCCGTCCTTTACTCTTTATCACTCTGAAATAAAAGTTCTTCAATGATTTGTAAAAACTTATTTTTTCTTATTTCTCTCTCCCTCTTCTTTTCTCTTTTCTGTTCCTTTCTTACCCTACATCTATCTACAGTTTTTATGCCTATTTACCTTTCTGTTTTTTTGTATTATTGTCCCTCGTTTTTACTTGTCTCTCAC
This sequence comes from Cimex lectularius, assembly GCF_000648675.2. Taxonomy (NCBI): domain Eukaryota; kingdom Metazoa; phylum Arthropoda; class Insecta; order Hemiptera; family Cimicidae; genus Cimex; species Cimex lectularius. Next base: position 880,706 of record NW_019392703.1, read on the forward strand.
TCTCTCTCTCTCTCTCTCTCTCTCTCTCTCTCTCTCTCTCTCTCTCTATCGACCCATTTTAACTGAATATGCGAGATTTTTTTAAATAAAACGATATTTATTCATACTCTACCTCTCTACAAAGTCTCAATTGATATCATAGTTTTGATCTTGTACATATCTTATATCTACGTATTATGTATATATCGTAGTATGTATAAAAAATCTCTAAAATAAAAGTAAAATCTGTCTTATTTTCTGTTACACCCACAAACCCATACCCACACATTCTCTCTCTCTCTCTCTCTCTCTCTCTCTCTCTCTCTTTCTCTCTCTCTCTCTCCCCCCTCTCTCTCTCTCTCTCTCTCTATCTATCTCTCTCATCTCTCTCTCTCTCTCCCTTTCAAATGATATATTTTTCATCAGTATACGTAATATATATTTATATATCATTTTATCTATCTGTAAATTTCTCTCATTGTCTGTGATGTACCTCTCTCTTTCTTTTTCATTCTTTCTCCTCCGATTTAATAAAAATCTGACAACCTTCTACTTATCCAACTATCTTTCCATTTATTTCCAATAAATTTTAACTATTTGTTTGCATGTACGTTAACGTTTTTCTTGTTCTCTCTTCCGATTTATATCGTATATTTCAACCTTCATCGTATCATCTATCTACTTATCTTTTTTCAATGTGTACTTTTCTTTCTTCCAATTTATATAATATATTTTATCTTTTGATGTACCTTTATATCTTTAAACCTACCTAGTTTTCAATCAATCTGTAATTGTTCTCTAATACGTCTCACCTACCCCTACATTTCTAGCTATTTATTTTCCTTTCTTACTCGTTCTCCTTTCACACCTTTTGTCTTTCTTTTCCCCATTTCATCTTAAACGCTAATTTTCGGTGTTTACAAATGGTTTATATTTGTAAACAACTTTCAAAAGGTGTAGACCCGCATCGTGAGGATCGTGAGCACCGTCGAAGTTAGTGGGAGGTCCCAGGGCCGCGGAAGAAGGAGGAAGATGTGTTAGCCGACGTTAAATAAGGCATTAATCCAAATGTAGTAGCCCATTGAGATTTATTATGAACACGAGGCGACTCGACTGTTCGAAAAACGTCCGCCCCCGAGGAGGCCGATGTCCAGCATCCATCGCACCTGTGAACTGATTGGACCGAACAAGTACCGAGTGCCATCGGCATCCTGGCTCCCACACCAATCTCCCAACCGTCCCCAATTATATCTGAAGCCCAAGTGGCCCCCAGTTAACGACCGTTATTAGCCGACACCACCTTCATCACCTCTCCCCCGCTCACGAACACCGTAAACAAATATATGTTTAAGTTTCGGTTTAAGATAAAAGCTAAGCACTGGTTCTGTTAAACACGTACGCGAAAAGTTTTCCCCTTGCAACATGTTTCGATTATGTCTATAATTTACACCCTTGGAATTAAACGTATGAGCTCAACACCTACAAATCTTGTGAATCATGTCCAATTTTTTGTATCGAAAATCCTTCAGTAATCTTTTGGTTAACAATGCTTTAACAGAGAACTAGAAGAAATAAAGCTTTTTGGACAGTATACAGGGATTTTACTAAATTGTTTTTGTCTCTAGAATTTTTTGGATTTATTTTTTGCTTTTTTTCAGTAGATTTTCTCTTTGTGTTACATTCCGTAGTTGGATCCGTTTTGAAAAAAGAAAATTGCCCGCAGTTCACGATCCCCGGCCGATTTAGCGATTCGCCGGCTGTCCAATTGTCCTTGAATTAAATTTCATTCACTCGCCACTTGCATTCATAGTACAAACAAAAACGTCCATGAATGGGCATTTCCTATGGTACGTCGGTTTGGCGTTTTTAACACAGGAATCGAACCTGGAAACGACATTTGAAAGGATTTCGGTGAACAATTACTCGTGAGATCGAAGACGATTATCTCAACATTCAATCCATACAAATTTGTGTTGCTCCGAAATGCCTGTCACTATTTATGCCGCATCACGATCGACCTATAAAAACCTTGTGTTTTTTTAAAGATTTCATTTAATTGATCGGGTTTGGGAAATAATTAGAAAGCAGTAGCAGTTCTATTATCTCAGGACGTTACATAATAAAGGATTAAACTGATGACCGGGTAATCTCTTCTTACCTTGGAACTCTAGCATCGTTAATCATGGGTGAACACAAAATTAATATGCACTGAGAAGCAAAAAAAAAAAAAAAAGAAAAAAGTGACCACTCGTATTTTAGTAAATACTTGCAATTGTTATAATTGTGATTTTTTATTTGTTTACTGGTATGTTTAAAGAAAAATATAAGATGTAGCTAAATATAAAACAATTAACCACAAACATTAAACTGAGTAAAACAATTTTACCAAAAATTAATTAAGGTTTTCAGTTGAGATAAAAAAGTCAATGCCATGAAGTTAGTGTCCGAGCGGATCGAAGGTCACGATAGCTCAGGTGGTAGAGCAGCGGCGTATTTAGCCGAAGATCGTGGGTTCGAATCCCGCTCGTGCCATTGACTTTTTTATCTCAACTGAAAACCTTAATTAATTGTAAGATATTAATTGGTCAAGCGGACCACGAAACTAGTGAATTTACCAAAAATGTTTCTATGGAATCAATGAAGAAAGTGGCAAAAAGTAGGGAAAATTCGAAAGGTAGGTTGAGGTGAGGAGTTGGGGTCCGAGGGGATCGAAGTCACGATAGCTCAAGTGTTAAAGCAGCGGCGTATTGAGCCGAAGGTCGTGGGTTCGAATCCCGCTCGTGACACTAACTTTTTCATTTCAACCAATACCTTACATAAAGATTAATTAACTGAAGAAATTATTTGGTCAATCTCCTCTTGCGTTGATTACTTCTTGCATTGGACGTGGCATCGATTTTATGGTTTTTTTTAGTTTTTATGTAGTAATATGTGGAGATTAGTGACCATTAATCGATAGCTATTCAGATATCGTGAGATGCGGTCGGGTGTGATGTAGGTTTCAGAAAAACATTTTCTTTATCGTGCCAACGTTTCGATCTTTTACTGAGATCATCGTCAGGGCTCAAAGTGTTTGTCTTCTGTGTAATTGTGCCATCCTTGCGTGTCGTGTACAGAGGGCACTCTCAACACGACACGCAAGGATGGCACAATTACACAGAAGACAAACACTTTGAGCCGTGAAGATGATCTCAATAAAAGATCGAAACGTTGGCACGATAAAGAAAATGTTTTTCTGAAACCTACATCACACCCGACCGCATCTCACGATATCTGAATAACTTTTTATGTAGTGCTGTGGAATATTTTCATACCCCTCCATCAGTGCCAATCATAATTCCTGCAAATTCTCCGGCATCACTGGGCGAATTATTACCCTCTTTGAAAACTCTTCCCAAAGTTGTTCGACAGGGGACTTGGCCACTCCAAACATTGAATTGAAGCCCGTTCCAAGTAGGCACAAACCGTCGCCAATTAGTGGCATATGAGGAACAATTTCTCCTGATAACACATCTTCAAGGTATCATGTTAGGGAGATGTTCTTATCCAAACCCTCTCTTGGCCGTCAGAAGACCTCAAACAAAACTTCGACTCATCCGAAAATAACATTTTAGACCAATGTTGCTCATACCGATTGATGTGATATCTTGCGAAACTTAACCGGGCTGTTATGGGCCTTGTCAGAAGCTCAGAACCAATGACAGGCCATCTCGACTCCAGCTTCTGAAAGCCTTCGCCTTACAGTCCGTAAACTGACGCATTTCTTGTTGAAGTTTTTGAGCTCAATAGCGATTACCGCGTATAATCGCAACAATAAAACGATGATCTCTCATGTCAAGATGGCGACCTGATCCATGCCGTTTTTAATAACCTCCTGGATGGAAGATCCTTCGGACAGTTGCTCTGGGAATAAGCACCCTGGCCACATACTTGTCTTCTTCCATCTTCTAACAATTCTATGGTTCAAGCCAAATCTATATCACTTAAAACCATCACTCAGATAAATTTGAAGCTTAAAAATAGTACAACTTAAAAAAAAATCCAACCACCGGAACGTTAGAAACCTTTACAGAAAAAAAACCAAAGCCGAGATTGACTATTCAAAGTTTTATTTACAAAATCCTAAGAAGGGATTTTATTTGTGTTTTATTTACCACTAATGCTTTAGATCAAATACAGATGAAAGACAATGGAGGATTGTCTATGAGATAATTAAATATATTAAGGATGTGTGGTGATTAGTGACCGTTAATCGATATTTATTTAGAAATCGTGAGATGCGGTCTGGTGTGATGTAGGTTTCAGAAAAACATTTTCTTTATCGCCAACGTTTCGATCTTTATTGAGATCATCTTCAGGGTAGGTTAATTATTTGCTAGTCGAATTTTTGACGTAATTTATATTTAAAAGTCGTTAAAGAAAAGTGAAAGGGTGGCAGTGGTGTAAGTAGATAGTACGTGTCATTTCATTTTCACATCTATAATTCTATGTATGTATTATTTATATTGCATTTTTTTTCTCTTAATAATATTGCTCGTAAAAGAAAAACGCGCCCAAAAGCGCAATACAAATAACAAGGAACGTAAAGGCAAAACGAAAAATATGACAGGAGCAATTTATTCCTTTGTGTGAATCGTTCTGTGAACTGTGTGATTTGAAAAAGTTTTTAAAAACTCGTTTTACTTTATAAACGAGAAAAGTCTTGTTAGGTCCAGAGTCAATTTGAACGGGCCACTTAAACGAGTTTATTTCAGATAATTCTTGAAGATAGTAGAAGTACCGTAGGTTAAAAGCGTTCGATTTTGTTTTTGTATCGATATTTTTTTATAAATAAAACATTGGTATTTTGTTTTTTTCAAAAAGATAGTTCTTACAGTTTGTATCTTTTAGAATGGTGAATAGTATAGAAGTAGTGAATAGTAGAACTATACCTTCATAATTTCTAATAGTATTGGTATTTTGTTGAATAAAATGAACTTAGAAGAAAATAGTACTAGTACTAAGACTCGGTAAATTTAACAAATTTATAAATTTTCGGAACTTTGAAAGCTTTGTGCCGACTAAAATTAAGTTCACTTCATTTTGGCTTATTGAACTGAACGCAGATAATTAAATTAAAACAATAAAATATCGCGAATCAATGTTTCTTCTATATTAAAATATAAACGGCTTTAGACGGAGAAAAATGCATTTTCGAAGCTTAAACAGCCGGAGAAAAAGCTCGGCGGTAATTTGCCGTTCAATTATACGCCGGCGTTAATTCTTTTACTGGCCGTTTAGTCATTTAGGGGGAAAATGACTGTCGAGACTCCCAAGAGAGTTAATTAATCATAAACTACAAAGGGCGTGAGGATATATCGCAACCCGGGTACAAAAAAAACGAACCGTCATTTAAAACTGATGTGTAAATATGCAATTCTGAAGATGATCGAGAAGATTACGGAGAAACGATTCGTTTTTGTTGTTCGCGAAGCTGCCGGTCTGCGCCGATTTTGAGATTCAGATGGATATCCACTTCGTCTTCGTAAAATACTGGATTTTCCGCGCTGAAGTGTTCCAGCGCCTCGCGGATAGCAGCCATTTTTTTCTCCTTTATGTGGTCGCGGATACATAGCGTAGGGGCCGCCCGAAGGTGATCAGTTGTGGACAACAGAACCGCGACAAATTTATTCCGTAAAGGTTCAGATACTTAAATTTGTCTAAGATATGTTAAAATTGTATAGACAGTTAATAATCGAATATCAAGCCGAGGGAGGATGGAGAAGAACATGGGAGCATCACAGCAACATTTTCTCTCTTAAAGCTATGGAGGTGGTGGTGCCTAGAGGGCTCCCTAACAGCTGCGCCGTACATTGAAGATGTGTTATTAGAAGAAGTTGTTCTTTTATGTGCCACTAATTGGCGACGGTTTTATTTTTATGCTTGACAATGCAAGGTCCCACACAGCTAGGATCGTTGGTGACTACTTGGAACTGGTTTCAATTCAATGTTTAAGTAGTCAGCATGTAGTCCCGACTTAAACTTATCGAACACCTTTGGGGCCAGTTGTCAAAAAGGGTAAAAAGGTGCCCAGTGATACCAGAGAATTTACAGGACTTAAGAATGGCGCTGTTGGAGGAGTATGACAATATTCCACAGCACTACAATCAAAACCTCATAAAATCGATGCCACCGTCCAATGGATATGATGATCAACGCAATAGGAGGAAATAATCCGTACTGAATTGAATATTTTCTACATTGTTTTCATTGCAAGATTTTTATATATAATTGCTTTAGGCAGTTTAATTCTTTATTTAACTTTTTAAATTAAGTTATGTCTTAACAATTGCAAGTATTTAATGAAAAAACGTGGGTGTCCACATTTTTTCTTCTCAGTGTAGTCTGAAGTTCTAGTTTTTTTACTAGCATCTTCAAGTTGATACTGCGCACCACGGATTTTGCAGAACGCATTCTATGTTATTATGAAGGTCTATGCAGGTGCAGGTTCTCTCAACTAGGACAAGAAAAACCATAAAAATGATCATATGCTAAGGAGTCGCTGGAAAGGTTATGGAAGTTGATTAACAACCTGAAGGTGATCAGTGAGTTATAAATAAAAGGGAAGCATAATAGATCTATTCAGGTCGAGGTGCAGCAGGCCTTGTGGCCGCCTCTTTTATTCCTACCTCTACCACAGATTTTCCAAACAGATACAATCACAATGTTATGATAAAAAAGTTCAACAAGAAAACTGATGTCCTTTAGTCGTACAGGTTAATAAGTCTTATACCTTTTCCAAGAACACAAGAAGGTACGGGGGCAGGAGTATTTGGACCCGGAACCAAATACTCAGAACCCATGGGAAAGCACACCAGTATCTTCCAAGCTGAGATTCACGCAATTGAAAGATGTATCCAATTCAATCTAAATAGAGGACACAAAAACAAGAATATAGCTATCATGTCAGACAGCCAAGCACTAAGCTCAAACATCATTAGTTCAAGGATGGTGCTGAACTGCAAAACCAAACTAAATATATTAGGTATGCAGAATAAAGCCAACCTCTGCTGGGTCCCAGGACACATGGGAGTAGAAGGCAACGAGAAAGCGGACACCCTTGCAAGGAAAGGGGCTGCCATACCGCTGATAGGACCCGAACCCTTCTGTGGCATAGGAATCCACACTATTAACGAATATCTCAGACAGAAGGACAAAAAGAAAATGAGTGAACTTTAAACTAGACAATCCAAGAATCTTCTAACCAATTTTGGCAAGAAAGAAATCACAGAATGTGTCAAAGGAAGCAGGAATAGACTGCGAATCCTGACAGGACACTGTAGATTAAATGGACATCTAAAGAAAATTGGAATAATCCAAGATGGCACATGTAGATTCTGCAAGGAAGCAGAATAGACACCAACACACTTACTAACAAACTGCGGAGCTACATTAGCCCGCAGGAGGAAGTGTTTTGGGATGTACAATGTGACCATAGAAGAGCTTCAACCACTGAAACCGGGCCTATTAATCAAGTTTCTTGATGAAATAGGACTCACCGATGTGCTTTAGGCAGAGCACGGGGGATACAATAGCTCTTAAAGGGCGCAGTATACTACACCCTGAAATTACATCTACATCTACCTTTTCCAACCCCCTGGCACATCTGAATCGTTTTCTGCCAAACACGTATTCGGGATTTTGAGATTTACTCCATGACATTTCCACTCTGCGAAAATGCCTAGTCGATACGACCTTAACACTTACGAGAAAAACACAAAAGACTGGACAAAAAAGTCTTTCCAGAAAGTGTGAATCCAAGGATATTACACAAACTCAAATCACACTACTTCAGACCCATAAAATACCTCGAACGTTTTAGTAACACCGGAGTTCACAGTCCAATCTTACTCTAGAGTCCAACAAGGCAACGTACTAAGTCTATTTCTTTTCGTTATTTACTGCGTCTTCCATAAGATATGAATACGTCACAATAGCCCAATTTTTCCCTAAGCTCGACAAGAACATGTGAAAAAACTCAATGTCACTGTCATGAACTAAGTCAACGATTGCGAACACCACTTACCAAAAAAGAAGATCCAGCCACTATTAAGTTTGATGAACAACCGCTCACATAGACCTTGGATAAAAAGCTTACACGGTTTAAGTTCGTTAAAACTCTAAAACATAAAAAACCTCCAGGTCGGCAGATCACCCCTAACACTTGCAACTAAAAGTCTGCTGCATATATCGCTTATTTGACCCATGTCCCAATAATCTTGAGGCTTATGGAGCTCAGTAGAACAAAGTCAGATGCAGAGGGTATTTACAACCCAAAACAGAGTAATTTGTTGAAGTCGTGAGAGAGGTTATGATTGAGGTCCTTTACAAAAGTAAATTACAAAACATATGTTGATGGGAAAAAATACAATTTAAGATGTATATATATATTTTGAACCAAGAATTTCACATTCACATAAAGTGTGACGCTATTCTGTGGTGTCATACCGGTATACCACAAGAATAGCACCCATCTTTATGTGAGTATGAAATACTTGGTGCAAAATTTATATCTACATCTTAAATTGTATGTTTTCCAATCAACATATGTTTTGTAATTTACCCAGGCCCTGAAGATGACCCGAATAAAGGTCGAAACGTCGGCAGAACAATATAAAAAAAGGCGTTTTTCCAAACTACCTCCTTACGACTTCAACAAATTATGAAACAGCCGATCACAAAAAAACACCCAAAACAGAGTCTTAAATTTGATTAAAAACTTGCGCGCTATGATTTATCTTTGATCTATATCTCCTCAGAGACTGACAAATTCTACTTTTTGTGTTAAACCATCGCAATACCCTCAAGGATAATTAATTATTAAGAAGATAACTAAGTCCGAAATTCATATAAATATAATTGACAGAGCTATTGAAAAAAATTGAAAGATAGGAAAAAGAATTCTATTACAGTTTTTTCTAAAATTGCACCTATAAAGGAATCGTCGACCCGGGGAAAATTGCCGGGGCGTGTTCGGAAAGAAAACAGAGTGCAACCAATAAACGAAACGTTTTTCAATTGGTGAACAGCGTACAGACGCCAAGTGCGATAAGGAGACAAAGTGAAGCTTAAAGAGGAAACGCTTTTTTTCCTTTCTTTCCCACCCCTCTGGACATCCCTGTTAATTTTTTTTTCTTCCTTTCTCTTCATCACCTCCAATTAGACCGAGTGGCGAGCCTGTTATGAGGGTGAGGCCCGCGCCCGCATTTGGCGCCTGGCATACAGGGTGTCTCGAAAACAATTGGAATTATCATTAGTCAGAGGAATATCTGTTAAAAAACACTTTTGGGATTAAGATTGTCCTATTTTATTATGTTGCCTGGTTTTTGTTTATATTGTAATTTATTATTGTACAAAAGAATGTGTGGAGTTTAGTGACCGTTAGTTAATGATTATTCAGAAATCGTGAGATGCGGTCTGGCGTGATGTAGGTTTTAGAAAAACATTTTCTATATCGTGCCAACGTTTCAATCTTTATTGAGATCATCTTCAGGGCCTGGGATTTATAAACATTGTTTACATTTTACAGATACATTTAGGATGTGAAAACAATGAATTTATACAATGCTAGAAAATTTTAGATTAAAAAATATATATTTAAAAAAATGAATGTATACGATGCTATAACATTTGAGCTAAAAAATGAATTTGTACAATGCTAGACAATTTTAGTTTAAAAAATTAATTTATGCAATGCTAGAAAATTTTTGATTAAAAAATATACCTAAAAAATGAATTTATGCAATGCTAGAAAATTTTAGATAAAAAAATTAATTTATGCAATGCTAGAAAATTTTAGATAAAAATAGGATTTATACAATGCTAGAAAATTTTAGATAAAAAAATGAATTTATGCACTGCTAGAAAATTTTAAATTAAAAAAATGAATTTATGCAATGCTAGAAAATTTTAGATTAAAAAACAAATAAAATAAAAATGAATTTATACAATGCTAGAAAATTTTAGATTAAAAAAATGAATTTATACGATGCTAGAAAATTTTAAATTAAAAAAATGAATTTATACAATGCTAGAAAATTATAAATTTAAAAAAATGAATTTATGCAATGCTAGAAAATTTATGATTAAAAAAATATATTGAATTTATACAATGCTAGAAAATTTTAGATTAAAAAAATGAATTTATGCAATGTTAGAAAATTTTAGATTAAAAAATATATATAACAAATGAATTTATACAATGCTAGAATTTTTTTTAATCTAAAATTTTCTAGCATTGTATAATTTTTTTTTAATATAAAATTTTCTAGCATTGTATAAATACATTTTTTTTCACATCCTACATGAATTTGCAAAATTTAAATAATGTTTATAAATCCCATGCCCTGAAGGCGATCTCAATAAAGATCGAAACGTTGGCACGCATCTCACGATCTCCGAATAATCAGTAATAAAGAATATTGAAAATTTACTTAATTCCAACGAATTCCCGAGAAAACGAACTACATTATTCAACAATGTCAGATAATTAAAGGCTTTTTAAGTGAAAATAAACGTCTCACAATATTTAAAACCTTGTTGAAACGTTTTAATAATAAATACACTCACAAACTCAAAGTCTCAGAATAGCAGGAAAAAGAGGGGGTGCCCTGTTTGTATTGAAACACTCGTAAATAGTCTGTCGAGTAGTTTTGGATATTAGTCAAGAGATTAATCGGAGGGAGTCGAATTGGATGGAAGCGGGCCAACAAACCCTTTGAAGGTCCCCCTTCGGCCGTTTTCATTCATTCGCGCGGCTACTTGAACAATCAAAGATACGAGTGGCGATGAGGGTCGTGATTGCCGGTCCTTCCGATCATGAACGACACCTCCAGGACCACTTGTCGCCCATGAGCGGCCGCCGGAATGGACGTGGGAAAAAGCTTTAATACTTTCGACATGTCAGATCACAAGTTTCAAGTATTTCGATCAAGTAGGCCTGGTTTTATCTACCAAGTTCAAGTGCATACACAACAATCCTCATATTTGAAATGATAGAAAGTAACGAAGAGCTTGAAAAGAAGTGATAACTAGAACCATTCTATAAACTTCAAACTACCAATGAAAAACACAATAGATTAAGTTAAAGGAATTAAATATAGGTATAACAACACCCTAGACATAGCCAGCTCTCAATTTTTCTGTTAGAAAGTTGGAAAAGACTCAGAAGCTTTGCAGGTCTGCTAACTGGACACCGTCTCGACAGACATAGACATGGTAGTAATAGAAAATAGCCTAAGTAGGGTATTGTCTTCCGGTCGTTTTCGATTTTCAGATGAATGTGGTTTTTCTTCTTCTTAAGTAATGAATTTCCAAATTGCTTGGAAAAGAACAAATTACTGGTTCATTACTCTGCAGACACCGGGATGAAATTTCACAATCAGTAGTTCTGTCAAGAAGAGGAAACCGCAGTATATGTTATTGTGTTGGCCTAACAAGAACGCTGGAGAAACTAAAACTCAACCCAGCGAATTCAACCTAAGAGTCAGTAACAAAAGTATGGAAGATGATGAAAAAACATGAAGCTATATGAAATAAAGGCTGATAGGTTATGGCGATAGTGCTACTTGATGGACCCAGTGCTAGGTTCTATAACGACCTGAACCTTCTAACTATTAACGAGGTTGTAACACTCGGTGGTGGGTTTTGAGAATATGGACAGACAAAGTTTCCCAACCCATTCCATTATTTTTTACCTCGAAATGAGGTGTTTGAGCTTTATTTACATTATAACAAAAAAGCTAGTGGATTATAGCCCACAACACGTATCTTGGATCTCTGCAAAGTATGGTTAAGTCACACATCATCACTTTTAGCCACATCTGGGCGATGGGTTTGGAGAATTGGACGTCGTTGCAAAGTTCCCTATCCCACTCCATTAATTTTTTTCTCGAAAGTGACGTTTGAGTTTTATACTGAAGAAACAGTGACTTTTCGATCATCCTGAATCGGGAATTTTAAGTTTTGAATGACGTGATTCAGATTAGCAGTACATAAATGGCCAACTGAGGAACTTGAGACAAAAGAACTTTCTTGCTATAATGATGATTAGAATACTAGGAACTGCAGTGCCTTTTTTAACTTTATCTAGTTCTTTAGTTTTATAGAACTGTCATTTGTGTAATTATTTTTCCCGGGTCATCTTGCTCCCTAGGTTACGTCTCAATCGAGCACCGAGCATCGAATACAATATGGGTGGACAGATGCCAGTCACTGGTATATAGCCTATTATCCCTCTGTCTAAATGAAACAATGTTTTGGCCAATTTTGGCGAGAGTTCTTTCAACCAAGAGTTTACTATCTGGCACCTCTAGGTTTCGTTTATTTCTCATTTCGTTTTGTGTGGGCCCATTCTGGGATGCAAGTCAACCAGTGAATTGCCTTCTCAAAATGGATGACGATCTCTTGTGCTACTCTTCTGTTTATTTACATATTAAAAGCAAAAAATCGAAGACAAAATGGTGTAAGAAGTGGCTCCTGAACAGAAGCCGTAATACCCACATCAATTTGTTAAAAGAACTTTCCCTTGAACCCGCTGATTGGAGGAACTATTTAAGGATGGATGAAACGTCTTATTTATTCATTATATTTAGTTTTTATTGACCAAATTACTTATTTCAATTATTTAATCTTTTTTGTAAGGTTTTGGTTGAAATAAAAAAGCTAGTGCCACGAGCGGGATCTGAATCAATGGCCTTCGGCTAAATACGCCGCTGCTCTACCACTTGAGCTATCGTGACTTCGATCCTCTCCAACACCACAAAATGGCATTTTTTCATTTCAACTAAAATCTTACAAAAAGAAGATTAACGTCTTATTTATATTTACTCCAGCTTGTTACCCCCTTGATTAGAAAACAAAAGACAGTCATGAGAGAAATCATCACTATATGAAAGGTTGGCAACCACATTACGATTTCCCGCTACAGGGATGAACTACAAAGAACTTAAGGTCTCTACTATGATTTCTGATCATTGTTAGGGGTTATCAATACCAATCAATGTTTTCTAATCAAGGGGGTAACAAGCTGGATTAAATATAAATAAGACGTTAATCTTTTTTTTGTAAGGTTTTGGTTGAATTGAAAAAATAGTGTACGAGGGGATTCGAATCCACGACATTCGCTAAATACGCCGCTGCGCTAACCACTTGAGCTATACTGACTTCGATAGTTCGATCCACTCGGGCACCAACTTCCCATCTCAACCTAAAACCTTTCGAATTTTCTTTCTTTTTGCCATTTTTTGGTGTCGGAGATGATCGAAGTCACGATAGTTCAAGTGGTAGAGCAGCGGCGTATTTAGCCGAAGGCCATGGATTCAGATCCCGCTCGTGGCACTAGCTTTTTTATTTCAACCAAAACCTTACAAAAAAGATTAAATAATTGAAATAAGTAATTTGGTCAATAGAACACTAAACATAATGAATAAATAAGACGTTTCATCCATCCTTAAATAGTTCCTCCAATCAGCGGGTTCAAGGGAAAGTTCTTTCATCAAATTGATATGGGTATTACGGCTTATGTTCAAGAGCCACTTCTTACACCATTTTCTCTTCGATTTTTTGCTTTTAATATGTAAATAAACAGAAGAATAGCACAAGAGATCGTCATCCATTTTGAGAAGGCAATTCACTGGTTGACGTTGGGAGCAACTGGCTGTGGAGCGGTCGTGAATCCACCTCAAATTTCAGGCACTCCAAATGGAGCTGTACGGCTTGACGCGGTTCCATTTGGAGTGATCGTGAATGGCCACCTTTAAGGTAATTTTTTAGAGTTTTTTGACCAGTTTACTATTGTCTGTCTACTGCCCTATGATTGTAAGAAATGAGGCCAAAGCTCATCGTGCACGATACTTGGAATTTAAGAAAAATAACTAATTGGTGGACCACAGACCAATGGACGTAGTTCACCCCTTCATTTTTTCTTCCACCTAAGCGTAAAAAAATATGAATTTATATTACCGAACGATATTGAAGATTATAGAAATTGAAAGATGAATGGGCCAACGTCATGCCTTACCCTCTTATAACCCAGACCTCACTGGGATATATTTTATGGTATTGCTCGTATCGTACGGTGCTGAAATCTAGCCAATTTGCCGATTAGGACCTCTTTGAGGATTTCTATTTAAGGTTATTAAAACTACTGACTACAATACAACACACTAACACTATTGAAATGTTTAGTCGTTTTCAGACCAATTTCACAATAGTTTTTCTATAAATTTACTCACCAAGGGCGACCTTGTGTCTCTCCAAGGTCTTGTGATGCACGTAGTTTCCGCATGCAATCGTGGAAAGAACTATTAAATGTGTTTAAGAGTTTCGTGAACACTTGGAAAAACCAGGGGCTTTTAAATAAAACCAACCTTAAATTATTGATGCACCGAAAAACACGTTTGATCCTAACGATCTTCTAGATGTAGGGCGTGTTCTTTTCTGATGACTGTCCTCCGTTGTGACTTTTCAGCTTGCTAATTGACATTTAACTTTATTTCTTTTTTCATGTTTCTAAATACTTAATACAATAGATAAGTTCTGCCCTTGATCACGGGTAGACAATTGGGAATTCAAGACCGTGAAAATTCCGCCGACGGAAGCGGACGCGCCGTAAAAAGGGAAGTGTGCACCTGTACAAAACCCGAAGGAAGTACGACAACGGTCCGATTTAACGGAAAATCGGATTGCCCGCCTGGAAAGATCCAGGACGTCCTTGCAATTAGTGAAGGGCGGGGGTTGAAAAAAATACGTACCTGTTGATAATAACAGCGGATGCATGAATGATTTCATTTCCATGATTTTTCACCTGGGTGACCCGGTGATTTCGATCTAACGTGAACATTTCCGGTTCGGCATTATCATCATGCTACTAGGCATCACAATTTATTTGAATCGAATTGTACGAATTGTTTAATAAAAGTTTAGAAGGCAATTTTTTAAAATTCATACGGTATTTTTTTCTTACAAGAGTTCCTACATAAATAATTATCCAAATGAGACTGTATTTGTCAGGCAGAATGTTTAGCGCAGCATCAGGGATATAAACAGGGTGAGGCAAAACAGCGACTTCTTTAAACTTGTACTTTGCATTTTGGTTTGTATTTGTGCAGACATCAAGCCTCGGTTGAGTTAATAAATATAATAACGGTTTAATCATGAAGTATAAATCTTGGAAAATGAAGTCTGCATGTGGTATCATACAGACCACCTTCGTTCTTTGGTTTTACAGAATTCAGCAATTTCTGAACCAAAAGTGTAAGAATTTGTAGGACTTGATGTGTTCTGTAATAGACCGTATTCAAATGTCAGGGTTATAAGCAGGGAGAGGCAAGATGCTTTCTCTTTTGACATTTGTCAGTTTGGCCAGTATTAAATGCGTTTGTTTCTTGGGTAAATTTATTCCAGCTGATCAAATTAAGTGTATAACTCTATATGAAGATTATTGATCTAATTTTAACCTGATCCAAATTTTAAAAGATGGTAGTTTTTGGAGTAGCATAATAAAGTACCTGGATCACCTAATTTAAAGTTTGTGATGTCTGCATTCAGCTACATCTAAATTAAAGAAGTAACCCTTGATATGTCGACTAGAAATTATAGCCATCTGCCGCAATGTCACAATGTCAGGGTTATAAGCAGGGAGAGGAAAGTTGTTAGAGACTTCCACGTAAGAACGGTTTATTGCAGGCAGTTTTATACCTGATGATAAAATAAAATAAATACAACATACAGCAACGTCTGAACCAAAATTTTGCTATATAAAAAAGCATTGCTGTAGCTTGACTAGTTACGAGAGAAAACTCAAACATGTGATATAAAGGAAATAAGCAGGGTGAGGCAAGCCACTGTCTGACTGAAGCATCATGAACTGGTTGCTCAAGCCGCTCTTCACTCCAACTTTTATTGACATGTCATCATCCTTGACATGATAAAGCAGTGATGGATTAATATCGATTAATATCAGGGTTATAAGCGGGGTGAGACACTGCCTCACTTACTGATAATGAAGCATATAAAACTTTTGTAAAGTTTTTTTGAGTTGTGGCAAGACGCTGGCAATTAGAAAAAAACTAATTTCCTCACATATTTAGTTGAGACAATTGATCAAAAATGGTCCAGTTTTTATTTCCATGACATATACTCAATAGGTAGTTTGGCGTTAAGCCATCCTGTATGACAGGAACTACTTTACTTAACTTTGTATGTATACATACTATAAGTAATTACGTGTAGTTATTTTTTATGAATGAACCCACCAACGACACGAACCACGCAGTTTAGTAATTATTCGCCTCGCTAATTGAAGCGACGCACCCTCGTACCCCGGTACCCCGGGCCGTCAACCGTTTCAAAATCGGGTGGAACAGAAACTTCCGGTGTTTCCGGGGGGGGGGGTGGCGGCGAGGGACTTCCGTTTGTCCGAGAGGTCACTTCCGCTACCTGTAGATCGTCGTTTAGAAGTCCCAAATCAACACAAGTCATAAATTGTGTCCGCAAGTTCCCGCCGAAGATAAAATTAAAAAAAAAAGCCGTGAATTTCTTCCAGTTTTACCAACTGGAACGATATTCTTTATTTTTGAACTTTTTAATCTTGTCAATTTTTCCAGATTTGTCCATAGTCACACTCTTGCATTAACAAAGAGCTTAAAATTGTCAGAGTAGATGGCGCAACGTCAGGGGTATAAGCTGGGCGAGGCAAGACATCGGTTCGATTTACGCTGATTTTACCTGTATTGATTTTTGTGGCAATGTTTCATCGACTAATCACCTAATTCACATTCTTAAAGTTAAAATCCATGAGTGTCATTGCAGATAACAGGGCTGAACGCGAGAATAAACTCTTATTCTATTTGATTTTTTTGTCAATTTTTCGTTACCTAAGGCATAGAAAATGCAACTTTAAGGGTATAAGCAGGGTGAGGCAAGATGCTACTCCTTAAATTTATACCGATTTTAGCTGTACTGAATCTCCAATAAATTTTTCTTTCATTTCATTTTTAAACAATGTTTAGTCGCCTATCAACTCATTACATTCTTAAAGTTATCCAAAAGCCTCAAGTGTCATAGTAGATGACAGGGTTATAAGCAGGGTGAGGCTAGACGCCGACTCTTTACATTTCTGCTTATTTTACCAACGGATCATTATTACATGATACCACTTAATTCACACCTTTAAAGAAATGTGTTATGTAAAAAACACAACTTCATGGTTATAAGCAGGGTGAGGCAAAACGGTGATTTTTTTCAATTTACGACTATTTTACGGATCTGCTACCGAAGCGATTTTCTTCCTTTTGAATTTAGTGATGCATCGTGTTTTCGTGATACCATCTAATTCACACTTTTAAATAGTGTCTTATAAAACGCGATCTCAAGGTTATAAGCAGGGTGGGGCAAGACGCTGTCTTTTTATTTCTTCATATTTTACTTCAATTATTTTTGATCCTGTTGATCGAATCTCAAACTTGCTTTTGAAGCTCCATTTAGTCCACCCGATCGCCAATAGCTCTACAATCTGCACCTGATGTATGTATTTACCTTTATATTTCTACCGTACTCAAATCTCGGAATATTCTTAATGCAGGCACTTGGCGTAGGAGTACCCCGGGTTGGTTGATTTTTAATAATTGGTTCTTTGGTTCGATCTTCTTTAGGACTTTGAAACATTTAAGTCCGGTCTTTGGGCTTCAAAATCGTCTGAATCTGATGCACTTGTCTTCCACCAATGATAGAAATTTTTTCATAAATCATTGTACGATCAAGTGTTTAGTGTTTGAATGATTTAATTTGTTTTCCAAACATAATTGCTAAATGCTGTTTTTGTTGAATGCATCCGATGTTTTCTGGATTCTAGGATTCAGGACAAGGTTGCACCAATTTCAGAATCCGCGATGACCCCAATTTACACAAGACTGCGTTTGAAGTGTACGATGATTTGTTCCATTATAAAAAGATATCCCCCCTTGTAAATTCGATCCGAATTTGTAGGGCTTCGCCCCGGATGTCCTATCTCAACGAGAAGCGGGTTAGCGGAGAAGAATTCGAGGAAGCACCTTGCCTGCCAACTGGACCGAGACTTCCCACGGCTCATCCACCTGATGGAGTTACGAATACCGTTCAGCCTTAGTGGTCACATTCTCCGTTTAATCGCTTTTCGATTTGTCTTCTCGTCGAATTGTAAAAAGGAACAAACCGCCCCCGGGTGCCACGCAGCATGGTAATGTAATAGAAAATACGAAGAGACGGGTCATGTGTCCTTGCCTGAGTTAGAGTCGGGCCACGTTCGCTCCGATTCGGTTAATTCCAGGCTTCCTCATTAGTAGCAGCAACAAACACCACGGCACGGCCCCTTTACCCCACCGTCACCAGGACAAAAAGCATTATAAATTTCCTTATTCGACGACCTGTTGGCTCCTTTAAATGCACGTATTGATTTTAGAAGCATGTCAGCCCTTGCTAAACATTCTATCAATTTATTCAAACAATATTCACCCATTACTCATGGATAAAAAAAATTATAGATCGTTCAATTTTGATTACTTTTTTACTCAATGAGCTTAATCCGGAGGTTGCAGCCATATTGAACAACACAGTAATCACCAAATCAACCTGTTCACCAAATAGAACAGTTTTTTTATAACATATAAAAAATTCCTTGCTTGTAGTTGGGTTTTTACTGAAAATCCAAACTGTTTTTCCCGGCTCGTGCATGTGTCCAGCTGAATGAGGACATTACTGCGCACCGGAACTGATTTGCAGTCCCATTATCACAAACACTGGTTGCTCGCTATGCAAACTCTTATCCTCTCCAAAAATCTCTCCCAGAATTCCAAAGAAAAACCGTTAAGGATTTGTTAAAAATTTCAATATAAATGTATACATCTCTTGTTTATTGTTCAAACTGTTAAATAAAAAAAAAAAATAAAAAAAATATATATATATATATATATATACACGCAACTTTTGTTGTTGCCTCGTACAGTTTTAATGGATTGTTCTTAGTTTAATGGGTCGTTTCTTCTGGGTTTGGTATTCCTCAAGAACTGCAGCCTTTTTTTATTTACTTTTCCTAGTTGCTTAGTTCAATTGATTCGATCATTATTTTTGAGAAGGATTAGGTCATTGAATGCCACACCTGTAATTCTTTTTACCCGGGTCTTTTTGGTATCCTACTCTAAGTCTCAATTGAGCAGCTTCAAATTCGATGATAATATGGGTGGCAGTTTCTTCTACTTTGTTGCCTAACCTGCAAATCGGTTAAATATACTTATGTGTAGGTGTTTTCTCAGCTACGAGTGACTAGAGGCTTGTCTGCAGTTTTGGTATGGGTTCTGTAGCAGTTAATTATACCTGGCACCTCTAGAGTTCATCAATTTAAAAAAAAATCTTGTTTATACAATTATAGGCTTGGGAAATAAAGCTTTTTATCTATCTATCATAACCTCCATCTTCTAATTCGTCTGCGGGTTCAATACACAAAATTCATTTGTTTTTATATTTTTGTAGTAGATTCCACGTCTGTAAATTATTATGTATATGTTTTTGCCTTTTTTATTTTCCTACAATGCATTTTCTTTAAAATAGGGTTAGTCCAAGAGACACGTGGTTTTTGTACAGGTTATTTTATTTCACATTTTTCCATCTACGTTTCGCCCAGTTTTCTTTTTCTGCCCATCATCAGGAACCCCTAACAAGAAGTACAGCAGTTAGTTTACATTGTAGCATTAGTAATCAATCATGACCTTACATAAAAACAATAATTAATTGAAAGAAGTAATTTGCTCAATCAGATCACTGAACATAATGGATTTAATTAGTAATTAATATAATTTTTTATTTTATGGTAAAAACATCAGTATTAATTACCTAGCAGTCTCGCCTGCCATCCCATTGCGCTTTTTTCTATAAGGAAGTTATCCAATATTTTTTTTACCTTTTTTATTTTCCTAAAAAGGATTTTCTTTAAAATTGGGTTAGTCCAAGAAAGACGTGGTTTTTGTACAGGTTATTTTATTTCACATTTTTCCATCTAAGTTTCGCCCAGTTTTCTTTTTCTGCCCATCATCAGGAAACCCTACCAAGAAGTACAACCAAAAAAGTACAGTCAATTAATTTACATTATACCATTAGTAATCAACCAAGACCTTACGTAAAAAGAATAATTAATTGAAAAAAGTAATTCGGTCAATCAGATCACTGAACATTTTATACAGGTTAATTCATTTTCAGATTAAATTAATCATTTAATTAGTAATTAATATAATTTACATTTTTATTTTATGGTAAAAACATTAATATTAATTACCTAGCAGTCTCGCTTGTCATCCCATTGTGTTTTTTTCTATAAGAAGCTCTCCAATATTTTCTTACCTTTTTTTTATTTTCCTAAAAAAAGATTTTCTTTAAAATAGGGTTAGTCAATATGTTGAGTCCCCTCAAAATTATTTGTATCTGCAGTTTGTAGTTGTGTATTTATTTACTCATACTTCTTGTAACCAATTATCTCCCTCTTGTTTTCTACCTTTCACTCTCCATCTCTCTTTTTCATTTTTTCCCTTTCCCATTCACGCACTGTTTTTCGCAGTTTTTCATTCAACATTTGCTATTCTCTACTCACTCTCTCTCTCTCTCCACATCTCTGGCTTTGCGGAAACTTTTTCCGAGGACATAAAGTTTTTTTTTTCTTTCTCTGTTTCATTTTATTTTTCTCCTCTTTTTCTCTTTCTCTCACTTTCTGTCTGCTTGTCTGTCTGTCTGTCTCTCTCCCTTTCTCTCTCTCTTTCTCTCTCTCACTCTCTCTCTCTCTCTCTTTCTCTCCACCTCTTACTTATTGTATGTAATTATTTGCAATCTTAATTAATTTACAATTACTTGTAATTTGTTCACGTATGAAACAACCTGAAAACTGTTTTTCATCAAAAATTCATCGGTTTATATTTTAATAAAAGTTAAAATGTTTATATCTTTTTTACCATTTCGTTAACAACTGTAATTTTGGCTTTTTTGTACCAGGCTTTTAGCATTTTTAGAATAATAAAATCCTGAAAGAAAAGCGTTGAATTTTTTTCTCCAGCATCAAGGAATTCGATCGGCCGAACGTCCTTTTTTGTTTAACACCTCAGAGAAGCCTTAGCAGGGCTAAGCAAAGACCCTGTCTGAGGTAAACAAAGAGCTATTTTTGCTTTTGTCTAATTTTGTGCGTTGATTACACGGTGATCAATTTTCTAAAACAGAAAAACGTTTAAAAAATTAAGCCTTCTAGATTCTTATTCCAAAACAAACAATTTTGAGTTTTTTAGTGTAGATGTTTATTTATATTTTACATAGTTTACTCCAGTGATATTATATTTATATTATCTTTTAATTTGATTGAAAATTAGATGAAATCAGTATATGTTAAGTTGTTGCATAGTAAATGGCGGTTTTTAAAGGGTAAGAAATCAAATCAATTCAGCAATTATTAGCAGCAGTTTAAAATTATTTCCATATTTTTCTACACAATTTTACCAACGTGTGTAAGAATTTATACTTCCTCGGCATTTTCAGTGTGTTCAATCCAACCCAGAGAGTATAAGCAAACCAAGAAGATCGATAAGGATCGAATTACAGGTTCATCACCATGCAGTACACAGGAGGAAATCTCACAAAAAAATTTAACAAGTCAAGTTTAAGTTTTAACAATTAATTTTTTTAACATCTAATAACACATAGATTAAAGAAAAAAAATGAAAATTGACACAGATAGATCAGGTGAGGTGACTATCATTATCATTACGTGGAATGGGGCCTTTCGATTGACCAATGCTGGACGCTGACGACTTAATTTTTATGTAAAAAATGTCTAATTGTTGCCAGTAGGATTCAGAATAAATGTTTTCGCCAGTTATAAGAAAGATGTAATGAATTACTCTTTTCTATGACCACCAAACTGTCACCATAACGTTTTCTTGGGCTGATCAATCATTAGCCATCAATCATCAGCATTAAGCCATTGCTTCGACCGTTTTGGATTAGCATAGAGAATCATTAAAACGAAAGAACAAAAGATTTTATACTCATGCATATCGGTTAGTTGGTAAGGAATATGGATTTTTTTAAAACTTTTTCTTTTAATTACGATTGTTGAATAGACTTTACACTATCCTTCTACATCTTTGTCCAAAATTGGTTAGCAACTTCTATAATTTTTTCTCCAGTAAGTTGGTAAACGGAATTACAATTTTCAAATCAGCAACGGTCGGTTTGAAACTTCCTAGTTGCATCATCAGAGCAATCGAGTTTATTATGTATATTTCCAGTACGTATACGTAGAACTGTTCAAGTGCATCCACACCAGTCTATCCTATATCTTTGACATTTCTTGATCTAAAACCATATCACCAAATCGACCACTCCATGTAATAAAACAAGCCAATCTCTTACTTTCCGGAAGTGATTTCTTTACTATAAATTTTCCACAATCGATTAAAGTTTAGACTGCTCTTCCTAGACATACTTCCTTACCACAATATTCTCCCTAATTATCCTTAAATACAATAAAAGATAAATTCTTAAAGGGGCGTCAGTGGCCGCAAAGGTTTAGGTATCTCACCGTAAGGTAAAGGTCCCGGGTTCGAATTCAGGAGCCCTTTAAAGCAAAAAACAACGGGTATCAAGAAATATTTATTGATGGGCTGCTAGTTAAAAAAATAAACTTTAAACGAATCAACAATAGGACTCAGCCACCCCACCACAAATGAATCATTAGGTTACCGTTTTTTGCCATACATTGGTGAATTATCGGAAAAAGTAAAATTTTTAAACAAGGTTTTAGAATAGCTTTTAGAAGTACGGGTTCACTTAAAAACATCCTCGCAAAACCTAAAAACAAAGTAGACAACTGGGCAAAAAGCCGGGCTTACCAACTCAATTGTAATGATTGTGCTATTAAATATATAGGACAAAGCGGTAGAGAAATAAAAACAAGAGTAAAAGAACACTTGCCTAAATCGAGCAAATTTTCGGAATTTAAGGACCATCTAAAAAGAAACGAAACATAATTTCAGTTCAAATCTAAATACAAGAGTGTTACATAGTTTCAACAAAGGGAAAGAATTAGATTGGTTTAAGAAATTTGAAATTAAAAAATTTAAAATTGAACATGGTGATAAACGCATTAATAATATAACAGATTTTGATCTACCTCCCATTTTAAATATGTACATAAATAATAATAAACATCCAAATAATTAAACGAATTATTTTAATTGTTATTATTTTTATAGAAATTTAATAATATTAAGTATTTACTAGTATAACATTTATTTGTGTTAAAATTTTCGCGTTTCGCACGTTTAAATTGAGCGCCATTAAAAAATCAGCTGCGAATTGGAACGTCGCGTTGGCGGAGGTATCAGTGGGTTCACTTTGGCAATTCATGTCGAGAGACGTGGTTTTAGAAGTCCTTCAACCTGATGATGAGCTAAAAGCTCGAAATCCGGATCGTTGCAAAACAACTTACTGTGAGTAGGAACTATCTTTTTAAAAAGGATTGAACACTATACTCACTCCATCATTTATCATTTCTATATTCAGGAGCCCTGTATTGCGACATAATTACAAATGGGCTTTTCTTCAAAACACCGACACCCGAAGGGAATTAATATGACCTCTTTTGTATAAAAAAATCAATAACTACTTCTGTCATCCAAATTATTTTATTTTTAAACCAATAGAACTTTCTCTTATTTCGTACATTTTAATACATGTCTCTCTTTTTGTATGTAAAATTCTTAGGCGTGATCTTTTTCATGTTTTTAAAATACCTGATTTTATTGTATATTTTATATTTTTTACGCTATTTACTAGTTGAGTGTGCATTTAAATGTATGATTTAATTTATATGGGCAATTTATTTTGTAAAGGGCTCTTGCTCGGAAAATAAATTAATAAAACAAACAGAATATACACTAGCACGCAAAAAAATTCCACCCACTTGTAATATAACTTGATTTATATATATTTTTATATATTATAAAAGTTTTTTAACGTTTAATAATTGAGTCTTTGCAAAAAAGAAAAAAAAGTAAATTGCTAAGGAAAATGAAAAATAAAATAAATAAATAAAAAAATGACGGACAGATAAAATTGGTTTTAATTTTGTTTTAGATTTTTAATTAGAAATGTGTGGTGATTAGTGACCGTTAATCGATATTTATGAAGAAATCGTGAGATGCTGTTTGATGTGATGTAGGTTTCAGAAAAACATTTTGCCCTAAGAAGCCCTGAAGATGATCTCAATAAAGATCGAAACGTTGGCACGATAAAGAAAATGTTTTTCTGAAACCTACATCACACCAGACCGCATCTCACGATTTCTAAATAAATATTTTTAATTAGATTTCAATATCGCGTATTTCCTCCGCTTGCCTTAATTACAACTCGAAGACTCATTGGCTTACTTTCTATCAGTCTGGAAATGTCACTTTGCTGGAGGTTAGCCCATTCTTCACGAGTCCTTTCAGGATCGTGGAGTGTATCAGGAAGTGATGGACGTGCTCTTATTCGAAATGAGGAATAGTGGAGTGAGTGCGGTGTTCAATCCTTTTTAAAAAGATAGTTCCTCCTCACAGTAAGTTGTTTTGCACCGATCCTGATTTCGAGCCCTTAGCTCATCATCAGGTTGAATGAGTTCTAGTGATGATGAGCTAAGGGCTCGAAATCCGCGTTGCAAAACAACTTACTGTGCTCTTATTCGTCTTTCGAGGTTATCCCGTAAACGATGGGGTTCAAGTCTGAGAACGGGCTCAGGCTAAGACCGTGATGTTATGCTGTTGAAGGTTGAACGTACGTTGCGAGCTGCATGTTGACAGGCATTATCGCGCATTAGAATAGGATTGTCGCTGATTTCATCGAGGATAGGCGACGCATGATGTTCCAAAATATCATCCACATACCGAGCGGCCGTCAAAGACCCCCACAAACAACAACCAACTCTGTGCGACTCTCCATTGAAATTCCCGCCCACACCATCACTGAGCTACGGTGAAAAGGTTGGCTCTGGGAAAAATTACAACCTTTCATTCTTGTTTCACGCCCATCTGGAGATCGTAGAGGAAATTTACACTCATCTGTAAAAAGTACGGCGGACCAATCGCCCAAAGACCAATGGCTGTGTTCTCGAGCAAACGCGAGCCGTGCAACTCTGGGTGTTCTGGTCCTCTTACTGATTTATTCTTCTTGGAGCAGTACATTCAGAAATTTGAACTCCTCGAACTTCCTTGAGCTTGAACAACAGTAAGGTTCCGTTTTCGAAAAGTTCTCTAAGTCAAAAAACGGTCATCCTGTGGTTCTGTCACATCTAGGGTGTTCAAAACTGGGCCTTCTATGGTAGGACCCAGTTTCTAGAAAACGTCTAACGGCGTCCGCAGTGTTTCGCAGGGTACTCCGAGCAATAGCCGCATACCTGATGTAACGTCCATCATCAGTAAGTGCCACGCGCAACATCCTCAGCACTAACAGGCATTTTTAAGTTTAAAAATTGAAATTAAGAAAACAAAGATGAAAACTAAACAGTGTATTGCTTCAGAATTCATATAAGACTAAATAAACATTTTAAATTTCATAAAAAGTCAACATTGAAAAATTCTTTATCCCTGTTTTGGATTAAGGATTAAGTGTGTTTACCTCTAATTGATGTTCCCAATTTGAAACATAGCATAAACAAATATTTATTGGTAAAAACAATGAGACAAATTAAGGGCAGAATTTTCTTTTATCGAGAAAAAAAAAATCAACTGGATGGAATTTTTTGCCTGTCAGTGTATTTCAATTATAGTTATGTAGTATTAAATTCACTAGTTTCGTGGTCCGCTTGACTAATTAATATCTTTCAATTAATTAAGGTTTTTAGTTGAGATAAAAAAGTCAGTGTCACGAGCGGGATTCGAACCCACGACTTTCGGATAGATACGCCGCTGCTCTACCACTTGAGCAATCGTGACCTCGATCCACTCGGACGTCAACTCCTCATCTCAACTCCACCTTATGAGTTTTCCCTCCTTTTGCCATTTTTCAAATGTCGTGTAATCGGTTTGGATTCTCGACGACAATTGAAATGGCGACGGAGACCTTTAGTGAAGTGTACTTCATTTTTAAATCATTAATTCACTATTTTCGTGGTCCGCTTGACCAATTAATAAAAGATAATTAATTAAGGTTTTTAGTTGAGTTGAAAAAAAGTTAATGGCACGAGAGGGATTCGAACCCACGACCTTCGGCTATATACGCCGCTGCTCTAACCACTTGAGCTATCGTGACCTCGATCCACTGAGACACTAACTTCCCATCTCAACCCCACCTTTTGAATTTTCCCTCCTTTTTGCCATTTTTCAAATGTCGCTAATCTATTTGATTCTCAGCGACAAATGAAATGGCCACGGAGAGCTTTATTGAAGGTATACTTCATACTCAAGTGGTAGAGCAGCGGCGTATCTAGCCGAAGATCGTGGGTTCGAATCCCGCTCGTGACACTGACTTTTTTATCTCAACTAAAAACCTTAATTAATTGATATAATTATGTAGTATATACATACTACATAAAATTACATATGCACTTACAATTTCTAAAAGGTTTCTCAGTAAAATAAAGGATTTATATAGTTGTCTGATGACTGAAAATAAAAAACTGATCCACGAGTTAAATTTGAGGTTTATGCGATAAAAATAGATTTGTTTCGACACTTTAATTTTTGACTTTTGTATGATTGATAAGTGATGGTTTTTTTAGTAGAAACACAAAAAATAAGTCTATGGGTAAGAAAGGGTGTAGGTCACGTGGTGAGTTTCTTATGTTTTTTTCTTCCCCTGCGCCTCACAACAAGTGTTCAACACCTTATAAGCCGAGGATTTTCTTTTATCCGTTAATCACTACTCTATTTATTTATTTGGGGGAGAAAAAGCCTTTCGTGAAGTCACAACTGGCGACCAGTTCAGATCAACATTGGAATAAAGCAGAAAAATGCAAATCAGGTTCCGCCCGGCCGGCCTGCTCCCACGATTACGATGTCCGGGTTCCGGTGGTTTTCGGTTGCGGAACGCCCTTAGGGACCTTGTCAAGGATTTTCGAACCGTTTTCAACACTGTTGCTATTTCCCTCCCTTATCAATCGTAAAAAAAAACATTTTTTTTGAAAACCGATCTAATAAGTTTTTCTTGGGTGATGGGATTCGTTGATCAAATGAATAATCGAACCCTTTTTCTGTTTGTTTACCGTCCTTTCAATTTGAACCGTCCGGGATGTAAATCGTACTTTCCACATTGGGAAGACTGTGGGAATAATTGGTGACGACGGATTTCTCGGACAAAGGGGCCCGACGTTTACCTTTCTTGTTTGCCGAAGTCTGTTTGCTGTTTGTTCCGAGTCGGTCCTAATGACATGATCTTTGCCACGGACGTCGTGGCTTTCTCCCATCTCCGTTCAACTGAGTCCGTATTTAAAACAAAAGCTCAACATCTGTAAAATAGAGTTTTTCCGATTTACACCCTCGGACTTTGTAGTGTTGATTATTTGGCAAGTTTTACGACCTTTAGCTGTAAGAACAGTTTAAAAATAATTATGTTAGCTTTGAATCGCTTTACTACCAATTTAAATGCCTTATGTCAAGATATATAAATATTTTTTTTTGTTTCAGTGCCTAAAAGGGTGCACGTTGTGGGAGAAGGCGCTAGAGGCAAGCTGTCAGACGGTTTGTGTAAGTACAGACTAAAAAAAAATTATTCCATAAAATGTGTCTTTTAATACATACGTGTTTTGCCCCTTTAACATTTTAATTTTATTTTACACAATGTCTGCTATAACGAATAGGTATCTAATGAAAAAAAAAAATATGTGTATAGTATTCCATAATGAAAAGTAATCTAGTAGTCTAGAAAAATAATATCTATCTATCTATTTTTGAAAATAAACTATGTACTATTACTTAAATCAGAGATCATCTTCAGGGCCTGGGATTTATAAACATTGTTTAAATTTTACAAATACATGTAGGGTGTGAAAAAAATGAATTTATACAATGCTAGAAAATTTTAGATTAAAAAAAATAATAAAAAATAAAAATGATTTTATACAATGCTAGAAAATTTTATATAAAAAATGAATTTATAAAATACTAGAAAATTTTAGATGTAAAAAAAATAAATAATAAAAATGAATTTATACGCTAGAAAATTTTAGATATAAAAAAATAAATAAAAATAAAAATGAATTTATACAAAGCTAGAAAATTTTAGATAAAAAAAATGAATTTATACATTGCTAGAAAATTGTATATAATAAAATGAATTTGTACAATGCTTGAAAATTTTTTATAAAAAATGGATTTATGCAATGCTAGAAAATTTTAGATTTAAAAAAATAAATAAAAATAAAAATAATGTATACAATATTCGAAAATTTTAGATTAAAAAAATAAAAACGAATTTATACAATGCTAGAAAATTTTAGATAAAAATAAAATAAAAAATAAAAATGAATTTATACAATGCTAGAAAATTGTATATAATAAAATGAATTTGTACAATGCTTGAAATTTTGTTATAAAAAATGGATTTATGTAATGCTAGAAAATTTTAGATTTAAAAAAATAAATAAAAATAAAAATAATTTATACAATACTCGAAAATTTTAGATTAAAAAAAATAAAAACGAATTTATACAATGCTAGAAAATTTTAGATAAAAATATGTATTTATGCAATGCTAGAAAATTTTAGATTTAAAAAAATAAATAAAAATAAAACCTTACAATACTCGAAAATTTTAGATTAAAAAAAATAAAAACGAATTTATACAATGCTAGAAAATTTTAGATAAAAAAATAAAAATGAATTTACAAAATGCTAGACAATTTTAGATTAAAAAAAATGAATTTATACAATGCTAGAAATTTTTTTCACATCCTACATGTATTTGTATAATTTAAACAATGTTTATAAAACCCAGGCCCTGAAGATGATCTCAATAAAGATCTAAACGTTGGCACGATAAAAAAAATGTTTGTCTAAAACACGTCACACCAGACCGCATCTCACGATCTCTAAATAATAACTTATGAAAAAACGTTCAATTGTAGATTATTATATCCCATAATGAAAAATAGCCTGTACGTTCTAGTCAATATATTTAAATTTTTCGAAAGATACCTTGTATTCTAACCAATCGTTTTTTTTATTAAAAAGATTTATTAGATTATAGTTAAGAATATTCGATAATGATAAATACTACGTACATACTCGTCAATGCTTCAATAGTATCTCATTTTCGAAAGGGACGGTATACGTACCAACAAATTTTTATGAAAAAAAAAGTTCAATTTTAGATTAGTATATTAAATAATAAAATATAATATGCAAATAGGGGTTTTCAGAAAGGAACGAATCAATACATTCTTAAAAAAAGTGCATTGTAGATTAGAATATTCCCTAGTGGAAATTCCATTTACATAAGTACATACTAATCAATAGTTCCTTATTTTTGGAAGTCAAGATTTACGCATGATTCACGTATTCAACATTCTTATGAACTCGACTTTAGAATAGAATGTGGGCTATGAAAGATGTCAATAGATTGCCAATCGAGAAATTTAATAACTAGATTATTGTTGTAATAAAAAGGAAATTAAAATATGTGAAAACTAGATGGTAGATTCTTATTAAAATAATTTGGCTTGTTAGGTTAGACTATTCGATAATGATAAGTACAAACTAGTCAATAGCGACCATTTTCGAAATGGGTTCACGTACTCAATCAATATCTTATCAATTCTTGTTAGAAAGGTTTGGATTGTAAGTTAGAATATTACATAATGTTAAATTATATTTACATAAGTGCATAGTAGTCAATAGTGTCCAATTTTCGAAAGTGGAGATGTACTTACCAATCAATTGACTTTTATGAACGTAGATTAGAATATTTGATAATGAAAGTTACTGTACTTACTAGGCAATAGTGTCCAATTTTCGAAAGTGAAGATGGACTTACCAATCGATTGACTTTTATGAACTGTAGATTAGAATATTTGACAATGAAAGTTATTGTACTTACTAGTCAATAGTGTCCAATTTTCGAAAGTGAAGATGTACTTACCTATCGATTGACTTTTATGAACTGTAGATTAGAATATTTGGCAATGAAAGTTATTGTACTTACTAGTCAATAGTGTCCAATTTTCGAAAGTGAAGATGTACTTACCAATCGATTGACTTTTATGAACTGTAGATTAGAATATTTGATAATAAAAATTACTGTACTTACTAGTCAATAGTGTCCAATTTTTGAAAGTGAAGATGTACTTACCAATCGATTGACTTTAACGATCTGTAAATTAGATTATTTGATAATGAAAGTTACTGTACTTACTAGTCAATAGTGTCCAATTTTCGAAAGTGAAGATGTACTTACCAATCGATTGACTTTTATGAAATGTAGATTAGAATATTTGATAATGAAAGTTACTGTACTTACTAGTCAATAGTGTCCAATTTTCGAAAGTGAAGATGTACTTACCAATCGATTGACTTTTATGAACTGTAGATTAAAAAATTGAATAAGAAAGTTACTGTAGGTACTAGTCAGAACATTGTCAATCAATTTTATAACTCGATATGTTCCAATGATAAAAAATCAAAATATCTCAATACTTGACCGTAGATTCGAATTACAGTCAATAAAAATAACACAAATATGTAAATTCATTTTTAATCCATTACGTTTAGTGGTCTGATTGACCAAAATACTTCTTTCAATTAATTATTCTTTTTATGTAAGGTCTGGGTTGAAGTGAAAACGTCAGTGACAGGAACGGTATTGAAAGATCGTGGGTTCGAATCCCCCTCGTGACACCGACTTTTTGACTTCAACCCAGACCTTACATTAAAAGAATAATTCAGTTTTAATTTGAAAATATTTCATCATTAAATGGACTGCAATCGATATAACTCGCTCTATGAAGGTACAATAGATTCTATTAAAAAGGTGCCAGATAAGAATATTTATCATTCAATAAGTTATAGGTAAAGTCTAAGTACTATTCGATAGACTCTCGTCAGAAAAGGGTCCAAGCTAGAATAAAATAATCAAAACTAAACGGAATAGAGTACATACTAGTCAATACATTTTTGCGTTAAAAAAAAGCTCATTTGTGATTAGTGCAATAGGTTTACGTAGAAGTTTGTTCTTGGTATTTAAAGGATTTTTATTCCATAAGGATCAATTACAGATTAGAATATGCAATTAAGGTACTTTGTACATGGTAGTCAATATTTCCATGTTTCAGCTGTATCTACGTTAATTGAAAATATTATTAATGAAAGGTAATATTTTGTGTTAGTCAATTGATTCTTAGTTGAAAATTACTAGGATTATACTAATCGATGTATTTTTATTTTAAATACTTTACCTAGTGCGTCAGGGATTTTTGATCATTATGCATCAATAGCAGGTAAATGATTGAATAGAGTCAATAGATTCTGATTCAAAATTATTTCAGGTCAATTATCAGTAGGATTGCTGATCTGTATGGTTTGGTCAATCAAATCTTATTTAAAAGATACATGAACTGCTGCCGTTCTGTAGCTGGTAGATAGATCCTGACTTTTTTCTATTTTAAACGGATATAAGATTTATGTTCAAGTAATTACGTTTAAAATCAAGGAGTATTGCCGGTGATTTTTGGTTTAGGAGTGTCATATACGCGTTGTAATTTGTTCTAATTTTATTCTTTGAAATTTTAATTTAAAAAAAATATATTTAAAATGTATCCAATGGGTAATCGGCGCGTTTGGTCCGCCGAGAGAGAGAAAATATAAAGGCCTGCTAGGACTCAATTGGTCCTGATTACGTCCATTGGTGACAGTTGATTATCCGACAACGGACGAAATCCTCGTAGGCTGTTCAACTTGTACTTTTCAATTTGTTTATTATATATTTTTATTTTATTTCCAGAACGGGACGCAGGAACTGCTGCCGCCCAAGGAGCTCTACTGCGTCATGGGTTGTAACGACGCACTCAATAGATATCTGCAGAAACTGAAAGGTGACTTAAACTATATTTTCTACAATGAGACGTTTTTGTAGATAATTTACTTGTTAAAATACGGCTAAAAGCCTGACTGTATTTTTTAAATCCTTTATATTTAGAAAAATACGGCAAAGAAATTGAGCCTATCTTTACAGACTCGGAATTTTTTCGTCAACAAATTCAATGGACGCCTTAATCCAGGATTGCGGTCAAAGGACTTACAGATATGATGAATGCGCGGTACTTTCGTATGTCTGTGGTTTATTAATAACTGGAAGGACGTGTCCGGCCGGATGCTTTCTGCTCGTTATCGACTTTCAGAACCAATCCTAATTTTTTTTTTCAACCCGAAATAATTCGTTTCCTCCTGGACAAAGATAGGGTATATTTTAAACCTGGCGTCAAATGGAGATTCCTAACGCTTCCTGTCCAACTCCGGGCAATTAAAGCCCTCGTGGATAACGATCCGAAATAAGATTTTGAACCTGGCTTATATTCAGTTCAAAGAGGCAATAAAAAACAATTAATTTTATGAAAATCCTATTTTTAATACAATTTTTCGGTCTTGCTTCAGATTCAAAATTAAGAAAATTTCAATTTTGTTTTTTCGTGTATTTTCAGAAAAAAAAACTCGTATTAGCTTTAACAACATATTTCTGAACATGTCTGACCACAATTAACAACGATATATGAATGTATTTTGACAGCAGATCAAATTTTTCAATTTTAGACGAGCTTGGAAGACCTCCTCCACCAGCACTGGTTGCTGATTCGCTGACTTCAACTTCATTGAAGCTCGAATGGGAACGAGGCTCCTACCCAAACTTAACAGCCCTGTTGCAGTGGAGTTATGCCGATGCTGGACAGTGGCAATATGCCAGAAATCAAAGTTGGAACTTAAATCAAGTCAATGTGTCATGTCTCAGGCCATATACAAACTACAGAGTATGCAAAAAAAAAAAAAAAGATTAACTGTATAGACTAAAATGATTAAATTGTAGTTCAGGGTATCACTGCTTGCACAAGAAATGGAGTTGGTGATGTCTGAAGCGAGCCTTGTGATAGGTACGCTTCCATCGGGTCTGCCTTCGTCTCCTCCAAGCCTGGTACGGGCCACTGCGACAGACCCGACAAGGGTTTCAGTCTCCTGGCTTCCAGGCCCTTTTCCCAATGGGCCTATATTGTCCTACGTTGTTTCTATCGATGAACTTCCTCACGGTTACAAAGCACACAAGGTAAATAATAAAAATTTACAAGAATTCAAACCTGCTTACTAAAAACAAAACAATTTAGGATATACCCGTATCGGAAAAAAAGGAGTTTTATATGTTTCAAAGCCTACTGCCTTCTAGGAACTATTCAGTTTCTGTTGCAATGAGAAATGCAGTAGGTCTCGGTCCTCCTGCAGTGACTATGCTTTCAACACCTTCACTCTCTCACGGTAAAATCTCATCTTAATATGTTAACAATATTAACTATATCCTGTTCTTCTCTTTTTTCAGTTAAAAAAGCAGAAAAGACTATTCTTATATTGGGGGCTCATCATACGGTTATCAGCCAAGCTGCTGATATGCTGGACGAGCCGGTCGTCATGTATGAAACCCAACATAGAATCCGAGGTATTTATGAAGTTTAATTTTTAATTGATAATCCGTTTTATTTTAAATTGTGGCTTTTAAGGAGTGGCAGTCCACATAAGAAAAGGGCTCTTATTTGTATCAGACTCATTGGGAAGAGTCATGGTGACTTCTGCACGCGGGAAGCATCATGCTAGAGTTCTTCTTGGCACTGGTGTCGGTGATATAACACCGCATGCTCTTTCCGTAGACTGGCTGAATGATCAGTTGTACATTCTTGGTGAAGTGGGAAGAAGGTGGCAAGTCGCACGGTGCGAGTTGGATGGCTCTGGTATGATTGTTGCTCTCGCAGGTCTCCTCGATAAGCCTTTACATATGGAAATTGATCCATATAATGGGTATAACTTTTTAAATATTTTTTAAAATACCATGTAAATAAAGAGTATTTTGAACTTTAACCATTAAAATATTTTAAAGGTACTTATTCTGGGTGATGGAAGGAGTTCCAAGGGGAGGACTGTACCGGCTGGACATCGCAGATATTAGCAATGGGATAAAACATGAAGTAACCCCAGATCTTATCTTGCAAGATCCAGATCTTGGGGCGTTCACAGTCGACCATACAAATTTTCGCATTCTTGTATCGAGCCACTCCAAAAATACTGTCCTTGCTGTTTCCTTGGATGGGTACGATTTTCAAAACCGTACAACACTGCGTTGAGATTGATTCATTTGCTTTACAGAAAGGAAGTGACTGATTTGAGACACAACACGCAAAAACCACAATTTGAGAAAGTCCTTTCTCTCACAATGGCCAACGGTCTCTTCTATTGGACCAACGGGGATATAGTACTTACAGAAGAATACCACACAGGGCAGAACAGTTATTTTCACAATCTTGTTGTCCCTGGTGTAAAAGATCCTGGGTAATTAAAATTATATTAAACCATTTGTTTTGATTTTTGTACATTTTTTATTTTTTTTTAAAGCTATGTGAGTATTGGAGTGGATCTTCCCTCAGCTCAGCCAGTCCCTGCACCTGTTAATCCACCGACTGGACTGCAAGCAGTGATGGGCGCTAAGTTTGTGAGAGCCACATGGAACATACCACATCTTCTTGGAGGTCAGGGGAAAGGCGCCTGGCAGAACTGGTCATACCAACTGAGCATTGAAGACCTTTCAACTGGAGAGACATCCCTCTTGCGTCACATTAATTCAACAAGTGCCATGGTCCAGGGGCTGATGCCCGGCAGGCAGTACTTCCTGAAGACAGCCGCTGCCACAAGTTCAGGTGTCGGGCCTTGGTCTGGGGCCTTCACAGGGACGACATTAACTAGTGAAGGCAGAGCGAGGCTCATATGGAGCTCATCCGATTCAGGACTCTTAACAACAGATCCGACCGGGCAGGATGAAGAAATCTTACTACATTCCGATCAACTCCAAGTAATTAAAAAACATCACAACTTTCTTTTACAAAAAATTATATTAAATTGCTTTACATTAGGGAAGTCAGCGTAAATATCAAATAACAGGTATTTCATGGTATGAAGACCAACTTTACCTAGTTACAAATGGAAGTGGTGTCCTTTGGTACAACGTTACCACTAGAGAAAGTGGAAAAGTCGCAGATCTCACTTCAGTCGGAAGCATCGCAGTTGACTGGGTCGGGAAAAAACTATACTGGTCAAATCCAAAACAACAATTGGTAAAGTTATTGTTAAGTTTTAAACAATTTTCTTCTAAACCTTGTTGAATTTTCAGATAGCGAGAGGCAGCCTGAAGGGCAATGACCAAGAACCTCTGCCGATCCTCACAGTGGCAAAAGAATTGAATATAGATTCAACACAAGCGTACATTTATTGGTCTACAGGACATGCTGTTGAATGTGCTAGGCTTAATGGAAAACACAGACGGGTTTACTATCCCGCTGAATTATTTTCTGGAAAACAGGGTAATTTCATCAAATACCAATTAACAAAATTTGTTTTAAAAAAAAGCTTCAAAATAATGTTGTTTATATTTTTGTTTTTCAAGTTATGGGACTTACTTTGGATACCATATCAAGGATGGTTTTTTGGATTGTTAGAAATTACGAAGGATCCACTCTTTTTCGTGCCGAGATGGCAAATGGAAATAATTTGAACTGGGAAGTCTCTTCAACCAAAATCTCCTTGGTGCAGCATCCAGATATTTTAGGTAAATTTATATAAACATTAAATTATTCAGATATCGTGAGATGCTGTCGGGTGTGATGTAGGCTTCAGAAAAAATTTTCTTTATCGTGCCAACGTTTCGATCTTTTATTGAGATTTATTACACAATTACACAGAAGACAAACACTTTGAGCCCTGAAGATGATCTCAATAAAAGATCAAAACGTTGGCACAATAAAGAAAATGTTTTTCTGAAACCTACATCACACCCGACCGCATCTCACAATATCTGAATAACTATCGATTAACGGTCACTAATCTCTACACATAAACATTAAGTGTAGTGCGTTTATTAAAAAATAATATAAAATTCCAGGGCCTTTGGTATATTTTGACAATAGACTAATTTGGCTAAGAGATGACAAGCAAGCTGTGATCGGCGATTTATTAGGCTCTAATTCTGCCCTGCTCAATATTCCAGTACTTAATAATCTTAATGTGTTTACTGTCATCGACGAGACAAGAATGCTAACGGGTTTGTAATTTTATGAATTTATAAAAATTATAATTGATCTATTATGTTTATTTCATTTTAGACCAGAGTTCCTCATTGAATGCCATTCCTGAATCAATAAAGCAAGATTCTATAAGAATTGTTGGTAATTATAGTAATTTTAACATCAGTTGGGATCCAGTAACCAATGTAAATATTGGTGAAGTATTCTATGAGTTGAAAATTTCTCATAAAGATCAGAAAGAAATTACAGTAGGTAGATTAAAAAAATAAAAAATTGCTTGTAGTGTTAATTAAATATAAAATGTAGGTGGAGACTGTGGGTTCGACTTGGTCTTATCCATCTTCTGACATCCCTCCGCCATATTCAAGCTTAGAAGTGTCGGTGAGAGCACTCACTTATTGGGGTGTATCAGCCCAAGTCAGCACAATTCTTTACAGCCCTGAGACTTCACCGTCCCAACCATCTCAACCGAGAGCTTTTGTCGTTATAAGAACACTACCAGGGAAGTCGGTTAAAGAGCCAGAGGTTGTTTTCCGCTGGGATCCTCCATTGTCACCTAACGGAATCATTATCCGTTACACCGTTGTATGCTGGCTGAACGGATCAGACACATTTTTATGCAATGCTCCGAATCTTGATCCAAATCAGCTCAGTTTTACGTCCAAAGACGTGCCTTTTAACGTAACTGTGTTTTTTCAGGTAAGAAGAAATTTCACTGTGTGTAAAGACTTAACTAACGCTTGACATTTTCAGGTCAGGGCATGCACAGAAAGCGGTTGTGGATTACCAAGCAGAGCAGTAATGGTTAGAACGGGTGTACAAACCCCAATTCCCAGGTTGCTTCTGACGACCAATGAAACTCTGACCCTGACGGATGTCGACCGTGGAGACAACACGACATTGGCGCACAATACAGGTGGCGGGGTGACTGGTGTTGTATTTCATAGTCGGGGCAGTGGAGGTGTTTACTGGATCCAAGACTCCCAGACAATAGTCCATTCTTCAGCGAAAATCCGAGCAAAGCATAAAATCCTGAGCTTGAACGGGACAGGCTTGAGCCTTGCCATCGACTGGGTCAGCAACACCCTGTTCTGGACAGAAATGTCCGAAAGAACCAACGAACTAAGAAAACTCGACCTGACACATTTTGAACATGATATCATACATGTCAAAACTCTCCTGATCAGACCATCACCCATGCTGTCTGTACAGATAAATCCATTAACACGGTTAGTACTTTAATTTGTTATTCCTAAAAATAAAACGCATAACTAAAATATAAACTTATAGGTCAATTTACTGGTTTGAGGAAAGTACTAATAAGCCAAAGCTCTGGCAGTCCTCCATGGACGGAACAAACGTCACTCCATTCTTCAAAAATGGAAAGCATAAAAGGTACTTTTCACACAAGTTTATTTCATGTTATTTTTTTATTTACTAATTAATTTTAATAGAAGGTGGGAAAGAAGTCCATGTTCATGTCCTTCTGAGCCACATCCTGGGCCACAGTTTACAATCGACCACATATCTGGTGTACTTATTTGGTCAGATGTTGTTTTGAAAAGGCTGATGGCTTCTGACCTCAACGGCTGTCACTGTACTGTGCTGATGGACAATCTTCAGCATAACGAAACTGGTAAGATTTTTAAAACTGACGTCTAGACAATCAATCAAATCATATTTTTAGGTTTACCTCCGAGCTGGATAACATCCGACCAGGAATTAGTCTACTGGTCAAATTCAACCGAAAACAGGCTTTACAGCTTGCAGAAACGAGATTTGGAAAGATACGGAATAGCTCAACCTAAACATGAATTTATTCCTGGTTTAAAAGAGATAACTGCTTTTGGAAATCACCTTCAGCCTTATCCAGGTTTGGCATATACTTAAATATATAGTCTTGACTGTTTATTGGTGAAAAAAATTATCTTTCAGATCTAAAATGTCTTATACCGAGACAGCCTCCCCCTCCACCAAGCCTGACAGGAAAGTCGAGCGACAGTCTCACACTCCTTTTAAGTGATAATCCAAGGACGGAAGAATGTTGGAACATTTCTCAGCCAAACTCATTCTACACTGTCTATTACCAGGAAGTGGATGCTGAAGGTTTCACGACTTGTACAACCAAGATCAGGGACTGCAAGAAATACGTTAGTTCTTTTGGTGCAGCATTTTCAACAGAATGTTGTCTATATTAATTTTCTTTTCAACAGGAGACACTCGAAAAGTATGTGACTATAGATGGCCTCAACCCCTATTCGGAATACATATTTATGACACTCGAGAGAAATTATTATTCAGACTTGGCCAACATCACTCTAGAGCCTAGCATACCCGTTGTGTTTCAGACTGCTCCTGGAGGTAATTAAATTTATATATCCCAACATTGATTAATTAAATTTTTTTACTATATTACCGGCACAATATGGTGACATATTCTTCTTTTTAATAGATGGTAATTAATTTGTATTTATTCAACAGCACCATCACCACCGGAAGAAGTAATGGCTGATGTGCTTTCTCCAAATACTTTGTTGATCAGTTGGGACCCACCTCGCTTGCTCAACTCTGATATGGTCAGTTACGAAGTGTTGTGGACCTCTGATGGTCCGGTTGACGGTATGAGGCAAAGAGGCGAACAGGTCGTACCTCCGAGGTGGAACTACTCGAACGGGATGACGAGGGAAGAAACTCAGATTCACAAGCTGTCACCGGGCGCAAATTATTTGATATGGGTATGATGTTTTCTATTATGAAAACCCTAAAATATTATAATTTCTCTAATGATATTTTCTTACTTCCAAGCAATCATAAGGTCATAATAGTAAGAAATATCTTTATTGTATTTTAGTATTCTAAATAATAAATTTTGTTTTATAGTGGTAAATATAAACAAACATTTTAATTTTAGTACTTTTGAATAAGTTTTATGCATTTACAGGTTCGAGCTTATTCTGAGAATGCTGAAGCATATTCAGAAAGCAAACCAATCGAAGTGTCCATGTTTCCAGAGCCTAACAATTTAACTCTAGTCAGTGCGACTGCGTATTCGCTGAACATCACATGGCAGAAAAACACTGACCTGCCTTACATACAGTGAGCAATATAATTCAATTAAATTAAAAGTGCAAACTAAATCCGAATAAAATTTCTAGCCACAAACTCGAGTATGTTGACAGTTCGTCAGGTGAGTGGAGTGTAGTCTCACCGACGAATTCAACCGAAACCGGCCTTGAGGAGTATCTGATGGTGGGCCTTAAACCCAAAACGGTGTACACATTCAGGATCAAAATCATATACAAAGACCCAAATAGTCCTTTCTTATGGCCACAAGACAATAGATTTACATTTAAAACTTTGGGTAAATAGGCTGAATCTGAAAGTTTATGTCGAGTTTTCTTAAATGAGTTGGTTTCTAGGTGACAGACCGAGCAAGCCTGGTGTACCTGTCATTCAACATTTGAGCGGTGAGGCCTTCCAAGTTGCTTGGGAGCCTTCAAAAGATAATGGGTCTCCTGTTCAACTCTACTGGCTCGAAGGTTTTTTTTTTTTTTAATTTATAGTTTATCACTCTTAGTTATTGTGACGAGCGGTTTCTCTTTTTCCCCGAGCGCGGCTTGCAGCTCGCGGCTCACGGCTCGTTCGAATACCGTCTCTTGCTAGGGTGCTCCGAGAGGGTAGCGAGCTACTCCACTCTAGGCCCGTCAAGCCTTTTAGGGGTAAGATTTGTCAGGTTGCCCGGCTTGACGGGTGAACACCCTTTACTTACTAACTCTGGACAAGGAGGTTTGGGGGAAAGATACACCAATTCAGACTGAACAACCAGGTCCCTTTATTTGATATGACTGTACAATTCCCAATATGTATAATCAACTAGTGAATAACGCCCTAAACCTTCTTATAAATAGCAACCCTTATTTCCTATTAAACAATTCATATACAAAACTTATTACTGGAAGACTAATTCTAGATATAACTAATGCTCTTACTCTCTATAATGAAACCTTAATACTAGGGGCTTAATTATTAGGATCGTAGTACTAACAGTAGCCTGAAATCGCCCAACTGTTCTCCAAATCTCCCACAAACCAATTGACAAAATTTGTACTCACAGGAATGGAATACATGCATCGGTTTCGTCGGTTTGGTGGTACGGATCCTGCGAACTACGCTGACTAATCTGCCACACCAGTTCCCCTTTTGACTCTGTTTGACAGACTCACTCGTCGTC
Source organism: Cimex lectularius (assembly GCF_000648675.2). NCBI lineage: Eukaryota > Metazoa > Arthropoda > Insecta > Hemiptera > Cimicidae > Cimex > Cimex lectularius. Next base: position 921,259 of record NW_019392703.1, read on the forward strand.
TCCACCGGACACTCCGACTGACTCAACTCTCTTCGGACTCCACCCGGATTCTCTCTTCCGACTCCACTCTCTGATTGTCCTTTTTATATCAATCCGTTCAGGGAGGAGGTGGGGGAACAGTTGCATTTTGAAAATACTGATATGCTTCCGGGTGACCCGACTGCCCTTTGTCCTCTCCAGGTCATTGAGCTATTTCGGATGAGTCCGGGCATCAGCTAATCCTGAGGGTTGAGCAATAAGGCCACTCGTCAGCACAACAGCCAATTTTTCTAGGTTGAATTGAAAACATCCAGCTGTTATTATTTCACCAGCTTTTTTTTAAGCTGTGTCTGGAGTTCTCGAGAAAGACCGGGTCGGCTCCCGCGATTCCAGGCCACCTCCGGTTACTCACCCCGGCACAATATGCTTTCCCAACAATTAGCTAACCTATTTCTACGTCTAATTTTAATATTTATATCAAACTTAAATTTTTACAATCCCGTTTAAAATTCCCTTCACAGTTATTATATTTAAAGTTACACAGTGAAACCCAAAATGGTAACTTTCAATAATTGGACATCCCTCATGACCGGACAGTTTTATTATCCCTGGTATTATTACACGTACTTTACTAAAAAATGTACTTCTAACAAACAAACCGAATGAAAAAGTCTCTTATAAGTGGTCAGCAAAAAGAAAAACAACTCAGTATTCCATGAATGGCATATGACTCCTATACAAAACGACTTGATGGCAATCTACTTGCAAACGTTAATGTGAGAATGCCCTTTCAAAAATCGTGTTATGAACAGTAGGAAATTTGTTTTCCTTATTGCAGCCCTGAAACCCCTTCCAGGTATCCATCCTGATTCCTTGGACCAGAGTGGCCTCAGATGCGACGCCGACATCCTCTCTCCTTCTGTCATCTCAGACCTCCTGGGCTGTTCTCCTCCTGGGCTGTACTCCTCCTGATTCGCCCTGGACGATGGGAAAATCATACTTATAATGGCAGTCACTAAACCCCTTCTGGGATCCATCCTGCCCACTCAATCCAGGATGGTCTCAGCTACACAAGGAGGACAAGCTGAAATTATAATGCTGATGTCTATTCGCAGCCCATATCCTAGTCTGCTGTCTTTTCTTATTGCTCTTCTCGTCCTCTCTTTCTCCTCTCCTCCACACCTTCACTGTTTTTCTCTATTTTATTGTAATCGTAATTTGAACTTAACATTTTTTACAAAACCAACCCTTGACATATGACTTACTTCCGTTCTGACCTGGCTTTCTTTTCCCCGGCTCTCCTCTCCTCTCTTTAGGACACGATACTTTTCAATGTGGAGGGGGGGGAAATTAAGCATTTATTTTAAGCTTTTGGCACTTATTGGTCAGTTCTCAGATTTGGGGGAAAAAAAAAATTGTCGGTCGAAGAAAAGGTCAAAGTTATACAAGTAGATGAGAAAGAAAAAGTACTGCCCATGACAAATTTAATTGATTTATAAATTTTCTACATGTGAACCCTTCTAATAATCAGAAAAACTCAATTCCTGAGGGGCGCCCACTCATGGGAAGTTCGAATTTAATTATATACTATCATACTTTCTTAGTTTCTCCACTAGTTACAATTAATTTGTATACACATTCTGTCTATAATTGGTCATTTTGAAATAATTTATGTTTATATACTATTGCTAATATCTATTTTTCTAATTATCTACTGATTCATGCACAATTCTGATCCTGATAGTCTAGACAAATTTGGTTGTACACATAAATGGAAAATAAGCTGGTAGTTTAAAAAATCTGCAAAAGTGTAGTTGTTACTTCTGATAATTTTGATCAGACTATCCTTTCTGTTTTGGTCTGTCGGATATGTTTCAGCTTTTTGCCATATTCTGTTTTTAATAATAATTTTTGGTTAAACTGAATACTGAAGATGGTGACTGGCTGAAATGCATCTGACAAATCGAAAAGTTACGAAAGGACTTAAGTACTGGATCATCTCACAGACCTCACATTAAGAGAGTTTGGAGTGGGCAATAACACAATAATTGATCATTAATGCTGTTTACATTTATCTGGAAAATACAAAAAAAAATATTTTACAATCTGAAAAATTTCCTAACTGCTGGCCAAAATTGTAGACGTTTCAGCATAATACCTTCTGTGTTTAGTTTTGCATAGTTGTTACAATGTATACTTATGTTTATATTGAAAATTTAGGCACAAAAGTGAGTGATTTGGAACGAACTTTGAACGTTGAAAATCTCACAGAAAAAGATGGAGAGGATGAAGATGTTGAAGACCCTTGGAAACTTTATTTCAACGGGACTGGTACAGAAGATGAGAATATAAAGAATAAATTTACATTTTTTGTTTTCAAATTAATGAATTTTAGATAATTTCTGGATTGTTTCAAACCTGGAAAGCCATGAGAGGTATAAATTTCGTGTGAGATCACAGAACGACTATGGGTGGTCGGACTTTAGCGAGTCGAGCGGTTCTTTCGACCTGACAAGGGCTGCGATGCTGGGCGATAGAAAGGAGATAACTATTATCATATGGATCATGACTCCTGCAGCTATAATCTTGACCTTATTGGTTTTCATGTGCGGTAAGTTTTTGTTTTTTTAATTTTTAAAAGATGGTTTTAATTTTTTGTCTGCAGTCTTGTACAGACATGAAAGGGTAAAAAAATGGGGCTCAGCTGGAAGCGGTCACAGGGCACTGAACGATCCGTCAAAAGGACCGGACGTCGAGCTGGCTTCACTGAGGCAGATACCGAGATGGTCGGCACATGTCCAATCGTCAAACATCCTTTACACTGGAGGAAATCTAGCACCCGTTTCTCTCTTGCCACACCTACGACGTGATCAAATCACACTTTCGAAGTTCTTAGGCTCAGGGGCATTTGGTGAAGTGTTCGAAGGGCAGGCGAGAAATCTTCCCAACTCGGAGAGTGATATCACACGAGTTGCTGTAAAGGTATGATCAGTAGTTTAAATTATATTAAATTAATCTGCCTAATTTTTTTTTTTAAATTTAGACATTAAGAAAAGGTGCTAATGATCAAGAAAAGGCAGAGTTTTTAAAGGAGGCACAGTTGATGTCGAATTTTCGGCATGCTCATATACTTCAACTCCTCGGTGTGTGTCTGGACAATGATCCTCATTTTATCATAATGGAACTTATGGAGGGTGGAGATCTTTTATCTTACCTACGTGCATCACGTCCTCTTCTTGTAAGTTGTACCATTATCGACTATTATGAACATTTATTAATTATATTTTTGATATAGAAAACTGAATCTGGTTTAACTCTGATCGATCTTCTCTCCATGTGTGTGGATGTTGCAAAAGGCTGCTGCTACTTAGAAGAGATGCATTTTGTCCACCGAGACCTGGCATGCAGGAACTGCCTCGTCTCGTCTCGTGTGAGAGAAGACAGAATCGTGAAAATAGGAGATTTTGGACTGGCAAGGGATATTTATAAAAATGACTACTACAGAAAAGAAGGCGAAGGTCTGTTGCCGGTCAGATGGATGTCCCCCGAGTCGCTCGTCGATGGCGTTTTTACCTGCCAGTCAGATGTTTGGGCTTTTGGGGTCCTCCTCTGGGAAATTATGTCCCTCGGGCAGCAACCATACCCAGCCAGAAATAACTTAGAAGTACTTTATTATGTCAGGAACGGTGGAAGGCTTAGCCAGCCCACAAACAGTAACGTTCACATGTAAGATATTTTAAATATAAAAAAAAGAGTCATATCTTATAAAATTTCATTTTGTTAGGTATGACCTTATGATAAAATGCTGGAATTTCAATCCAGAGGAACGGCCGACTTTTAAATATTGCCTAGATGTTTTAGAAGAGATATTAAAAAATACTGAAGACATTCCTCTCAACACTTCAACACTTACAAGTATGTTGTACTTTTTTAAATTTAACTCTTATATTTTTTTTTTCAATTCATATCATTTATTTGTCTCTTATTGAATTTTTTGAATTCTAGCTGAAACAGTAGATGAGTAGGACAGCATGAAATTCCTCCTAGAATCTACTCCAGAACAAAATCCAAGAACAATCTTGAGTAATTAAGCAATTTCATGTAAATACATTAAAAAGAAGCACATTTACATCAGTAGTGTAGAAAAAAATTGTAGATTTTGGGAGTAGATTTTTAGGGTGGAGGAGAATTATAAACAATTTATCTTAGACATTTACATTTTAATGTTTTTTAGACTGTGTGGTTAATAAGAGGAGGACGGAGGATATTGGCCCGATTAACTCCCAGGGGATACCAAAATACCTCGAGCTGCTCTACGACAGTGGCGATAGCTCCGGTTATGAGATACCCAAGTCGCTCTGTGAAATCAGTGAGACCACCCAGCTGCAAAACGAAATCGTGAGTGATTCGGAGGAGCGGTCCAGCTTAGAGAAACTACTGCCTGTCGTCGACTCGGCCTTGTCCGAGAGAAGAAACAGAGACTCAATGGTCGTGAGATGATTCCATGTATGATAAAGTTAAATTACCAAAGAGTTTTGTATTTATATTTATATTGAACGTGCTTAGTACAAATTGTGTCAGGCGTTACGAGATGAGTAAAGTTTCATTACATATTGATGATTTATTTGACTGTGATTGTGGTAGATTATTGACTGATTGAAATATTCACAATTTATTACTGTTTAAAAAAGATCTGTACATATTTATATTTTATTATTGTATATTAGAATGTTTCCTGAAATCTTGCATTTAATTTATTTTGTAGCACTTTATATTTTATTCATTGTACATATAATTAAGTTTAAAATGGAAATATTTTTAAATCTAATAAATTTCGATTCTTGTAAGTATTGTAAAAATTGAGATCTGAGTATTAAAAGAACATTTTGAATTAGTCCTCTTATGCAACCTTGCCAAAATTATACAGCAGAAAAACTTTTTCTGATGATTATTGTTCATAATTAAAAATGTCAATATGATGATACTGATGATCAGGACAAAAAGGTCACTGATACCGAATCAGCAGGTGCTTTGTTGCTGACATTGCTGACTTTTTTTATCTCAACTAAAAACTTAATTTTTTTTCCCATCCACCTCCCCGTCGTACCTAAGGGAGACCCCATACCGGCGGACCACGGCCACTAAACTAATTCAAATGGGATGCAAATTTAGGGGATCTTGTGCTTAACGTCTTCCTTCGACCTTGCCCTGAAAGGGAAGACCCAAGGAAGAAGGGAAATTTTTTTTATTATTAATTTATCTAATCTAATAGGTCTCCCTCTTGCTGGTTAATCCTTTTGAATACACTTTCTAATAAATACAATATTTTAATAAATAAATAACAATTATGGGTACAAGGAGTAACCAGCCCGGAATTAAAAGTTCAGGGAAACGCTAAGATCTAAAATCTTAGTTAGAACATCATAGGAAGAAAAAGAAGAAAAAGAGAAAGAAAAAACTAATCAGGTACTTTATCCACTATAGCTCGGCTAACACGCTTGAGGACCTCAAACGTCCTCTTTTCTTTAACCAGTTCGTTGAGGGTCGGTGGCCAAGTGTGGCGGAAGAGGAGCTTTAGTGGTTCTCTCACCCTCTCAAGGAGGGGGCAGTTGAATAATCTGTGTTGGACACTGTCATCAACTCCGCAGTCGGGACACAGTGGACTGTTAGCTCTACAGAATCGATGCAAGTAAGCGTTGAAATTTCCGTGACCTGTCATTACTTGTGTGATCCAGTAATCTGGTTGAAACCACTTTGCTTTTGCTCGGTCCTCAATACTGGGTAGAAACTCGTGGGTTAGCCTTCCCTTGGTGCTTCTGTCCCATCTTTCCTGCCACAAGTTGTCTATCCAAACTGTAAGGATCTCCCGGATGTGCTTTCTAGGTGCAGTTCGTAGCCTTTCCCTATCTGACGCATCCAAATTTACCATTGTTGGCTCCTTTCCATCTCTTAGCTGCCGGATTGCAATTTTACAGTGGAGGACAATGCCTATTGGTGCAGCGGAAGCAAGGACTTGGAGGGCGTGAGTAGGGGCTGTCCTATAAGCTTTAGTCGTTCTCAGGAGCGCTATTCTTTGACTCTGCTCGAGGATGCTTCTACTCCTGCTTTGCAATTTTGTTCCCCAAGCTGCTCCTCCGTATGTGGCAATGGGCATTTTTGTAAGTGATAGAGAGCGCCCTTGGACTCAGCCCCCATTTTGATTTCGCGATCGAGCTTAGTTTCGAGAAGACGCATCTCGTCATTTCTATGATCTTGATGGCATGGTGTGTAGGACTTAGCCTTTCTCCCAAAACTATGCCTAGGTACTTTACCTTTTCGCTCAGCTTGATTCTTTTCCCTTCGATCTTAATCACGGGGCTTGTACTTAATTTGCCTTTTAGCAATAGCGATTGGCATTTGTCAGGAGCAATTTTTAATTTGGCCTCTTCGCACCATGTTTTGATAGCTGTCACCATTGCTTTTGATTTTTCTTCTATTTCTTTGATTCTTCTTAATTTTAATATATTAATTGGTCAAGTGGACCACGAAATTAGTGAATTTAATAAATTAAATGAAGTATACTTCACTAAAGCTCTCCGTGGCCATTTCATTTGACGCCGAGAATCCAATCCGATTTCACAACATTTCAAAAATGGCAAAAAGGAGGGAAAATTCAAAAGGTAGGGTTGAGATGGGAAGTTAGTGTCCAAGTGGATCAAAGTCACAATAGCTCAGGTGGTAGAGTTGCAGTGTATCTAGCCAAAAGTTGTGGGTTCGAATCCCGCTCGTGACATTGACATTTTTATCTCAACTAAAAACCTTAATTAATTGCTGTCCCTTGAATAAGAGCAGCAATTGTTTGATAGCTACCTGTCATCCTGGACTAAGTATTATATCTGATTTTTGGACTCCACTCTGTAGTCGGCAGAAATCGCCCAAATAACGAACATGGCAAAATGCCGAAACACGTCTGAATTAATGAAAATCATCATAGACAGACCAGGATGAAACTATCAAACAATAGGTTTATTAGCCCACAGTCTGTAGGAGGAAATTTTACAAATGCTGCCATATTTGGGTTTCTTTCTTAATTTGGAACATGCGTATGATCGAGTTTTAACCTCTCTCATGCATATTGCCTCTTACTGAAATGTACCGTCTGTCAGGGAACTGAATTTTCATATTACGAAGGTATTGGACTAGGTGTTCCTCAGGGAAGTGCCCTTGGTCCATTTCTTTTTTCACACTACACATGTTAACATTTCAACATATAATTTTGATTATACAGTGATTCTTACACCTAATTTGGACCACTCCATAAACAATTTGTATATACAACACCCGAATGAATTGGAGGGATGGTTCACAAAAAGGAAAATTAAAATGAACCTAACTAAAATGTTCAAACATGGCTGAAGACAAAAGGTCAATGCCAAAAAAAAAAAAAAAAAAAAAAAAAAAACTAAAATGTTACTAAATACTTTATTTACTAAGTTAAGACTCTCTGAGCATACGGTTGTGAAGTATAGGGCTCAATAAAGTATTCTAATTTCCAATGATTTAATTTCTCCATCAGACTCTAAATCCTGTTTATGTTTAATGACCTTGACATCTCATTTGTACATAACTTAGTCAAAATGGAAGTGACACCAAGACCTTCGCAGTGAAAACTAATGAAATTTCCACGTGAAGGAGTTTGTCACTGGACAACTTTTTCCAAAGTGACTCAAACGAGTCAATTAACTTAAAAAAATATTTACCTAATGCAATCTTTGTAGTTGTAAAAATTTATATACTTCATACACTTTCAGATCATCGATGATCATCTTGTCAGGCAGTGTTTTTGTAAGTTATGATTTAATAAAATTGAACTTTGTATGTAACTGAATAAATAACCTTCAAATTGTGCCTGTAATACCAGAGTGACATGTCAAGGTGCAGCAATACACCAATGCACAAGTTTTTTTATTTTCAACCTTTTTCGGCACTTACCTTGATTGCAAAATATTGTAGTATTGACCGTGTGATTTGGTTAAGGGATGGGTCAGGAATAATTCCAATTGTTCACTTTCAAAAAACAGCATTGAAAAAAAAAATGAAGCCACATTGTTTGTAAAATAATATAAACTCTTCTCCATTAAGCAAAAAACCAAAATTGAAAATGAAAACAAAAAAAGAAACTAAACAGCGTTCTTTTTTTGACATTTTATTATTATTATTATGTATAACGAACAAAATTATATATATATATTTTTTCTTCTAAAATAATATTTATATTTATTAATGCGATATATGATATGTATCGACACAGTACATTGATATAATCACATAATATAATCAGCAGTAATTATATCATAAATATACAATTTTACATAGCTCCTTTTTATTTTGTAAATATATTTTTTGCTGTATATTATTATTATTATTATTATTTTTAAAGTGCTTTAACATCCTTAGCACTGATGGGGTTTCTTTACACATTTTCAATAGGCAAACATATATTTATTATTTAAACATATGCATTTTTTTAGGTGTTTAATTTTTTTTTTTTTTTTTTTTTTTCCAATGGTAACTACGATTTTCAGTTGTAAAATTTCCCGATGTCTTCAAAATCAAATTGAACTGAAAACACATGGAAAACTTTGAAAACGGGAAATTAAAAAGAAATACGATAAATCTCAAAGAGAAAATGTGAAAAAGACGCGATAAATTTTTTTTTTAAAAGGAAATATTTATTTTAATCTATAATAATTGTTTCTGAAGATTTGGAAAAAATTTAAAGCTCAAAGACATTGCTGAAGGATTTCCTACATTATTTTTATTAACATTTAAGTCAGTCAATAGAAAAATAACGATTGAATAACAATTTGACATTTATCTATCCACTTATTTTTTTTCAAGATATTAAAAAATGCCTTTTTCTTTCATATTATTGAATTTTCATTTTCAATAATGTCATTAATTAGTTACATTTATTTAATGATATGTTTTGTTTACTTGTTCTTGCATAATAAAGTCGACGACTTATCCTTTGGACATTTAAGGACTTTTTTTTTAATTGATCGCATTCACCCTTGCACAAAGACAAAAATGATAATTTCAAACCTACATGATGTTCATTCTAAAAAGAAACATTAATCATTATAAAATAAAGGGTGAATGAGAAGAAGCACCCAAAATTGACAAGGAAGTTATTGAAAAATTTTCATTTGTCTCGGGCAGGAGGAGAGTGGCCTAAGTGAGCATTAAAAACAAAATAGAAGAAAACAAATTAAAATAAATTATAAATAAAAACAAGATACAAAATAAAACAGTGTGTCATAAAAAAAAGATAGTGAATCACAAACTACAAGGCAAAAAGTGAGCAAATGGATTTATACTGGAAATGGGGAGAACATGTGGAAAAACAACAACTACACATTCTAAAGAAACATAGAATAAAATAATAATAAAAGAAAAGAACTACATTGAGCCTTGTTTTGGAAAACCAACCATTTATTTTTCATCATTCACTTATTCATGCCATTCTTTCAAAAAAATAATCCAACAAGTAATTTGTTTTTTAAATATACTTCTTTTTGTTAGATATATTCATTTTCTTTTTTTAAATATAGTCAACAGAACTTTTGAGAACTAACAAAAAATAAAATAATGGAAAACAAAAACAGTGCTTCAAATCGTGCATAAAATTTTTACTATAATATTATATAATATATAATTTTTCATATATATATTTTTTTAATTAGTAAATAACATATTGGCAGGAATTTATCAGACCATATCACAATATTCAGTGCACTTTAAAAATACATAAAAAATATATTGAAAAATTGCATTCCTTCAATTTATTCTTTTAAATGAATTGTATTTGTTTTTCATTCGGTTCGTGTTTAAAAAGGAAAAATCAAATACACCAACTTACACATGGACAAACTTGAACAAATTTTCCTCAAATTTCTTGCATTTTTACATTTGAAAAGGTGATTGCTGAGGGTTCTGGTGCAGGTTTTAGCATGCAGCCGGGGCCTGAGTTGGCTCAGGAAGGGCGCCTCGGATTGGAAGCCGCCCCTCACATCTGGCCCCGATTATTATATTATTTTTTGGTAACTGTTTTGTCTTATAAAGAGGTCTCTTCTCCTCTGCCCAGGGATCTGAGGGGGATGGTTTTCCGGGGGTCCGCTCCGAGGCTCACGAGTGAACCCCCTTCATTCACCCCCGTTCTCGTCGCCACTTCCCAAAAATAAAAACGTCCCCCCCTTTTACGGTTGATTGATTTAATTTTTATTATTATTTCTTTTTAACTGTAACTCCTTCTTCCACTCACTCCACCATGAACCGTTTGAAGGTCTCCAATCATTCTTCTTGACCCCAGATTGGAGGCTATCGACTCGATTTATATGATAGAGAAAGATAGATTGAGAGAGAAAGAAAGAGAAATAGAAGTGAGATAGATAGATAATTTAGATATAGAGAAATAGAGAAAGAGACTTATAAAGAATGATTTTTTGAGGTTGTTTTTAAAGTATAATTTTAGTTTTTTTCTTGAGGGTGCTATTTTACACGGTGAGGGGGGGAATGCTATGTACAGGGTGTTTGGCGCTTGATGAGCAGCTTCTGAGGACTAGCGCCCTCGCGCCCACCTCAGTAGTGCATCTGCCAAAATGTCCAAATGAGCTTTTGTCTGAAAAAAAGAAAAAGAAAGAACATTAATATTTTATTAAAATTATTACTTAAACCACAAATAATCTAGGGGAATGTTAGTTTTGATACCTTCCAATAAAATAAATAATATGTAATATATAACTTTCTTATATTTTATTAATTTTCTGTTTATTTGACAATTAATTAAGGTTTTTAGTTGAGATGAAAAAAAGCTAATGGCACGAGAGGGATTCGAACCCACGACCTTCGGCTAGATACGTCGCTGCTCTACCACCTGAGCTACCGTGACCTCAATCCACTCGGACATCAACTTCCCATCTCAACCCCACCTTATGAGTTTTCCCTCCTTTTGCCATTTTTCAATCTAGCGTATCTAGCCGAAGGTCATGGGTTCGAATCCCTCTCGTGCCATTAACTTTTTTTCATCTCAACTAAAAACCTTAATTAATTGTCATGTATAAATTGGTCAAGTGGACCACGAAAGTAGTGAATTTCTGTTTATTAAAAAAAAAAAAAAAAAAAAAAACCTGCCAAAAATCAAGTGCACAGACGCATATTTTTTTACTTTTCATATCTTCTCATGAATAAAATATGTAATATGCAAAGTGTGATTCGAAATGTCCTGAGAGAATATAGACTGAAAAAGAAGAGCTTAGAGTTAGCAGGTTATCCTTTGGAGTGGTTGTATTTCCTGAATTATTCGATAATGTAAGCCAGAGATTACCAGTTGCAGATTATCGATCACTATTGTGGCTTTGTATGGCAAGTTAAGCCACCAACCAACTTGAAAATCTTGGCAATATACAGACTACGTTTATGAGGCTAAGACCGAGGTTAAAGAACCAAAATCAAGGACTAAATTGTTTGAAGAAAAATATGGTCTTTTTCTTAGTAAAAGGTGGATATGAAATTTTCTATCAATATTAGTGTTTAATGAGATGTAAAGATTATTGTGCAATAGATATCCTCCTTTCTGAGCTTTACATTCAATAGCACTGGAGTTTTAAAAGCCGAATCCCTGATATGATCAGGCGAAGTACTAACAATTGGATATCATTCGTGTTTGTCTGGTAAAATTGGTAAAATGAGGCTTACCAACATATCATTTTGTCATCATACAAGCTGACATAACAAATTTTTCAAAGGTGTGAATTAGGTTTTTTCGCATCAAGTTGAAAAAAAAAAAAAATTGCATTGCGACAAAAAAAGTAAGCAGAGTAGAAACGATTCGCCTTACATCACTCTACTTATAAACCTGATATTATGTTGTTTCTACATGACACATTTTTTAAAGGCGTGAATTAGATAGAATCAGGAAAAGTTCTAGCATTACCAAATTCAATTAAAAATTACTTTTTCGGGTTTGACAGAGTTAAAAATTGACAGATGAAGGATCTCAGGACACACAGGACTTATATCCCTGACATTCACCATCTGACTATAATAAATTTTTAAGTATAAATTGCTTGGCATCACACAAGGCGTCACCTCCAAATTGAAAAGAAACTGGGTAAAACTATGAGGACTGGAAGGAGTCGGCATCTTGCCTCATCAAACTTATAACCGTCGCATCTCTAAATCTGATTATGCATATTTGTGAAAAGTGTGAATTAGATTTTATCACCAAAGTGTAGTATAGTCACTGGTTTGAGTGCAAAAAGATATTGTTCGTGTTTGACAGGAAAAACTGGAAGAAATGGAAAGAGTCTTGCCTTCCCTGCTTCTAACCCTGATGTCACACCGTCTCACTGGCATATTTTTTTAGCAGTATGTTAAACATAGGTAAAATTGGCAGAAATGGAAGGAGAGTCAGCATCATCCTCTCCCTGCTTATATCCCTGGTTTTACGTTATCTATATATGGCTCATTTTTTAATGGCTGAAATTGTATGATGTCATCAAAGAAGAGCATTATGTTAAACATAGGTAAAATTGGCAGAAATGGAAAGAGTCTTGCCTCTCCCAGCTTCTAACCCTGATGTCACACCATCTGACTCTGGCATATTTTTTAGCAGTATGTTAAACATAGGTAAAATTGGCAGAAATGGAAGGAGAGTCAGCATCATGCCTCTCCCTGCTTATATCCCTGGTTTTACGTTACCTATATATGGCTCATTTTTTAATGGTTGAAATTGTATGATGTCATCAAAGAAGAGCATTATGTTAAACATAGGTAAAATTGGCAGAAATGGAAGGAGAGTCAGCATCATGCCTCTCCCAGCTTATATCCCTGATTTTACGTTATCTATATATGCTCATTTTTTAATGGTTGAAATTGTATGATGTCATCAAAGAAGAGCATTATGTTAAACACAGGTAAAATTGGCAGAAATGGAAGGAGAGTCAGCATCATGCCTCTCCCCGCTTATATCCCTGATTTTACGTTATCTATATATGGCACATTTTTTAATGGTTGAAATTGGATGATGTCATCAAAGAAGAGCATTATGTTAAACATAGGTAAATTGGCAGAAATGGAAGGAGAGCCAGCATCATGCCTCTCCCAGCTTATATCCCTGATTTTACGTTATCTATATATGGCTCATTTTTTAATGGTTGAAATTGGTTGATGTCATCAAAGAAGAGCATTATGTTAAACATAGGTAAAATCGCCAGAAATGAAAGGAGAGTCAGCATCATGTTTCTGCCTGCTTATGACTCTAATGTCGCTCCAACAGAATTTGCTGTTTTCTGACGAACGCTACATTTGTTCAATGTTGTCTATTGTAAACTAACCTAATTAAAATGGAATTATGGCATCTTTATCAAAATGGAACTCTGGTTGAAAGTTGGATAAAAGAGGAAATTAATGGCGTCAAATTCGTGTAGGTTAACATTTTAATAAGCTCATGACATATTAACTTTTGAATAAAACTCTTTTGTTGTTAACAAGGACTTTTTAACAATTTACATCAGAGTATTCATTTATATCAAGGTTTTCCGGAATGATTTACCATTAGAGGAAAAACATTAATAAAAACTCTAAGCACGTCTCGTTTATTCGTTTACAAGAATAAACAAGAACTAACAGGACAGACTTTTTTTCCCCAAACCTTTTATAGTTAGGGATTTCAAAGGTATATTTTTTTAAAACAAATCGTGCTGTCACTAGTGTTGTTTTATTTTCGATTGTGTTTGAATATACTTTTTAATGCATAATTCAATAGAGATAATTCAAAAGGGAGACGTTCAACAGGTAAGCCGTGTCGGCCAAGTTTCATTCAAAGGAGATATAATTAACAAGTTCGTTAACCGGGAGGTGAAGGGCCACTCTTTTGTTCTAAGAGCCCCATTTATTGATTCGAATTGAACTCTGGACTGGACGTTTTCGATTGTTCTTTCGATTCTGTGTCGAATGTTGACGGGTAATTTGATTTATCAGGCCGAAGAGAAATATGTAAAGGGAATTAGCCCTTTTCTCCTTTTGAAAGAGGGTATTTTTAGAATAGGTTTGTTTTTGAGCAATAATTAATTAACCAGTAGATATTTTTGCCTTATCCAAGCTGAAATTTTGTTTTATGTCGTGTCGAAAATGCCACAGTCCAATTTTACATCAATCATTATGAAAATTATTGCGATAAAAATATCTTTTTGCCAATAACAGTAATGTTGGAAAACTATTAACAAATAATATTCATTTCTTTCTAACGAGAAGCACTAATTCGTCCTGTAAACTCATTATCGAAAAATGTGAATCACATGTTGCAATTGTATTAAATCATATTGATTAACCCTGGTCCAATTGTTTGGGGTGCTTTTTAAAGTTATTTTTATCAATGAAAGCTAATAAAATAAATTGAAATTAAAACACAAATAAATTGTCAAAAATTCTGATTATTTTCAAATAGAAATGTTAAATATTTAAAATTTATTATGATTATTACAATCGTGATTTTTGGTAGAACAAGCAGGCAGAGTGGCAATCAGTTATACATGATGAGAGAAGTCACCTAGCACTCCCTCACATTGAATCAATCAATCTCTCAATGTTGTGGCAAGAAAACTATTGAACAAGTGGATTGGGGTGAAGGTTTAAATTTTTGTGGATGATTTTGTGCCGGAATTTAATAATGTAAATTACAAATGGGATTTGGAGGTCATTGTCGATTGTTAGGTTTGAAACGTAGAAGGACCAGTTTAATATTTTGCTTAGTATTTTTGATTGGGTGGATTGGATATTTGTATTTTGTAAGACATGGATTTTTTTGTCGAACCCCAAACTTCAAATTCATGTGTTCATATCGGTCTCAGGTTTGTCTTGTAAATGGTGAATTTGTTAGTAAGGTGTAAGTTTGATCTATTGTTAAATAATCTGAGGTGTAATTTGTAGCGTTGGTTAGTTTTTGTTTTTTCAGTCGTATGTGAGGTCCACTTTAGTCTTTTGCCATTGTATAGTCTCATGTAGTGCATATCTGATGTTGGAATGGGGTTTCCATTGAAATAGACAGTAGGGCAAGCGAATTTTTGGAGTGTAAGGTGGGTAGATTTAACTTTGTTAATTTTTACCTCCATTTGCAAGACCAAGATTGGATAAGTTTTAGGTGGAGTGTTCATGAAGGACCAGGATTAGATGACAGGAGGGTTGTGTCATCTGCAAAAGAGCATACATTGGGAATATGAAGGACCATAGGATGCTGCCCGGTGGGAACCATATAAGAAGAACAACCAGTACCTCTGACCATTGCAGCAGTACCAGTCTGTCAGATAGGATTTATAATGCATTGAGCATCAACAATTGTCATATCAATCTGATTGGTTGAAGCGCCGAACACGTCGGGAATGGAGAGAACCGCGGCAGTCTCACGCAGATGTTTCCTGAGGTCGGAAGATTCTTGATTGGAAGAAATTTGCGGAATTGAGCCATTGACTGAATTCATTGCCTTCTGAGACTACAGTTTGTCGATTTCGCCTCATATCTTTTTTTCAACGCCAGTGAGCCTTTTTTTTTTTTTTTTTTTTATTTTTTTTATTAATGAATGCGTTTGATGATTTATTTCTTATTTAAAAATAATGTGCTGAGGCACGGCAGAGCCGCTATTCTTTGTTGTTGTTCTCTTTTTTTTATATTTTAATTAAAGTCCTTTTTTAATAATACAATTGTAATCGAATCATTTATTTTATTAAATTCCTTTGCCACTATTCTTTGGACGGGGAAAGATCCACAAAATTTAGGTCTTAATTTATTGGGTTTCCCAGTAATGCGACATAGTTCGTCATAGATTTTAATGTTAAACGTACGGGAAAGGAAGGAAGCCTTTGAGCTTCAACAGCCAATGAAAGTATCAATGCTTGATACACATCAAAATAGATACCCAAGATGATGATATAGTGTCCATAACACGAAGTACCTGTGGTGCAGTGGAGTGGAAGAGCGAAAACCAAACTGGTTTTGAGGTAGGATATTAGCGGTTTCAGCTATTGATGTAAATATTTTTAGAAGTTTTTCAAAGCAATTTGCTTAGAACAAGAAGGAGGCTAACAGGGCAGGGAGCTTGGATGTAGGGTAGGTTTGTTGGGTTTGGTTAAATATTGAATAGAAAACACCTGGAACAAAAAATAATTAAGATAGCGTGCAATGATTCGAATCTAGAAGAGAAGACGTTTCCAGGCCTAAAAATATTTTTACAGATATGATTTAAAAGAGAAAAACAGGGCGCAAAAGGCCAACCATTCTTCCAAACTGAGAAGCATTGCGGGTTTAGTCTATATGTACAAGCTGGAAACAATAAGGTTAAATCTTGTATATCGTGCAATATTTTAATAAATTGTTCATCAAAAAGAAAAAAATTAAGTTAATCAAGTTAATTTATGCACTTTTTACGAAAACTTCAAACTGAGCTGTGGAGCCAGGAAATCGACCTGGAGCGGCGACCTGTAGCAATCGTTAGGAAATTTTAATAAGCTTTCAATTAGTCACCTTCCACATTGCCCGATTTTTCAACCGTTTAGAGAGTTATGCACGATTTTTGGGCAAAAACGTGGCTTTCTAAATGGAAAAAAGACCGATCACTCTCTCTCCCGATTTGACCGTATATATATATAAACCTATTGATTCGAGGCGTTATTCGAAGCTAAACTGCAACAAAACCTGTGAAATGAGAAGGAAAAGTGGAATTGCCGTGATGGGATAAACAAGTGGTTATCGTCAGCGGTAGCATTCTTCATCCCAAAAGGTCAAAATAAGAAAAATTGTGCCTTCCATGTTCACTTTTCGAAAAAGTACTCGGAAAAAAGTTGTAGAGCGTAAAATTTGCAAAAATATGATGGTTAAAAATTTTTGCAACCTTGAAAATTGGGAGAGAGAGAGAGAGAGAGAGAGAGAGAGAGAGAGAGAGAGAGAGAGAGAGAGAGATGGTTTTTACCATGAGCACATAAAAAACACCTTTTTCGTCCAAAAATCGCGAATAACTCGAAAACAGTTGAAAAATCGGGCTAAGTGTAACCAATTGAAATCTTACTGGTTTCCTATCGATTTCTATAGTGCGCCGCTCCAGGACGATTTCCTGGCTCCACAGCTCAATTTGAAGTTTTCGTAAAAAGTGCAAAAATTAATTTGTTTCCGAATTTTTGAATTTACTGATGAATGCCTGAAGCTAGGAAAACATTTAAAAAAATCATCTTGTTCAGCGTAAAATTTTCTAAAAAATGAGACCTAGTGCAGGACTGTGACTTAAAATATGCATTTCCAAAGGTGGTCATTTTTTCCTGCAAAAATCAGGTGGTAGTTTTTTTTTGATGAGTGTATTTAATTTATTATTGAAAAAATAAGATTCTATTTCTAGAATGAAACTATTTTAATATTTGTTGTTGATGTTTTTTTTTTCATGTCAAGTATACTTCTCAGGTATATTTTGTGAAGTTAGGTCGGTCAGTTGTCTAATTACGTATGTGGGCGTGGCTTAATAAGTTTGGCTTACTTGTTGGGCGTGGTCAAGGATTGTTTTGGACAAAGTTTTTCAAGCTTTGTTTGTTGAAAATGTTTCATGTTTCTTACGTAGTAATCCCTTTTTAAGATAGGAATATTGTTTGCATTGACAATTAATTAAGGTTTTTAGTTGAGATGAAAAAAAGTTAATGGCACTAGCGGGATTCGAACCCACGATCTTCGGCTAGATACGCCGCTGCTCTACCACCTGAACTATCGTGACCTCGATCCACTCGGACATCAACTCCCCATCTCAACCCCACCTTATGAGTTTTCCCTACTTTTGCCATTTTTCAAATGTCGTGTAATCGGTTTGGATTCTCGACGAAAATTGAAATGGCGACGGAGAGCTTTAGTGAAGTGTACTTCATTTTTTTAAAATTATTAATTCACTACTTTCGTGGTCCGCTTGACCAATTAATATATGACAATTAATTAAGGTTTTTAGTTGAGATGAAAAAAAGTTAATGGCACGAGAGGGATTCGAACCCACGACCTCCGAGTGGATCGAGGTTACGATAGCTCAGGTGGTAGAGCAGCGGCGTATCTAGCCGAAGGTCGTGGGTTCGAATCCCTCTCGTGCCATTAACTTTTTTTCATCTCAACTAAAAACCTTAATTAATTGTCATGTATTAATTGGTCAAGCGGACCACGAAAGTAGTGAATTAAATGTTTGCATTGCAGGTGTTAAACTTGTCGGTTTTTTCTTCACTTCTCTTAAGATTCGGTTTGGAGAAAGTTTTTGATTCATTTGGATATAACTTTTTTATTAAAAACATCATGGGTCCGCCGATTTTAATTTGTGGGATTCTTGGGTACATAAGAGGTGAGCGTTGTATTTCCTATTGTTCATCCTTAAACACTCTGGGAAATTACCTTTGAACAGCTAGTTTAGCAGCTCGCTCGGATCCTCTTGTAATTTCCTATTTGACCAATTCATGCGGGTTAATTTTAATCACAAAGCCTATTCAGAAATTCGGCCGACCCTCCCCCGTGATAAAAAAAACGTGGTGGTGGAACAACGAGGTCCATTAGTTTTTAATTCACTATCTCCATTTTGCCCGGGCTCTTAGGGCCGAGTTAACGAAGAGACTCGCTAAGTTCTGCTTAACAAAGTTCGAGTGCTTGTTGCAAATTGGACCTAATTACGCCTACGCCCCTGAGGCGGCCCTGTGACCCCACAGCCTACAGCCATACTTCTCAATACAGACGCTAAATTAGACCGACGGCCAGGTAACTCACGGCCCCGTCTCGCCTAACACGTTTATAACTCGAAGTCTGCCTTTGAAATTATTCAAGCCGTGTGGAAATTTTAAAATCCGTTTTGAAATTCTAACGTTATATTGGTTAAGCCGTTTACACTTTCACGGCTAAGTTTAGAAAAGATTTTTATCAATACATGATAGATTCGACGTGGGGGAATTTTTTTAATTTCCCTCGTCCGGAAATAGAACTGGCGATGACAAAGTCAAGTTAAACGAAGATCTGAATATTTCATTCCTCGTTGCATTTACTCAAGACGTGTAAACGCGAAGTAGAGACTTCCCTCTGGAATGGCCCTTCCAGAGATTAATTATTCACAATGGGTAAATCACAATGGAACCAAAAAACAACCCAAATAAGTTTATTTTCATTCCAAATTCCAGAGTTAATTGCAATGGTAGGAACCGGAACTAACTTCCTAGTTTGGCAATGTCTAAGAGAAATTGACCACACATATCAATCACATATATTTATCTTACCTTATTTACCTTTGTTAAAACATATTCATGAAAAACATCAACTTTGAAAAAAAAGGAACATTTAGAAAAATATTGTTGTCGTTGAAAAGTATCGAACAAATACCTCAACCTTGGAAAAAGCGCCAATGTTGAAAAGTATGGAATAAAAACATTGATGTTGGAAATAAGCCGACCTTGGAAAAACACCGGCACCGATGGCCGTATTCCCACTTTTCCTGGACACGTGCCATCAGGCTTATTAAAAGACCTCATAAACCTCCCAACCAAGGAAAAAGACACAGTTCGACCAGCCTGTTGATTTTCCTCTTAACTAGACTAAACATCGCCTCTTTCTCATTTGAAAAAATATTAACTAATTCATAACTAAAATTAGTTTGGGGACCCTCTTAAGAAACTTTAACCTATGTTATTATATTACAATAATACATAAAAACTTATTTTGAAATAAATGCCGAATGATTTACTTTTAAATTAACACATTCCTTATAAAATCTCTCTCTTTCCTTCGTTATATTTTCGTCTTTCAATGAATCTCCCTTTCTCCTTTTATATGTAATCTAGTTTATAAATCTATTCGTCATAGGACTGGAGTGGTTTTTCGGTGGAACTCCATCATTCAGGGATTTAAATAACACGTTTTTAGTTCCAGCAGGGTTAGTACAAGGAAAACATCTTTTTAAGAATTTAGCTTCGTTAGATGTCTCAATGTATTTTTTACATTTATTTTTATTCCGTATATCTATCACGGTTTTTATTTTCTTTCACGTTGCGTTTTATTCTTAACTAGATTATCAACTATTAAATTCACTAATTTCGTGGTCCGCTTGACTAATTATTACATTACAATTAATTAAGGTTTTTAGTTGAGATGAAAAAAAGTTAATGGCACGAGCGGGTTTCGAACCCACGATCTTTGGCTAGATACACCGCTACTCTACCACTTGAGCTATCGTGACCTCGATCCACTCGGACATCAACTTCCCAGCAGCGGCGTATCAGTATCCGAAGATCATGGGTTCGAATCCCGCTCGTGCCATTAACTTTTTTCATCTCAACTAAAAACCTTAATTAATTGTAATAAATTATCAACTATGTTCTCTTTTGTCTAAAATTATTCAATTCCCAGGAATGTAGTTTTTTTTTATCAAGGATGATGCTGTGGGGTATTTATAGTGATTGTTATTATCCCTTATGTGTGGTGTTTAGCGACCGTCACGCGATGATTATTTGGAGGTCGTGAGATGCGGTCTGGTGTGACGTAGGTTTCAGAAAAACATTTTCTTTATCGTACCAACGTTTCGATCTTTATTGAGATCATCTTCAGGGCTCAAAGTGTTACGTTAGTCGTTATTAAAAAAAATTCAAATTGGCTATTAAAAAATTAAAAACTTAATTATGTCAATTTGTAAAAATATTTAAGATTGTTTTGTAAAGTCTATATAGTTATAATGATTACAACATACATCAAGATAATTTATTGTATTGGTATGGGGGTCCTCCTCAGAGACGGCGGGGAGGTCGATGACAAAAACATATCAATATTATATTTAATACATATTTAAAATAGGTTATTTGCTAATAAATATTTATAAAAATCAAAAATTAATCTGAGGAAAAATTGATTGAATATACTAAACCAGCACGACTTTGAGATGTTGCGGAAGTGTAGACTCTTAACGCCGCGTTATTACAGACATTTGCATTGTAACAACTTTATAAATAAATCTGGTTTTCTAAAACCTTGTAATTTAAAATATTTTAAAATTTTTATGTAAAATTAATAAATGTAAACGACTCACAAGAATGACAGAATTACGCAGAAAACAAACACTTTGAGTGAGTAAAAATATTTTGATTAAATATAAAATTTTCTGGCAATGTATAAATTAATTTTTTCCCACATCCTACACGTATTTGTAAAATTTAAACAATGTTTATAAATCCCAGGTCCTGAAGATGATCTCAATAAAGATCGAAACGTTGGCACGATAAAGAAAATGTTTTTCTAAAACCAACGCACACCAGACCGCATCTCATGACCTCCAAATAATTATCCTTTATGTTACCATATTTTTATTGTCAATAACAAAAATATGACAAGAATGTAGACAACTTAATGATGACATAGATATTTGATTCGGGGATTTTCCTGTACTCACTTTGAAAAATTCCACCGACTGAGAATACCATTTGTGGCAAACTTGGGTCAATCCGCAGGATTTATGCCAGAATATTTTCCACTGTATGCCAAGACATCTTTGAAAGGAAAATTAACGGACTATCAAAATCAGTGTCCAGAAGCACGGGACAAGCTGAGAGCGATACGGTTTAAAACTATGTTTTGAGGATATCTCTAATCTTGTTCTTTGACAAATCCAAAATCTTTTCATTCTTTCGAACGGAGGCGTGTAGATTTTTAAAAACATAGGGCAAAATGTTTAGTTCTTCATCAAAATGATGTGATCGGTTTCTTGATTGGCACTCAACAGATCCACATCTCCATATTGTGTGGAACACATCGGTGTTGGAAAGTTCACACCGGGGTGATTGGGAAATTTCTGAGAGTACAACTCAACTGCACGCCAAGAAATTCCACCCCTTTCAATGAAAGTACATATTAACCTGATCTTGACGAGGAAAACGCACCCTTCGCTTCATTTTGACTGATATGAACTCATTGAAGAACATTTAAAGTTAATAGAGTTGGAAGAAAAGTTGGAATTAATCTCCTATGCTTTTCATGCTGTCTAAATCCAATAAGACTAAGTGCCACTTTATAGAAAATTCACTAATTTCGTGGTCCGCTTGACCAATTGAAAAATGGCAAAATGGAGGGAAAACTCATAAGGTGGGGTTGAGATAGGAAATTGATGTCCGAGTGGATCGAGGTCACGATAGCTCAAGTGGTAGAGCATCGGCGTATCTAGCCGAAGATCGTGGGTTCGAATCCCGCTCGTGCCATTAACTCTTTTTCATCTCAGCTAAAAACCTTAATTAATTGTAATTTTAGAAAATAATAATGAATTTCTTAGATGTTGATAGGTTTGATAGCTGTGGATACGCACGTTTTTAGTTAATAAACGGTTGCATTTAATAAAATACTATCTGTGTGTTCCTGTTGGTTGATATTCGAAACATGTAGAGTACGTATTTTAAAAATGTAACTCTTATGAACAAACGTGCGTATCCTCTGCTAGCAGACTTAGCAAAGTCATCAGAAATTGACTAGCTCCAAAACAGCAAATGAAAAAAATATTAAAAACGAAATTAAGATTTTCCTTTTCACATTCCGTGCCATAACTATATTCTTTGACCAATTTAAAATCAAATTGCCCCAGCGGTTTCAGTGTAAAAATCCTTTAAAACAGTGGGTTAAAAAGTACACGTTCTCATTTGAAATTTCGAAGTTGTACTGGCTCTGAAATATCTTGACAACGTGGTACAAATTTAAAGTTAGACTAACAAATATTAAATATGTATTTTTTTCTCAATATAGTTAATTGTTCAAGAGAAATTAACGGGGCCATTTAAAAAAGACATCTTGTATAGGTGTAATACTTAAGGGTTAGAAGGTGTTACATATGTTTATGGAAACATCCTTCAAGATGCGCCTCGATCGGGACGACTTTAACCAAATCGATAAAAGGAATTGCTAGAACGTATGAATCAGAGACCTGCCTGCTTGCGGCAACGGCACCACCCTCGGGCCATCTTCGTAGCGATAAAAGCCCTTCTGAAGTATTATTAAGAAGAAGAAGAAAGGAAAAAACCGGAAGATTCGATACACATTTCATCCCCGGTGGCGTGAAAATCGGGTAAATAATTCACAAAGGGAGCCGGTAAAATTGAAACAAATACGTTTCGCCCGTGGGCGTCGGAAATCTCTGAAAGACACGGTTTCCATCCATTATTGAATCCGAGGGTGGAGGTGATTGCCGAGCCCATCGGGATGCTTGGGATAACGGCGGAACGGTCCGCAGACGTAACGACCGGCCATTACCACCAGAAAGACCATAAACATGAATCATACCGGCACCAATCACCGCCCCGGCTAAGTCCGAGACACCTCATAATACCCAAAGATATAAATTTCGCTCCGAACTCTACCCAAAAAAAACAAAACAAGATAGATTTAAGAATAAATATTCACGGTCATAGATTTTATTATTTATTAGACATTGACACCTACACATACTTTACTTAGCATAAATGGTACATATCAATTTGAAGATAACAAATGATTACAAATGTCATTTTTTAATTTTTTTATTATGGCCTTATAAACAGTATATCACCCTGACGACTCGGCTACCTTTATGAATGCCATTTATCAGAAAAACTAATAGAATTAATTAATTTCTTGTAAAATGGTGAAAACTCTTGCAATGCCATTTAAAATTTTGAAAAACATAATGTAAAGTGCGTAAGTGAAAGCTTTATTGAGCCTGTCGAATTTTTATAAACAATGAGATCGAACGTAAAATTCCCCACGGCGTAAAATCATAGATGTAAAACGTTCAACGCTATTGTTGCTGCTAATTAAATTTTTTAACTTTTTAACCTTACTTTATATATATTTATTTACAATAGAAATCGTGAGATGCGGTCTGGTGTGATGTAGGTTTCATATCTACGATTGCAAAAAAACCTAAGCAAAATCCTACAGCACTTGCTACCTACCACTTTGAACACCAACACAATTTCGACTTCAAAATCCAAAAATATTACACACAGAACAAAACAAACATAAACGTAATTTCTTAGAAATGGTTTATATCAACAGAGATAAATACAGCATCAATTACAGAACAAATAAATGTAAATTCAGTCGCAGCTACGCCAATATCATTAATCAAATGCAATACAGATAACATACCTATATCATCACATTACATTCCACACATGAAATATTTTTCATATAGTCTAATTTCCCAACAATTTAGCTTTCCTTTTCCTATTTATCCCTTTCTATATAATCCTGAAAGGATAATCTGGCCGAACCAATACCAACACATTTTTTCCCTTCGTCGGCTCTTTTCACCTCAAAGAACTCTCGACACGACACGCAAGAATGGTACAATTACACAGAAGACAAACACTTTGAGTGAGTAGAAATACTTTGATTGAATATATAAAAAAAAATTTCATTGTATAAATTCACTTTTCCACATCCAAAATGTAATTGTTATATGTAAACAATGTTTGTAAATCCCAGGCCCTGAAGATGATCGCAATAAAGATCGAAACGTTGGCACGATAAAGAAAATGTTTTTCTGAAACCTACATCACACTAGACCGCATCTCACGATTTCTAAATAAATATCGATTAACGGTCACTAATCACCACACATTTATATATATTATATATATATGAGTTAAGAGCATATTTTCACTTGATATCAAGCAAGCTACTCTTTGAGAACTTAATAATAAAAACGCTGAACGCAGATAAAACAGAGTATAGTCTTCACAGTTTACAGGGTAAAAAAAACGTTGACCACGGATCGTTCAACAAGGTACACAAAACTCCCAGTACAATGCAATAAAACAACCTCTAAAATCGGAACAGGAGACCCAGACACTCGCTGCTGTTCTGTCGTTCCCACCAATTTCTTTTAATAATGTTATTAATAAGATTTTTTTAGCGTCAGTTGGCTTAATAAGTTGAATGTTTTTCTCTAAGTCATGAAATTAGTCAAATTGTGTAAAATGGGCTATATTTTGTTATGTTGTTGTAGTGCTCCGAGGAAGGCTAAATAAAAACCTAAACGCTTGTCAACTACAGTGTTGATTTAATCGAACAGTAATCCCAGTGCAGAGTATTAAGTTGGTCGATAAGGGACAGAGGTTTTCATTTTTTGATGGTAAAAAATTGAGGAAGGAAAGGAGCCCTTGAATTCCGTATTAAACCAAAGTACCATTCCTGATGGAACGGTTAAGCCACATTGAGAAAAAAAACGAGCAATTTACCGTCAAGAGAGGATTCTATCTATGTAAAACCTAAAACGATATCGTTGCTGCTAATCGAATTTTTTAATTTTGTTTTATCTTACCTATATTTTACATATATAACAATTAAGAGCACATAT
Organism: Cimex lectularius; assembly: GCF_000648675.2. Classification (NCBI taxonomy): domain Eukaryota; kingdom Metazoa; phylum Arthropoda; class Insecta; order Hemiptera; family Cimicidae; genus Cimex; species Cimex lectularius. Next base: position 946,634 of record NW_019392703.1, read on the forward strand.
TCACTTGTCATCAATCAACTCGAGAACTTAATAATGAAAACGGTGAACGGCAGGTAAAACCGGCAATAGTCTTTATAGATTACTCAATAACCAAACTGTTGACCACAGATCGTTCCAGAATTAACTCTACAGGTTTAAAGCCACGGGTTATACGTATTAATTTCAAATGATCATGATGATGATGACGCCAAAGAAATACCTTTCCCCTTTTCAAGAGACACGAAACCACGAGAGCTTTTGAACAACCACTTCCTCCATATGTGGCCACAATGTTTAACCGCGCTCATACAAGATGAGGATACGTATTTATAAGACCTCTGAGGAGTTTGTGTTGGAGAGTTTCGCAAGTTTCACTCATCGATCATTATTTCTCCCTGTAACATAAACGGTCTAAATTAAAAGTTTTTTACTTATAAAAAATAGAGATTGATGGAGAGTCGTTTAGTGTCGGCGTATTTTTTGCATATTTTTTTAATTTTTGATTGTTCATAAACGATCAGAAATAAGGTGTATAATAAAGAAAGAAAAACAATCAGTTATTTTGAGAATGTTTTTCCTCATAAATTTCCCATATCCAAATCTTTTATATGATTTAATTACATCAATATAATTTATTGTATAGGGATGTGGGGTCTTCCTCAGGAACGGCGGGGAGGTGGATGGCAAAAACATATCAATATTATATGTAATACATATTTAAAATAGGTTATTTGCTAATAAATATTTATAAAAATCAAAAATTAATCTGAGGTAAAATTGGTTGAATATACTAAACCCGCACGACTTTGATATGTTGCGGAAGTGTAGACCCTTAACGCCGTACTATTGCAGACTCATAGGAATCAGGGTTGTCCGGAAAATAATGCAGGATTTTAAGTTTTCATTAAAAAAAATCTATATAAAATATTCTGTTTACGTTTACAGGATTACTCATTTGTATGAATGTCAANTTAAAGAACATTGCTTTAAAGTAACTAGTTTCTTTTTTTTTGTTTAATACCAAAATCCTGCATTATTTTCCGGACAACCCAATATATGTATGGGGGTCCTCCTCAGAGACAGCGGGGAGGTGGATGGCAAAAACATATCTATATTATATTTAATATATATTTAAAATAGGTTATTTGCTAATAAATATTTATTAAAAATCAAAAATTAATCTGGGGTAAAATTGGTTGAATATACTAAACCCGCACGACTTTGATATGTTGCGGAAGTGTAGACCCTTAACGCCGTATTATTGCAGACTCGTATGCCCTTCATAAATAATTCTGTTTTTCTAAAACCGTGTAATTTAAAAAATTTGAAAATTTTTATGTAAATTTAAGTTTCTCTATAAGTTTGAAGAAAGTTGTTTAAATTTCAATCCAACTGCATGGTAAAAAACTAACTAGTTTATGCTTTTTACGAAAGCTAATTTAGAAAGTGTGAAATTGAAAATAGTGTGTGGTTTTTAGTGACCGTTAGTTAATGCGATTTGGTGTGTCGTAGGTTTAAAAAAACGTTTTATTTATCGTACCAACGTTTCGATCTTTATTGAGATCATCTTCAGAGCCAAGGATTTATAAACATTGTTTAAATTTTACAAATACATGTAGGACATGGGAAAAAAATTGCAGGCTACTTTCATTTCAAAGAAGCCGACTCCTCGTATAATAAAATGTCTTTCTATCCCGACTTCCTTCCCCAAAATCCAACGTATATAGACATAAAACAGCAATATCTCACTGGCACTCTCGACACGACACAATTACGCAGAAAAGAAACACTTTGAGTGAGTACAAATATTTTGATTAAATATAACATTTTGTGGCAATGTATAAATTCATTTTTCCCACATCCTACGTGTATTTGTAAAATTTAAGCAACGTTTATAAATCCTTGGCCCTGAAGATGATCTCAATCAAGATCGAAACGTTGGCGCGATAAAGATAATGTTTTTCTAAAACCTACGTCACACCAGACCGCATCTCACGATCTCCGACTAATCATCACGTGACGGTCGCTAAACACCACACATAAGGGATAATAACAATCACTATAAATACCCCACAGCATCATCCTTAATTAAAAAAAAAAAAAAAAAAAAAAAAAAAAAAAAAAAAAAAAAAAAAAAAAAAAAAAAAAAATTAGCTCGGACTGATATTGCTATTATTTCTATTGTAAATCTTTTGGTCAAAAACTGAATTATGTTAATAATTGACACATAGAATTTTGGCACTAAGCAGTATATGCTGAAGGGAAGTTAAAGAGCGAGCTTTTCGATTTTTCAGAAATTTTTTCTACTAATGTCAACAGACATTGGTTAATAGATTGTTAGATATTAATTCATGTTGGAACTATGTCGTTATTTAAAAAAAAAATGAAATAGGCCATTAAAAAATTAAAACTTAATTATGTCAATTTGTTGACATATTGAAGATTGTTGTTGAATCGACTGTAAAATACGTATTCATAATGTTTAATTAAAACAGGCACTGATAATGATCTTAAAATAGGTCGAATAGGTCGATCTTAAAATAGGAGGCAGTTAAATTTCTTTTTCATCAAGACCATACCGTGATCCGGATTTGTGAAAAAATTGAGCCTAACACTGAAGAACGCGCGAGTTTCAGTACTAGATCAATTGAAACACTAAACCTCTATAATGTAAAAGAAATCCTACCGAGTGCCGTATCAAATTTAATTTAATGGGTGATATTTTAAAACTTCGGATCAATAATTTATTTTCGTTATATAATGGGTGATGATATTGGGCTGTGCCTAGCTTTCGGTGGTTTATTTCACCATCGTCAGGGCCTGTTTATTAGAAAAACCAAATTAACCAAATACAGATTAACACAACATTAAGTTGTTAGATTTACTTGACCCATTGTGATGAAACGAAAAGAATAACAAGGTACATGTGAACAATTTAGAATATTTATAACCCCATCTACAAACAGAATTTGAATTTTATATAAAACTGTCTAATTTTTAGTTTTAATCATTAAAGTGAACAAGTTAACAATAAGATTTACTTTGCCTAAAATGAAATTTTATATGGTATTGTTCAATTCTTACAACATGAATTGTTTATTTTTAATCTCGTCAGGTAGTCAGGTACTGTATAGAAGACCACATTCTCAATTAAGACTAGGAAAACTAATTCTCGAGTAAATAATTAAATGTAAAAACTAGATTGCTACCTATTGAGCAACCAGTAAGAGTGTTCTGGCAATTTGAAGTTGATAGCCCTGAGGGAGCCACTGACTCTTGCCACATATACCGCAATTGAGCCCAACCTATCTGTTTAAAGGTGGCATGTGTTTCGGGTAATATGTATAAATGTCTTCTCCCATAGCAAGAGTTTTTATAGGTTAGTTTCTTTCTTCACAACCTAGTCGAGCTTGAAACAACTGTCATTCTCCAGTGCATGTGTGGCCCTGTGTTGACTTATGCTATCAAATATTTTTTGTTTCGCTTGTCAAATCTATTGTGTACTGCAATTTGCTCATGATACTCTGCATACTGCGCTTGATATGGCGCCCCTGGTTCTTTTGACTTTAATTTTGATTGAAGGGAAACTAAACTATTCTTATACGTATAATTCCCAAATAGTTTGTCTCTGAAAAGGCATTTTAATTTTAGGCCTGCATCCGGGATGCATGGAGTTGTTTCTCAATCTCTTCAGAAGGTACTATGACATTTTTTAGGCAGATTCCTCATAGTTTTGTTCATAGTCATATATCAGTCGATTTGTCAATGTCCTCGGTTAATGATTAGTCTAACATACCATGGACTTTATTAAAGTTTTCATTGAGGTATTTAAAATCACTCAGTCCTAAAACCTTGCCTATTAGATTTCTGGCACAATTTAATTTAAGTGAAAAAGAATGTGTTGCGTTGGAATCGAAGAATCAGTCCTGCCTTTTAGGTTTTTGCTACCAATTACCAATTATTCCAACTCTGTTCTCTCATTCATAAGATGGTAACTTTTTCCCCCCACCGTGAAAACAACGGAGTCTTGGCAAGAATTACAGGAAGATCCAATGCTTTTGTTAGATTTTCGAATCAGGAGATCGACATATTTTAGTAGGAGTTTAAATTCGGAGGGAAGTTGTAATTTGACCCAATCGAGGAGGTCGGTCATAACGAAATCCGCCAGCATACCAGAGAGGATACTTCTTTCTCCTTATAAACTCGGTCCTCGAACTTTACCCCATTCACGGATGTTAAGAGTAAAATCGTCAGTTAATAGTGAATAACTGATCAGATCCATTGGCACTTTATTATTCAATGATCGTACATTAAATGATAAAATATTTTTTTAAAATTTGTATGTAGGTTTCCTATTATCTTTTTTACTTCATAAGAATTTTTACATTATATTCATTGTGTGCAGTCATCACAGTGACGACGTTGTGGACCCATTTTGACGTTAAACATCCATAACAATTTAGTTTCGGTTTCTTAAAGCCTTCAAATCTCAAATAATAATAAGATCGATAATTTCACTATTTTCGTGGTCCGCTTGACCAATTAATATATTACAATTAATTAAGGTTTTTGGTTGAGATAAAAATGTCAATGGCACGATCTTCGGCTTGACACGCCGCTGCTCTACCACTTGAGCTATCGTGACCTCGATCCACTCGGACACCAACTTCCCATTTCATTTGTCGCCGAGAATCCAATCCCATTACACGACAGTTGAAAAATGGCAAAAAGGAGGGAAAACTCAAAATGTGCGGTTGAGATAGGAAGTTGGTGTCCGAGTGGATCGAGGTCACGATAGCTCAGGTGGTAGAGCAGCGGCGTAACAAGCCGAAGATCGTGGGTTCGAATCCCGCTCGTGCCATTGACTTTTTTATCTCAACCAAAAACCTTAATTAATTGTAATCTATTAATTGGTCAAGCGGACCACGAAATTAGTGAATTTAATGATTTAAAATGAAGTATACCTCACTAAAGTTCTCCGTGGCGATATCATTTGTCGTGGAGAATCCAATCCGATTACACGACATTTGAAAAATGGCAAAAAGGAAGGAAAACTCAAAAGGTGCGGTTGAGATAGGAAGTTGGTGTCCGAGTGGATCGAGGTCACGATAGCTCAAGTGGTAGAGCAGCGGCGTATCAAGCCGAAGATTGTGGGTTCGAATCCCGCTCGTGCCATTGACTTTTTTATCTCAACCAAAAACCTTAATTAATTGTAATATCGATAATCACAAATTCTTCAAGATCTCTTGTGAGAAATATTTTGTATTTATATATTGCTATATTAATCAATCGGCAATATCAATAAATGAATAATCTGTTTATCTGTTTCATTTGTTATGAGATTTGATTTGGTGGTCTTCGATTGATGAACTTGTAATTTAAAAAACTCAGATTTAATTCACTGAAGACATCGTCAAGCAAAGGTTACGTCGTATTACGTCGACACAATGAAACTTGACTTCACAGAAATCACAACGACACACTGATGAAGGATGGAAAAACGCTGAAACGGGTCTGATGAAGGAAATTGAAATTACATAGAAATGATAAATGATGGAGTGAGTGTGGTGTTCAATACTTTTTAAAAGGATAGTTCCTACTCACAGTAAGTTGTTTTGCAACGATCCGATTTCGAGCCTTTTAGCTCATCATCAGGTTGTATAAGTCCTTCAACCTGATGATGAACTAAAAGGCTCGAAATCCGGATCGTTGCAAAACAACTTACTGTGAGTAGGAACTATCCTTTTAAAAAGTATTGAAATAACATTGTTATTTAGTACATAATAAACATCTCTACTAACAATATGATTCAGCCGCCTAATGTATACCGATGATGTTGTTATTAAGGAAGAAAACCCCCATGGCCTTCAATTAAGTACAAATATTTTGAAAAATTATTGCGAAGAATGTTGACTCTTCGTAAACTTGTGAAAATTCTAAATTGTGGTGTTTAAACGAGGAGAGTTGGTGCTATGGAGGATCTGAAATTGAGATCGTCAATAGTTACAAGTATTTGGTTGTTGTTCTTTATCCTCGCCACTGCTTTCTTTCTCACATTAAACAGAAAGTCTCTTCTGATAAGAGGGCCCTCAGTACTGATTGTTCTGGTTTCCTTGCGCAAAAATTCAATCCCTCTTTCCAAAAAATTTCAGCTTTTCATCTCGGCTGCACAAATTTGGGATATTAAAGGTTTGAAGATGTTAAGGCCAGGAAACATTTTCTTTTGCAATCCACAGAGTGCGCGGTAATGTTCTTTTCGTATGTTTCTTATTTAAATTTTCCCTAATTCTGGTTTGCCTTTCATGTCCCTTCCCTACGTTGTCTTCAGTCCTCATGGTGAGCCTCAGCCACGAACCTCGCACGTTTCTGCTCAAGTATACCCACGCTAAAATCGGTCTTCCTCCTTTTACCTGGACCAACGTGTGCCTTTCTATCGGGAGCAGGCGGACTCGGGCCTTGCAGTGACGTCCCAGGTAAGTAAAATTCTTCTTTGCAACCCCTCGTTATTTTATTTTAAACATAATTTTATTTCATAGCGTATTTCTTTCTTTCGTTTTATTTTATTTCATTTTATTTTTATTTGAAAAAAAGGGAGTCCGCTCAACAGAAAGTCTAGAAAAATTATTAAGATTTTTCACAAAGAAGTTGTTTGCTTTAGCATCGATAGCTCACGATTTTATGCCATTACTAAAAAAACTAATGAAAAACCTACTCGAGATTTTCAAATTACAATTGCGTTTCAATTTTGCCTTAAAGTTCAAAATCTACCATTTCTCCGACTTTCAAAAATATTTCCAATTGAGGTAATCAATAGAAGAAATTCACGGTTCAGAGGCTGGATCAGTCTTGCCACAAACCATTCGTGCAAATTTAACCCGGACTTTTCAGTTTCCCATCGTTAGAATGGGGAACCCTCCACATTATTAAAGATGAGATGATGGATCGATCTGCTGTTGAACAACTTGGAAAAAAAGATGTTCGGTGAGGACACAACAGAACGACAATTCTTTCAGTTTTTGCCGAGCTATCGTCATCATATATTTTTTTTTATAACGGGAAAGCACCCGAGCCTCGTGTCGCTCCCTTGTGAGAGAAGTTACCACTGTGATTTAAGTGAACGTAAATATAGTACGTTTTTAAAAAAATCTTTAATTAAGGGTTTGGTTGAGATAAAAAAGTCTGTCACAAGCGGGATCGAACCCACGACCTTCGGCTAAATACGCCGCTGCTTTACCACTTGAGCTATCGTGACTTCGATCCACTCGGGCACTAAATTCCCATCTCAACCCCTCCTTTTGAATTTTCCCTTCTTTTTGCCATTTTTGACATGTCGTGTAATCTATTTGATTCTAGGCTACAAATGAAATGGTTGAGATGGGAAGTTAGTGTCCGAGTGGATCGAAGTCACGCACGATAGCTCAAGTGGTAGAGGAGCGGCGTATTTAGCCGAAGGTCGTGGGTTCGAATCCCGCTCGTGACACTGACTTTTTTATCTCAACCAAAACCTTAATTAAAGAGTAATTAACTGAAAAGAATTTATTTCGTCAAGCGGACCACGAAACAATAAATTTTCTAAAAAGCTAAATTATTCATAAATGTGTATTGAGTGCCTGAAAAAAGTAAGAAAAGAGGCATGTACTTATATGTACTTTATATATATATATATATGTATGTATGTATGTATGTATGTATGTATGTATGTATGTATGTGTGTGTGTGTGTGTGTGTGTGTGTGTGTGTGTGTGTGTGTGTGTGTGTGTGTGTGTGTGTGTGTGTGTGTGTGTGTGTGTTAACCGAGATGCTGAGCTTCACCTAATTTAAATAATCTTATTATAAATGCAGTTTTTTCTCAAGACATATTTTAAAACTCATCGAGTTAAAGCCATAATTCCGATATAATCGTCGAAAGCTCAGAAAAAACTGAAAGATTTGTAGTTCTGTTGTGCCCTCACCGAAGATCCTTTTTCCACGTAGTCTCCACATTATTAATTAAAATCGGTGAGGATCAAAAGAAGAGGCTGTGACTGTTTATGCAACTTATATCTCATAATATCACATTTCTCATTGTAATAAATACAAAATCTGTCAAATTGTAACTGCAAAAATCTTATTAATAAACGTGCTGGACTTTTCCACTTGTATCGCCATATTTCGGTGACTGCCTTGAGGTAGATTTTACTGGAACCGGTTTATCGTTTGTTCTCTGCTTTCACCGCTTATGAAATATTAAATAGCGCGAAAAACCTGGAATCCAATAATCACACAGCTTTGACTTTTCAGCTTTCATTTTATGCTGGTTTTTCCGTTTTGATATAAAATTCCTGTCAATCTGGGAACTGACTTGAGATCTAAAATATCTCTTTATTTGTCAATTCTTATAACAGTAAAAAAAGAAAAGGCTAAGGATAGACGGAAAATTGGAAAAATTACCATATACAACTCAGTATTGGGTAAATTGTTAAACCCATTAACCCAGACTGACAATAAGCTAAACTGCTTAATATGCTGACCAACGTGCTTCGCCGCTTTGGAAATCGTATTACGGATTCGCCGTCTATCCGCATAATGAATTGCGCGGGAAGTGACGAGGGTGAGTATCCTATCCCCTTAGAAGTGAAATTCCGTATGGAAATCCAGTTAAACGAAGACGTGGTTGTACCCGGTTTAGAGTTTGCCGTAAAAATAACTGGATTATTTCCGGCAATACTAAGGGACAGAGATTGTATTTAGCGTATTTTTTATTTATTTAAACCAATTTGCTTATTGGAGAAGAAAGGAATAAAGGTAACTCAAAAATAATCCAATTTTGTGGGTGTACAACTTTTCCACCTCTTCTTTATAGCTAGGATTATGATAAAGGTATTTTTCGTCTTGTTTCATAAACAGTGTCATGTTTCATCAAATTATAATAACAACCAAATGGTTAAGGTTTCGATAAAGAATACTGAACTTTTCTTACGATGGCTTTTAAGAAAAAAATATTAACAAATGCAATTATTATAATTGGTATGGTATGGTGGAAAAGATACTAGGAAGCGGGGTTTGTATTCCTCAGGGACTGCAGCCTTCTGGCTTATTGTACCTTCCTAGTTCCTTAGTTCAGTCAATAGACGCAATCCTTCTTATGATTCTTCCTTCTTGAAGGTGGGATAATAGGTCATCTCAAAAAACCACAACCAGTTTTTATCCATAACGTTTCGGATTTATTTGAATCCTTCCTCAGGTGAGTTAACGCCTGTACACAGAACAAATATTTTTTACATTTTTATGTCAACATGGTTATCATTGTTTCTTCACTACTTACAATGGTTAAAAAAGTGGTCGTCAGTCATTAATATTTTATAACAATTTATTTTAAAAAAGAGCCAGTGTGGTATTTATTAAGACTAGAAACAAACGTTTTAATAAGTAAGAGTCTAGTCAGGTTCAAAATATTAAAACGTTTGTTTCTAGTCTGAATAAGTACCACACTGGCTCTTTTTTAAAATAAATTGTTATAAAATATTAATGACTGAAGACCACTTGTTTAACCATTGTAAGTAGTGAAGAAACAATGATAACCATGTTGACATAAAAATGTAAAAAATATTTGTTCTGTGTTCAGGCGTTAACTCACCTGAGGAAGGATTCAAATAAATCCGAAACGTTGTGGATAAAAACTGGTTGTGGTTTTTTGAGATGACCTATTATCCCACCTTCAAGAAGGAAGAATCATAAGATTAACTGTTGAGGTCAAAATGTAAGAAAACATCGGCAATCCTTCTTCTTAGAAGTACCAGGTCACTGACTGTTGTTGCTGCAATTTGATTCCCTAAGTCTTTTCCGTACGTTAGGTTAACCTCCATTGAGCTGTTGCTTCGCATTCGAAGATGATATGAGTGGCTGTTTTCTCCTCCTCATTACATAATCTGCAGATGGGATCATCGCTGTATACACCCATGTTGTGTAGATGTTTTCTCAGATACCAGTGACCGGTTAGTAGTCCCACCACTCCTCTGAATTTTGACCTTAGGCAGTGTTTTTGCTAATCTTGGTGAGGGTTGTTTCATCATAAGTTTACTATGTCTAGCACCGCTAGAGTTTATCCACTTCTTTTTTTGTTTTGCTTGGCTCCATTCTGCGATGGAGGATTCTATGTTTGTTTTTGTTATCCCAAGGATAGGTTCGGGGCTGTATGGTTTTGCAGATCCTCCTCTAGCCAGTTTGTCTGCTTCCTCGTTACCCAAAATTCCCCTGTGCCCTGGCACCCAAGATATCATCAGGTTGTTGTATTTTCTCAGGTTTTGGAGATTTTGGTTGCATTCACTGACTAGTTTTGATGTAATTCTTTTACACGCTAATGCTTTAATAGCTGCTTGGCTGTCTGATCTTATGAGGATTTTTTAGTCAGTGTCTCTTCTAAGATTTTCCAGGGCACAAGCATTAATGGCATGTATTTCCGCTTGACAGACCGAAGTATACTTCCCTAATGAGTTTGATTGCTCATGTTTACGCCAATGTAAACATTTTTATTTATTAATAGTTGGTTGGGAAATCTTGTCATTTGTTATTTAAATTTATCATTTTAAAAAATTATAAAAACGGAAAATTTGTCGATCACGACGATGGAGGGAGAAACAGGTCAATTTTCAGCAATCCTTCGTAAAAGGAGCGAGTCACTGCCTGGTTTTCGAACTGTTCGCACGAAGTACAACTGTCTTCAGCGTTCAGTCAGTCTCTCCCGAGGATTCAACCCGTACGCACGAACGTACATCAGCGGTCTCCAGTCTGTCGTTCTCTGGCTTCCGACGGGTACGAACGAACGCACCTTTGACGCCGTCCGGCGAGTGGCTCCCAGACTCCAATCTCAAGCTCCAAGATAAGCGCCAAATCGTTGGATCTTCACCGTCGTGAGTCGACAAGACGTACGAACGTCCTTATTCTTTTAATTCAGCATTGCCATTTTTTGTATTAACTTTCTCATAACGAACTCTTTATATATCTATATTTCTATATTCGTTAACTTTGTTTTGTTTCTGGCCAGATTTTTAGTTTCATTTTATCATAAATTGTCAGTTAATAAATTTAATCATCAAACGAATTATTCATTTTTTTAAATCTTAAGTCCTTTACGCAACAGCCGGCAACTATCCCTGGTAACGCCGGACTTGGAGGGTAGATATCCAATACTCACTCCCGCCGGCGTCTACGAAACAGCTTGTACAGAAAATGCCTGATCCGGTTCCTTCGTTAGTTTTGGAGCCATCTGTGTACCATATCATTGTATCTGATGATGATCCTTTATAGTCTGTTGAGACTTTATAGGAAGTTGTGAAGATTGTTTCCGGGATCATGTAGTCAGTCCCCATTTCTAATAATGACTGTCTGATTTTGTTGATTATGGTTGTATGCCCGAATTGTTTAGTTCCTTTCCAATTTAATTGTTTCTGGAGCCTAAATGAGCTTTTCCTAGCCTCTCCTTTTATAAATATTTCTAGTGGAGGTAGGTTTAGCAAGGTTTCTAATGCGTTTGTTGTTCTCATCGCCCCTGTGATACATAGGTTTGCTAGTCTCTGTACGCTGCCTAATGTTTGGATAGCTACTTTTTGTTGAGCTTTGTTCCACCAGATTAGTGATCCATAGGTTATTCTGGGTCTTATTACTACCGTGTATAGCCATTTTCGGTTTTAGTCCGTTTTTTGTAATTATTATAATTAAAAAAAGTTTAATATTTTCAAGGGAATCATTAGAATAATAATTATAAAATATAAAGTAATGTTTTTGTTGGATTGGATAGAATATGAGGGGAAAGATCATCATCAATGATAAAACAACGATAGCGTTGAATTTACCCTCGTTCATTTCTAAAAGTACGGCAAGGTCTAGAAGGAAAGTTTCTTTATAAAGTTTTCGTTTTTCTTTTACTCGTTTCTTTGGAAACTCTTTAAGGACGAGAACCTCATTCGATTGGAGATTGTTCATAACTCTGTAAATAGAAAGGGGAGCGGCGGTGAAGGATTAAAATTATATTTTCTTCTTAGATTTTATTATTAGTGTGATTTTGATTCAAATTGGATGGAATTTCTTCAGTCTTGAATGTGCGTTGTTCGCGGTTAGGAGACGACTTTTACTGGAAGACGTTATACAGGGGCATGAATGTTGCAAGATCCTTGAGAGACGTGTACTAAGCCGGTTTGAGAAATACATTTATGCTTTTTTTCCCCATCCCCGGTAAATAAAATGCGACAGGTGGGACGTGACGGCGTGAATTTTTTATTATACTAATGGACATGTGGATGGGGCGGAAGTAATTGGACTTTCCCGTGTCGCTTTAAGCCCGTTCTCCTTATCGGGACTATCGCGTACGTTTTACATTTATTTTTACAGTTCCAAGATAAAGTGCTATTTTCCTTTGTCGTCCTTTAGGAAAAATAAGCCTTAAAAAAATTTTCTTTTTATCAATTTGTCTTAAAAGTGAAGTAAAAAACAAAAAAATTCCACTCTCGGCTAGGGCAAAAAATATTCGTTGGGATGTTTCCATTTAGTTTCATTCCATTTCATCTTCTACTGGAGAACGATTAAATAGTGGAATTGTAAGGATAATGATTAGATGACTAGATTGCTGTGTCGTCCGCAAAAGAGCATATAATATTGTTAGGGAGCACCGGAAATCAACCATGTATGTTGTGAGTAAGAAGGGCCATAGGATACACCCCTGGGATACAATCAATGGGAATATAAGAAGAAAATTTGCGATTAAAATAAAACACTTTTTACTTTAATATAGAAAAATTAAAAATCATGTATGATGAAACCGTTGATTGTTAAACGAGTTGTTTGTCTAAAAAGACTGATACTTGTAACCTAAAGACAGATTAGTAATGCTTTCAAAAATTAAGGTTTCTTTTTCTATATTATGTTTTATTTACTATCTTGTTATAGATGTAAATAGTAAATATTATCTCTCTCTCTCTCCCTCTATTTATATATATNCAAAGAAATTATTTAACTGGCGCAGTCGGACTGGACATGGTCGAAAGTTATTATCGAGTAACTTTCCGTTTCAACGGTTAATCGGCAATCGGACAATCAACTATCGGTGAAGAGTTCAACGTATATGAACTTTCCTCCCGGACGACGGCATCGAACTTCTAGACTCTCAGAACCAGCGAATATGGTCGTAAAAGCTCTCGTTTTTATGTAAGGCAATATTTAAAATAATTTCATTTAAATTTGTAATATTATTAACATATTCTTAAAAAACGAAAATTTTTATTAATTGTTAACAAATATCCAACATGTCTCTCCCAGAATTTAAAAGAGAATTTCTGGACATGGTCCCGGAATTCAATGGAGACCCAACCGTTCTTACGCGATTCATAGACATATCGCAAAAATTAGTTAACATATTTGTATATACAAACCACCCTAATAATTTCCAAAATGTATACCTGCTTTCATGCTTAAGAAATAAAAAAAATAAATAAAAGGTACTGCAGCTCAAGTGATTGAAAATAGTAACGTATCAAACTGGGCAGATTTAAAAACTGCATTGTTAGAGGGATACGCCGACAAAAGGGACGCATTCACTATCCAGATTGAAGTCTCTAGACTAACACAACAAAACGAAAAACCGTATGAGTTCTATCAACGAGTACAAAACCTTTTAAACTTACAAATAGCATATTTTAAAAACCACAATCCTCTTCAAGCTTTAATTGATTATGCGAGAGTTGTCGCACTCCGTGTCTTACTAAGTGGTCTAAAACAACCTCTAGGCTCACTTATGCGGACTAGGAATCCAAGTAATTTCACAGAAGCATTAAATATCCTCACGAATGATTTTCAGTTCTTGAAAACTTTTCAGAAACCAGACAATTATCCGTCAAGGAAACCTCGCTTTCAACCACCTAGTAGACACCCAGCAAGATTCTCCAACCAATATCCTAATTTCCCTCAAAATAAAAAATCTAACACACAAAACACCATGTTCGCCCCGCGAATTCAAGCCGCGAACGGACGTGACATCAAACCGACCCCATGTCGATACAAAGTAAAAAAAAAGGGGGGGAGGACTTATATACGTTATTTAACTTTTATATATATATATATATATATAAAATATTGCGCCAATAGTACTCTTCGTTGGTTCACTCCAATTTCACCAACCCTTCTGTATTCCCAACGGAATGCATCCTCCTTCCTCCCATTAAAATCTGGCTTCCCCAAGGTTCTAGTATATCTCCCATCCTTTTTGGTATATACATTAACGTCTTTTCCGACTCTATCCACAACTGTAATTACCACCTTTATGCAGACCCCTACCAAATTTACCTATCCTTCCATCCCTCAGACGTACAATTGACCATCCTAAAGATCCAGAACAACCTTAATTCCATTAATGAACGGGCCCAGACAAATTCTCTCAACCTCAATCCGTCTAAATGCTCGCCATAATCATCGGATCTAGGCATCCCCTCAAATCCTTCTCCAATATCCCTTCTATCATTATAAATAACCACCCCATCCCCTTTCGTACCTCCTTCAAAACCTGCGATTATCCTCGACCAAAACCTCTCCAAGCACCATCAGATTTCCCAAATTTCCTGCAGCTGTATAGCCTCCCTCAAACGATTTCGTCGGTGCTGGTTTCTCTTACATTTTCCAGCCTTAAACTCCTAGTATCTTCTCTTATCTTTCCCTTGTTGGATTACAGTTGTGTAGCTCTCGGAGGGGCAGAGCAGGCGCCTCAAGCGCATCATGAACTGCTGTGCCACATCCTTGTCTACATTCGGATCTTTCTTGCCTTTCTCCATCCTGCAGATGTCAGTACATCCTAGAATCCTTCCTTTTTCATTGTTTTCATACCAGTCGGTCTCAGTACATCGCCCCCCACTGGCCATATTCCTCGTAAAACAAAACCCACTCCTTCGTAAGATCCTTCTGATATGCGCCTCAAACTTTGGAACTCCCTCCCTCATTCTATTCGTCAAGCGATCTCTCTTAATATTTTAATTTTAATGAAAACACCTAAAATCCAAGAATGCTCCAGGTTTTGATCTTATTACTCCAAAAATTCTCCAACACCTTCCCAAAAAGGCCATCATATTCATTACATACCTATTTAATTCTGTTCTTCGTACAACCTACTTCCCTATAGCTTGGAAGCACTCGTATATTCGAATGTTCCCTAAGCCAAAAAAGCCAACACATTTTACTCCTTCATATAGGCCAATAAGTCT
This sequence comes from Cimex lectularius, assembly GCF_000648675.2. Lineage (NCBI taxonomy): Eukaryota > Metazoa > Arthropoda > Insecta > Hemiptera > Cimicidae > Cimex > Cimex lectularius. The sequence goes on from NW_019392703.1 coordinate 961,834, forward strand.
ACTACCTACTTTGGGTAAAATTTTAGAAAAACTCCTACTGAAAATAATTCTTCCGGTTCTAAATTCTCAAAACATAATCCCAGACCATCAATTTGGTTTTCCCAACCGCCACTCAACTGTCCAGCAGTGTCACCGCGTGGTAGACATTATTTCATCCTCCCTTGAGATGGGACAGTACTGTTCCGGAGCCTTTCTTGACGTAAGCCAAGCTTTTGATCGAGTTTGGCACCCGGGCCTGCTGTTCATGCTCAAGG